>NC_135784.1:251644427-252001927 GCF_051106095.1 Pogona vitticeps | reverse complement strand
TCATAGGAAGCCTTTGGAGGTAGTTCTCAAGAGATTTGAAGCAAAGTGTCATGAACAAGCGAAAGAATATGCAACTGTTTCTCCATTAGATCTGAACCTGAGTCAGATGTGCCCCTAGATAGCCTTAAACAGTGGCTTGATGTTGTGGTGGACTTGGCAAGAGCCAATAAATTAAGGCTGAATCCTGACAAAAGTCCCTGCAGAAGAGTATTTTCCACATCTGGGAGATCAGCTATCTGTTATGGATAGGGTTGTACTCCCATGGCATGATCGAGCATGCAAGAGAGTTACTCTGGATCCGTCTTTGTCATCAGAGGCCCTGGTGATCTTAGTCTATCAAAATCTCTTCCCAGCTTCACTTGGCACACCTGTTGTGTAGCTTCCTGAATAGGAATAGATTGGACTACACTGATAATGGACCATTATCATGTGCCCTGTGTAGGACTGATCATAAGGTTGTTTTGGAAACTGGGGTCGGTTCAAAATGGTTCCACTGGGTTCTTAATGAGGAGACCTAACAGCAAGACATAACACAACTGGTGAAGCAACTACACTGGCTTCTGAATAGGCCACAAAGGGTTCATTGTTAATAGGCCAGTTCTGGGCCATGTTCGAATAAGGGCACACAGATTGCAACCTAACCTGGTCTGTACCCTTTAGGACATATTCCAATATGGTCCTTCTCTGCACCAGTATTAATGCAGTATTAAGGTAGATCTCTGTCCAAAAATGCCATTGTTGCAAGGAAAGAAACAGAAGCAGCTATGACTTGGGATGAGAGGCTGGCTACACAGCAGCATCAGGACTATTTCTGGCAGAATGTTTTGCTCTTCTGTAGTCCAAACAAAAAATGAGAAGGGAGGAACAACTGTAATGAACATTGGTGGTGGTACCACTGTATTGATAGGAAAATGGAAATCGGGGTCAGGGTGAAAAAGACATTGAAGTCCTGAAGTAATGTTTTGACCTCACCACAAGGTGAGGGTCAAAACAAACAAGGGTGTGTACATGCAACTGTGCACACACTCTCACATCTAGTGGTGGAATTAACTACGATTTTAAGACGTTAAAGAAGGCCAAGCCCAGGCAATATGTGACACTGATGAAAGCCCCTAACTGCAAATAGCTGTTTGTTTGTTTTTTAAAGGTGATATTCAACCGCAACAGCCTGGTGATCTCATTCAGAGACCTACCATCTCAGTGGTTGGCGTGTCCAGGAGATGTCTTGGGATTTATGGAGGGTTCAGCTTTCAGTTTCCTTCTCCTTTGTCTCAATCCTTATACTGTGTCTTACTTTAAAGCTCATTTGCCTTATTTGGCACATTTTTAATTTTATTTTTCCATTCTCGAAGAATGTCAGCTTCTGGGTGCTCTTCTCTCATGGGCAAACTGGGCTAACAGCTTCAGCCTGGGGCTGTTCTGTGACCACACAAATAGTTCTGTATTTGTCTGAGGACAGGGAACATCCCTAGTTATTTGCATATAAAGCCCTAAAGAGACCTCCTTACCAAGTCATGGATCCATTCCCTCTTTGAGGTAACCTGAAGAGGCTGTCCTGGCCACATCACATGACCCTGAGCTCCACATTTATCTGGAGCAGCGCATTTAAAACAGTTCTCAAAATGAATTATGGTAACAGACACATTCCAACAATTTATATTTTTAGATACAATAGCTTTTTTTCAAGAGTTCCTTGTGTAGCCCAACTTTAGTTCACATCTTACTTTGTAGATCATACTCAATGTGATTAGAATTGTGTGAAGGGGAAAAATCTGACTGGCTTGTTCTCATCCATGACATCCTTGACAACTTTGGCAGAGCAATCAGCGTTTGCTTTTCGTCTTGCACATTTCTTTCACATGTTCACACACACAAGGTGGAGGCCCTATTTCAGTACAGAAAGCCACAGAAAGGAAAATTTTTGAAAAGCGGCTTCTCTTTTGAGGTTCAGGCGCAGGACAGTTTACTTCCCAGGTGACGTGTTCACTCCCCTCTGGTGTTGCTTGGGAGTTTCTGATCCATAAATTGAAGCCTAAGGCCTTGCCTTCATTTATTTAAGAGCTCCCAAAAAACTTCATTCTGATGTATCTGATGTGGCATAGAAAATAGGGAATCATCCCGGGTGGGTGCAGTTTTGTGATGCTTCGTCCTGAATAGCCCATGCATTCTGTTTAAAGGGGCTTCAGCACATACATTGAGGCATGGATCATTTTTCACCTCTGCCGTGAACCTGAGCCTTAAAATGTAAATAAACACATATAACTGAGAATCGGTTAATAGAATTATTTGCTTTTTCCCACTTCTCAAATTGTCCTTTCCAGCAAATTGACAACCAAAATAACCAAGTTGCAGACTCATTACTACAAACAGTAAATCACTCAGCCCTGAAATCTGGAAAGGTTTGTGTGAATCTCAGCAATGTGCTTCATCTTTGTCAGGAGCGTTGTAACCCCTTTCCCCAGAAAGGTTATTCTAATGTTATTGCTCACATTCAGCAAAGGAAGGCATACTACAAGAATCAGCTGGTGATAACCTACATATATATTTTACATCAGGGTTTTTCACACTTGTTAAACCACTCATTTAGAAATACCAGGTTAGGGCTCCCCCCCCCCCCCGATTAAAAAACCAAGATCTACAAAAGCATGTGGTTTTTTCCCCCTTTAATTCTGAACTCACAATTCACACTTAGATAATTTTGTGGAAAACTGAAAGAAAGTTTTGTCAGCTGAACAGATTAGTAAACCTGCCAAGAAATTCAGAAGACAATTTGAGAAATGTGGATATGTGAAGTTATGGATCCTTCATAGCCATGTTTTGTTTTGTGGACTATATTGTTTCCCCCAAATCTTCTATGGTTGCTTGTGGCTAAAGACTAAGCTGCAGCATCTGGGTGTGGGAATGTGTTTCTTAGACTGCGATTCAAAATCATCTTAGCCTGCTACTCTCAGCAGTCCTACCAAGCATGCCCAAAGCTGAAAGATGATGGAGTTCTGGAAGGCAATGGTGTTTGCCAGTGAAGGAGCACAAGGACAAATTCAACCAAACTGCAAGAGCAAATAGTGCAAGAAAATAGAAATCCTTTGACATTTGTAAAAAACACGGAACATCAAAACTTGTGTTACTAAGCCCATCTGTAGAAGCAGGAATCCCTTAAGAAATGTTTTGTTTTGTTTATCTTAGCATGAGGTTTCTCAACTCCACAAACTATTTTGGGGGACTTATGGTCAAACAAGGATGTTTTTGTCACACACACTCCGACATATGGCAACCGTGTGGATGAGTAGCCTTTAAAACATCCTGTCCTCAAAAGCTCTGCTCAGCTCTTGTAACCTCAAGCCTATGGTTTCTTTTAGGGACTCAATTCATCTCGTATTTGGTCTTCCCCTTTTCCTGTTGCCTTCCACCTTTTGCAGCATTACTGTCTTTTCCAGAGAATCTTGCCTTCACATGATGTAGGGCATGCTCAAAATAGAACAGCCTCAGTTTCAACATTTTTGCTTCCAGAGATAGTTCAGGCTTGATTTGCTCTAGGACCCACTTGTTCATCTTTCTGGCAGCCTAGGGTATCTGTAATCAAGTGCTGAGGCACACCCATTTTTCCCCCAGAACAACCCATAGTTTCTCATGATCCACATAATCAAAGGCTTTGTTATGGTCTATAAGGTGTAAAGAATGATAGGCACAGGCATAATCTGCAAGTTGATTGTTCAAATACAGCAACTTTGAAGGCTGACATATCTGCAAGGAAAACATTTCATCAGTTTATGATTCCAGAGCTAGCAACTTGACTATTTCGGCCCTTGGATGCAGTGCAGTGAAATCTCTAAACAAAAAAAGCAGGTTTTCATAGATGGATTGAAATTGTTGTTCTTATGTGCTATTGAGTTGCATCAAATGTATGGCAACCGTAATTCAGTTATTAAGGTATGCCAGATATATCAGGAGTGGTTTCACCATTAGTACCACCAGGTGACTTTCCATGGGCAAATGGGGATTTGGACCCACGTCTCTCAGAGCTATAGTCCGACACTCTATCAGAGATGCTACACTGGCCCTGTGCTCACCACACTGTATGCACAACACTGAATTTACATGACCCAAATACTTCGAGTTTGTAGTTTAAACTAGGTCAAAGGCCCTGACCTTGACTTTTGAAACCCCAAACATCTTGGGTTACAATATCATATATCATAATATATCTAGAAACTATTTCCTTCAATTGTGATCATGTTGTCCCTCTTCCGCCCTGTTTTGCATTCCCCATTTCAGAGGTTTTGCATAAGGCTCACCCAACGGACGGTGTTCTTGGTTGTCTCATTCAAGATTTGGAACAGCTATGGTTTCCTATAATACCTGAAGCAGAACTTTTTCCATTTCTCTCCCCTCCCCCACAACATTTCATATCCTTCTGTTTTTCCATTTAAAAAGAAAGAAGGAAAGAAAATAATTTTTAGTTTTAAAATAGTTTATGGCCAGAATCCTATTGATGATTTATCCTTACATAAGAGAAATCACATGAGCTATGATGTCAAATTGCTACTCATTAAGAAGGTGCTGGTTCTGTTCCTGGGCACCTACTATATCACATGATCAGGCATACTCCTCAGAATGCAAATAGAACTTCATTAATTAGCACCATAAAGACATACATGATTTCCTGATGAGTGCATCACCCATAGGATTCTAGCCAATGAGTAAGAAAGTTTGCAAAATATGCTTGGTTTGGATTTCTACAAAGCAAAAAGGCTCTATTGTGTATAAGATTACTAAGCATGAGTTTAAGTGGTACCATATGTGGTGCATTATTATTTCATT
This sequence comes from Pogona vitticeps, assembly GCF_051106095.1. Lineage (NCBI taxonomy): Eukaryota > Metazoa > Chordata > Lepidosauria > Squamata > Agamidae > Pogona > Pogona vitticeps. The sequence goes on along the minus strand of NC_135784.1, from coordinate 251,997,109 downwards.
CTAGCTGCTACTGACATTTTTTTATACTCTTATTTCCTTTCAAGGCAGTCATAAACAGGTAAGTGTTCAGAATGGATTTAAGTTGCCAAAAAAGTGAAGCTAATCAGGATAGAGTTAAACCTCTTTTGAAGAAAGCAGGGTGGTCACTGAGTTCACCAGCAGAGCTTGAAATAGGAAACGTTTCTGTGGATGGTGCTTCTTGTGGGTGTCCAAAAAGTCCTGTTTAACAACGTGGACTTGACAGATAGGATGCTCAGTGTAAGTCTCTAGGTTTATTGTGGCTGTTGTACTAGAATGGTTACATGATCTTACTTTAATACTATGGCAACCTTAGGCACGACCTTGGCCGCATATTCTGGGTTTCTGTTCTATTGACATTTACTAGAGAAGGCTCTTGCATTTATGCAATGTTCTGATTAGATAAATCTGAATATGTTTCCTACCCCATATGCACATCTTCACCTATTAGTTTCCACATGGTGAGCCAGGTTTCTCCATAATGCCAAGGATCATAGACTACTGAAGACTTTTTTAGACAGAGCAGGCAAAAAGAAGTTTTATTTCTAGGCTAAGAGATAGAAATGACTCGGAGAGTCAAAAATGAAAGAAAGTTCCATCAGCTAAACAGATTAGTAAACCTGCCAAGAGATTCAGAAGACAATTTGAGAAATGGGGATATGTGAAATTATGGATCCTTCACAGCCACGATATCTGTTCTGTGGACTATATTGTTTCCCCCAAATCTTCTATGGTTGCTTGTGGTTAAAGACTAAGGTGCAGCATCTGGGTATGGGGATGTGTTTTTTTAGACTGTGATTCAAAATCATCTTAGCTTGCTACTCTCAGCAGTCCTACCAAGCACGCCCAAAGCTGAACGATGATGGCAGTAGCTGTCTAACAGCATCTGAATTGACAACTTCACCTTTGGTTTATTCCACATTAGATGTTCCCCTTTATTTCCTCATAGCTTACGGTGGCCTAGGTTCCCAGTATGATGCAATAGATAGAGTGATGAATTAGGACTCAGGCACCTGGGTTCAAATTCCTGCTTGAGCATGGAAATTCAGTGAGGGGTTTTGGAACTTATAAAACAATTCCTTAAACATTTCACATATCTTGAAAACCATATTAGGATCACCTTAATTTGGAAGTAGGGATGTGGTGGCGCTGCGGGTTAAACTGCAGAAGCCTCTGTGCTGCAAGATCAGAAGACCAGCAGTTGTAAGATCGAATCCACGCGACGGAGTGAGCTCCCGCCGCTTGTCCCAGCTCCTGCCACCCTAGCAATTCGAAAGCATGTAAATGCAAGTAGTTAAATAGGTACAACCTCGGTGGGAAGGTAACGGTGTTCAGTGTCTAGTCACACTGGTCACGTGACCACGGAAGATTGTCTTTATGGCTTGGACACGGGGATGAGCACCGCCCCCTAGAGTCGGACACAACTGGACTAAATGTCAAGGGGAACCTTTACCTTACCTAAGTTGGAAGCAACTTGATGGCATGTAACACATGATAAAACATTGCCCTATTTGACACAGAGGAAAAATCGCATAAGAGATGCCCCCTTTCTCGAAGGCCTCTGTCATTCAGTTGATCACGTGGCCAATCATGAAGTTCAAGATGAGCCACACAATTGCCCTTCAGCTCCACATTTCCCCAATAGCATACTGGCCAAAATACTTCTCTATAAATACATGATATGATCTTGTCATTAATCAGATTTCTACTAAGCCAGGATGACATAATCTCACAATGCACAATGGGCTGAGCACCAGTCTTTAATCACGCCATACACTTAGGATCCACAGTATTATTTGGCGTTCATGTTCTAAAAAGTATTCATTCATTCCTTTAAAAAAAGAGAACATTCCAAGGGACAATTCCAAAAAGCCACAAGGAGGGCTGAATGTAGTAAAGAAGGCCGTGCCAGCAATACTTTGTGCTGGTTTATTGATTGATTCAGGGTAGCCAGAAACAGCCACATTTTTCCTGTGAACAGCTCCACTCAGCTCTGCTCAGGAAATAAATGCAAGACAGGGCTGCTTATGAGAGCTCCTTTAAACTGGTTTTCTTGTTTTCCTTTACACACTCTGCTCCTTTTTATCCTGACCCTTTCTTGGTTGCCAGCATTACTGCTCAGATTAGTAACCAATTCCCAGTTTTGAATATTTGGCAGCTTGAAGTCTGTGGTTGTTCCTTGGAAGAGACAAAGGCATGAAACCCTATCCACGTTCCTCCAACAAAGAACATATTTAGTAACTGTGGGACTACTGGGGTTCTAGAATTCCCTGCTATTAAAACCAAAATGATGTGATCAGAATAAATTATGCAAATCAAGCAATTTTGCTAAATATATTTTACATGTATAATTCAATATGCAGGGTCAAAAGAGTTTTGGCTGGGACCACTGCAGAAAGAGGCAAAGGCTCCTGGGTGAAGCCATAGGGATGAGCAGGGAACAGATGGACTTGATCTGTTCTCTCTGAACTCTTGACAGCTTTAGCTGCCTCTCCTTTCTGTGCTGTCTTCAGCAGACTGTTTAGAAGTAACTGAGTCACCTGGTCTGAACCAAGCTTGAGAAGATAAGAAAATACAGGCAACTGTCCAGAGCAAGAAGTGGCTGCGTTTGATTAAAAAGAGGGTGTGGGCAAGTGAATTTATTGATTGATGATTGATTGATTGATTGATTGATTGATTTGATTTGATTTGTATCCCGCCCATCTGGTCTATGCGACCACTCTGAGCAGCTGAGGTAAAACCAACCATGAATGTTCATCTTCCTTCAGTTCAGCTCTGGGTTGGCTGGAGGTCCAAACTATAATAAGATGCAAGTAAAAGCTGGAATCAATACGTTTTCCAGAGATGTGATTCCAGCAGAATTTCACCACTAAGCATGTATTTGCACCCAAAGCCTATCCCTAGCTCCCAATGACGGAACAAAGTAAGTTAATTGGTTAAGCCACAGGAGCTGTGAAAAATGCCTGCTGCGACATGACACACTATCTTGAAGCAGCAGCGCATAGTGAGCTAGTTTGATGGAGAAGCATGTTTTACTTTCTTCCTTTCACACTCCTGTGAGAAATGCTACCTGTGCCAGAAAAATGAAAATGAGAAGGGGAGAAGGATAAAGGAAGGAAGGAAGGAAGGAAGGAAGGAAGGAAGGAAGGAAGGAAGGAAACCAGCCTTATAGCACCTTTCAGGAGAACAGATTAATTTTAGTATACATTTTCATGTATTATAATCAACTTCTTCAGATGTAACAAACAAATCTAGGAATAGAAAAGTAAAACAGAAAGAAAACTCACCATTCCTCCCTCCCTTCTGCCTCGGTGGGGTGACCTTAGCAAGGATTTTGAATAGGTAGTTCCTCTGCCCAAACATGGAGAAGTTAGTTTAAAAAAGAGCTAATAGTTCAACTGTTTGTAAGCTCAGTATCTGTCTCATTAAGAGCTCACTAACAATCAACTAGAAGAACTCGTGTGCTGGGTAGTGGATAGAGAATCAGACCGGGACTTGGGAGAAGTGGGTTCAATTCCCCACTCAGCAATGGAAACTCACTACAGGGGAGCAGGAATGGTAAATCACTCACCGTAAGTCAAATGTGATTTCATTGCACAAAATAACAAAAAGAGTTGACTATTAACTCACTTCTATTCTGTTTTCCATCATTGCCTCAGCCTTTGTAATTCACCATTCCCACTGGAGGATTACTCTGTAACTCTGTAAAAATATGGACAAGTACCTGGGAGTCCTGCTGAATATACTGGGTCCTACATCTGAGTAAACATGCATAGGATTGCACTGCCAACGTCTCTAATTGCTCAGATCCACTCATGCTACATATAGAATAAAACTACTGCATTTCCATTGCTGTTGCTGTGGGTCAGGAGCCCAAATAAATACTGATAGTTTTACTGAACGTAATGAATTGTGGTCATCCACATATATAGATCTGTCATAGGCATGAATTTGTGTGGTCCTGTCTCAGGCATGAATTTGTGTGGTTCTGAAATAAATCCCCATTTGTTCACACAGACCTACTACCAGGCCCAGCTTGTTTACCTAGGACTTCTCCTAATATATTACATACACTATATTTCTTCACTATGCATTCATTACTTAGAAATCCTCTTGGTGTAAAACAGATGGTTAAATGTGGAGGATTTTTTAAAAATTAATTTCTTCCAAATCATGATCTATGAATGATTTTCCCCCAGGCAAATGCAAGATCTAAAGATCATGCCTTGTGTGAATGTGGGTCCTTGTTCTCAGTCTGCATTTTGGCAGAATTCCACCTGAAACCCCAACGGGCATTTAGCCTGAGTAAAGAGGCAACGCTGTAGGACATGATCCATAGGTCTTAATAACCAAGGGAAATCAGAAGAAAAATCAAACATCAGACTCAAAAACCTATCTGAACAAATAGCACTGAACGGAGGCCATCGGTTTGCTGTTGATTTAATTTTGTTGGCAGCTCTCACAGAACTGGTACTGACGGTGGTGGCTTGAGGACTAGAAATGTCTGTGAGTAGCCCAGAAAAAACCCTGCTTATATAGACGAGTACTATATTCTTACAAGCAATACACTGTAACAAAATGTACAAGAATCCAGACAGTATCCTGCTGCGTGTAACATCTAATATACAACCTCTTCTTAAATGGCCACCTTAATGGGGTGAAGGGGTTTAAGTATGTCAGTGAAGCTGAGAGCAATGCTGTCAGGAAGCCAAACTCCATCACAAGCCTGAACGTCTAGTAGGGTCACCCAAGGCAGAATCATCACAGCTCAGACACTAGACTAGGATGCCTCTAACCTCCTCAAGGCAGCTATTGGGCAGCAGAAGTAGATTAAAGCTGAAAGGACATCTAGTGGCTGATGTGCAGAGAGGTAAAAGGAAAGTGTGCTGCACAACACATACAACTGGAAAATGGAACATGAGAAGTATGAATGAAAGTAAACTGGAAACTATAAAGCAAGAAATTGGAATGTATAAACATTGCAGTTTATTACCAGTGAACAAAAGTGGACTGGAATGGGATATTTTCAGTCAGACTGGAATGGGATATTTTCAGTCAAACAACTACAAACTTTGTAGGGTTGGAGTGGCTCTAACATTGAGGCAAGCTGTAGCACAAGAAGTTAGGGACCATAATGCAAGTTCTGATCAGATCAGACCCCATGAAAAATCTATCTACATAACCATCGTTCATGTCTGTGCTCTAACTACTGATGCCAAAGAATATTAAATTGAAAGATTTTATGCAAGCATCCGGGAGGAGATTCACCACACATCGAAACATGACATGCTTATAATTATAGTGACTGGAATGAAAAACTGGGGAACAAAGCAGAACCAAATATTGTTGGAAAATTGGGCCTAAGGGAAATAAATGAAAAAGGAGAATGGCTCATAGAGTCTAATGGAATCAATAGCCTGATCGTTGCAAATACATGCTTCAAGCAACCAAACAGATGGCTGTTCACATGGATATTGCCAGATGATCAATATAGAAACCAAACAGACTATGTAAATCAAAGCAATAGATGGAGAAGCTTTGTTCTCTCTGCTAAAATAAGATCAGGAGCAGATAGTGGCACTGATCATGAGCTGTTAATATTCAGCATTACAGTAAAGTTGAAAAAGGAACAATAAAAGAATCATAGTACGAAAGTATAATTTAAACAATGTTCCTGAGGAATCTAAAGTCCACATAAGGAACAGATTTGCATTACTAAATTCAATTGACTTTGAACCAGAAGAATTGTGGATTGAAACCACACATATTATTAGGGAAGAATGCAAAAAGACAATTCCTGTAGTAAAAACGAAAGAAAAACATAGATGGATGGTGAAAGAAACACTTAACTTGTAAAGGTCAAGTATAGCTTTGGCTATTAGGGGCTCAAGCACCCCTCCCTCAGTGTTTCCTTTTCCAACTGATATAGCAATGTATGTCCTTCAAGTTCAATTTTTTTCCTTAATGTCTAAATTAACAAATGCATATTTATACAGAGGTTTAACAAGTTTGTAGAGCCAATAAACTTATTCTTCTTATTTAACAAGCATATGCGAGCTGAGAGTCACCTGACATGGTGCACAGAGTGCGGAGCACAGAGTGCTGTCCTCTGAAGATGCCGGCCACAAAAACTGGCGAAACATTAGGAAGAACAACCTTCAGAACACGGCCAAAGAGCCCCGAAAAACCCACAACAACCATCACCTGACATGGTTTATTTTTGGAACTGGGCTCAGGGACTTTCCTGCCAGTTTGCTACTTGTTTGCTACTTATAGTCTCCTTGAGTGTGCTTGAGGGGAGAAAGGTGGCCTATAAAACAAAACAAAACATTAAAGCAGGACCAGCTGCAATATGATGTGCTCCGACTCAGAGTTTCAGCTACTTATTTAAGATGTTCCACTTTAGTTTTCCAATTTTTATTTACATAACTGACACTGACAATTCTGTGGCCACTTAACATATTTTAACAGCACCAGACATTTTTGTCCCAATTTCTCAGGGCAGAAAGATGCCTCAGATGTCAATGGGGTGGTGAATTTCCTTTATGTTATTTATTTTTATTTATTTATTTTATTTATATCCCGCCTATCTAGTCGACAGACCACTCTAGGCGGCTCACAACAAAGGGAACAACAATAATAAAAACCATTATACAAAGTAGAAAACTTTCAACAATTGGATAAAACACTAGGAAAGAGAAGGAAAGAGGAGTCAGGAATTAACTGGGGGGGGGGGGGGAAGGCCTGCCGAAACATCAGTGTTTTTAGTTGCTTTTTGAAAATACCCAGCGAGGGGGCCGCACGAATATCAGGGGGAAGGTTATTCCAGAGGCGAGGAGCCACCGCCGAGAAGGCCCAATTTCTTGTCTTTTCTTTCCGGGCCTCCCTCGGCATTAGGCTCCTGAGCCTCACCTCCTGGCTCGCACGAGTGACACGGGTAGATCTTGGTGGGAGAAGGCGTTCCGCCAAATATCGAGGCCCTAAACCGTTTAGGGCTTTATACGTAAGCATCAACACTTTGAAGTCGATGCGGAATCGGATGGGCAGCCAATGCAGTGCGGCCAGAGTGGGAGAAATATGTTGGAATTTTTTCACTCCACTGAGAAGTATGGCCACAGATCCGATGCTCCTTATCTTCAGTTCTTTAAAGACAAGGTTATTTTATATCCCGACGTTTCTTTTTTGCCTAATGTTGTTTCTGATTTTCACCTCAATCAACCCCTAACATTACCAACTTTATTTCTTCAACCTTCCTCGGACATTGAGCGCATGCTCCATTTGCTAGATGTTTGAAGAGCTCTGGCGTATTATGTTTCACAAACTAAGGACTTTTGTGCTGCCCTAAGGCTATTCCTCTGTTTCCATGGACCACATAAGGGCTCCCCTGCCTCCTTATCCACTGTTTCTCGATGGCTTGTCTCCACTATTTCTCTGGCTTACAAACTGCAAGGCAAGGCTCCTCCAGAAGGCCTGAAAACACATTCCACAAGAGCTGTTGCAATATCTACAGCATTGCCACATGGTGTTGATGTTCCAGACATCTGCAGAGCAGCCACATGGTCTAATGTGTCCACTTTTGTGACACACTACAAACTAGACCAGGCTTGTCCAACCTTGGCCCTCCAGATGTTCTTATACTACAGCTCCCAGAAGCCTTCACCACCATCTCTGCTGGCCAGGATTTCTGGGAGTTCAAGTCCAAGAACATCTGGAGGGCCAAGATTGGACACTACTGGACTAGACCTTCGGGCCAAAAAGGAGACAAGTTTTGGAAGAGCAGTTTTGACCTCCTTCCGGTAAGTCAGCTTGCTAGTCACCCAATTGTGTGCATTCACAGAGGCCACGAAGAAGAAAGACAGGTTAGTTACCTGTAACCATGGTTCTTCAAGCAGACCTCTGTGAATTCACACTTGCTGTCCAGCCTCCCCACTATCCGACACTGACTGTGTCTCTGTTAAGCACAGGCTATTGTGGCAGATAAATGGAACTGAAGGCTGAGGTGGGTGGAGCATGCGTAATAGGGGCAACTCTAAACTTTGTTACTTTTCTATAAAAGCTCTAGAAGATTCTGAGAAGACCAGCACAGGCGCTGTCAAAACGCAATTGGGTAAATTCACAGAGGTCCACTTGAAGAACCATGGTTACAGGTAAGTAACCTGTCTATTTATTAGAGGATGCACTGAAAAACACTCACTATGGTTTTAGAACGTAATGAATTCAGTCTTTGGATGTTGTCCATTTAAAAAAAGAATTAAAATAATAGCTTCTCTTCAGATTACTGAGATTTCAAAGGCAAGTTGTTCCTGCTATACATTAGAACTGTCAGCTACAAAGTCACTTCAGTGGATTTTTAATGTGTTTCTTCAAAACACTTAGAGGCACTTTTTATAATATATGAACCACTAAATAAAAAAATAGGGAACATAATCTTCAAGGCACACTGATTAATGCAAAATTGACTCAAATAAATGCAGTTTATGGCCATATTCCAGTGAGCTTTCTCGCTGCTAAAGACTTTCATACAATAGTTTTCCATTTTCAAAATCCCATCCATTTTTACTTACAACGTTTCTGAAAACAGGTACAACAGCTTCCAATCAGCCACCCAGCAATAATTCAATGTTCCATTTCCATTATGATAGAAAAGCTTGAATGATGGGCAGAGGACAATACTCTCGTGGGTTGATCATTATGCTGTCATCATTGCTTGCAATATCAGCCACTCAACTATGCCCAGCCAGTCATAGGCAGGAACTGTGTTGGTTGTATTATTCATTGCAAATAAATTATCAGATTAATTCCATTGATGTATTTTTCTGTTGCTGCCTTAGAAACCCACTCTACATTTGCTAAATATATTCTTATTTAAACACATTCCAGTAATAGATTATGCAGAAGCACCAGTTCAAATGTGCATATTTCTGAAGTGGGAAGATAGGTGTTAAGGCACATGTTAAATAGAGGACACAATGGACAGAGTTTGGTTCATTCTGTAGCCTATGACTCCTTTGTCCAGGATCCTCGCAAAACCTATGTCAAAACTTTGTAATCATCTTGCAACATTTTGCAATGCCCCACCCAATGGTGTACTGGTAGATCAAGTCAGGATCACCAGCTAACATACCCAATAGCCAGCATTTTCCTTTTTACCCCAAACCTATGCCAAATCACTTTGCTATCATTTTGCAGCCCAAACCCTGTGTCTTACAGCACTTCCCAAAGGGCATAAATGGCATAACCAGCTTGCAGTCTACAAAGCCCTCCAACATTTTCCATTTCACTCAAAACATAGGACAAATGTTTAATATTTTTAAAATACTGTATATTGAAAGTGTTCATGTGCACAATTGACTATAGTATGGTATAAAACCATACAATAGAAATGGGAGTGCCTCACCACCTTGTCTATCTCCTGAGAAACCTATACATGGGACAGGAAGCAACAGTTAGAACTAGATATGGAACAACTGATTGGTTCAAAATTGGGAAAGGAGTACGACAAGGCTGTATATTGTCCCCCGGCTAATTTGACTTATATGCAGAATACATCATGCGGAAGGCTGGACTGGAGGAATCCCAAACCGGAATTAAGATTGCCGGAAGAAATATCAATAACCTCCGATATGCAGATGATACCACTCTGATGGCACAAAGTGAGGAGGAATTAAAGAACTTTGTAATGAGGGTGAAAGAGGAGAGTGCAAAAAAAGGTCTGAAACTCAACATCAAAAAAACTAAGATCATGGCCACTGGTCCCATCACCTCCTGGGAAATTGAAGGGGAAGATATGGAGGCAGTGATAGATTTTACTTTCTTGGGCTCCATAATCACTGCAGATGGAGACAGCAGTCACGAAATTAAAAGACGCCTGCTTCTTGGGAGGAAAGTGATGACAAACCTTGACAGCATCTTAAAAAGCAGAGACATCACCTTGCCAACAAAAGTCCGAAAAGTCAAAGCTATGGTTTTTCCTGTCGTGATGTATGGAAGTGAGAGCTGGACCATAAAGAAAGCAGACCGCCGAAGAATTGATGCCTTTGAATTGTGGTGCTGGAGGAGGCTCTTGAGAGTCCCCTGAACTGCAAGGAGAACAAACCTATCAATTCTAAAGGAAATCAACCCTGAGTTTTCACTGGAAGGACAGATCCTGAAGCTGAGGCTCCAATACTTTGGCCATCTCATGAGAAGAGAAGACTCCTTGGAAAAGACCTTGATGTTAGGAAAGTGTGAAGGCAAGAGGAGAAGGGGACGACAGAGGATGAGATGGCTGGACAGTGTCTGCGAAGCAACCAACATGAAATTGACACAACTACGGGAGGCAGTGTAAGGCAGGAGGGCCTGGCGTGCTCTGGTCCATGGGGTCACGAAGAGTCAGACACGACTAAACGACTAAATGAAACAAATGGTATAAAACACTGTGATTCATTTAAGTGTTCTATACAATTTCCAGTACTACAGGAATTGCCTCTAGGAATTCTGGCTTGTGACACTCCTACTTCTGGCACAATGTGTGTCTAAAAAACTTTGAGTGGAGCATCTCACTTCTTACACATACTCAAAATCAAACATGGGGGTTAAAAAAAGAGTATTCCCTAACCCCTCCCCCCTCCCCCCAGAGCAACACTGACTTTTTCACCCAAAATTTATGCTGGTACAAAACACAAAAGTGACAAACTCAACTGAAAATACACATAGAAGTGATAACATTTATGGATTTTTACTGCAAGTATAGAAACGATTTCAGAAACTGATAAGAAACATCAACATCAACACACACACATAAACATACGTACATAAATCCACATAATCACAAATTTATCTAGCTGTACACACTGGGCAGTTACTGGTAGTAACTCTATTGGTCATCATAGGAACCTGCAACAATTCTAGAGGGGCAATTTGTAAGAAAAATATGGTATACCCATAGCGGTGGTCACCCTGGCACAGAAAACAATTAGAGGTAATGCAGTGAAGAAATCTGAAGGCTGAGTTGGTTGAGGAAGGTGGGAGTTTCAGATCCAGTCTCTTTACTTTGAGTGCAGCAGTCAAGGTTGAGCACCCTCTTCCACTCACTACTCTTCATGCCTGTCAAAAAACAGCCCTGGTAATTTGTTTTGTGCTTGGGTGAGAAGTGGTTAACTGATATAAAAAGGGGTCAGCTTCTGGGACTTTTGCTTGTTTGGTGTCACGTTGTGAATGATAGTGAGCACAAGAGGGTATCCTGTAGACCATCTTCACTGCTGCCAGTGGTGTTGTCAACACTCAGGCTGCCCTTTGCTATGTAATGTTTTGCACCCTTTTTCCTGCTGGCAATGTGGGCATGATATTGTGCAGCAATATTGGGCCATTTCCTGACATTCTGAATCATGAATACAGAAGCACAGTATCCCACAATATTCATAAACTGGAGGTTTTTTAAAAAAAAATATTGAATAAATTCATTGCAGAAATCGCCACTACATTTCTCTTATGCCACAAACAACTATTGATGCACAGTATCAAAAACAAAAGAGTAAAATAAGATGGAGAATTATTTTTCCAATTTATCTCAGTGGGGAAAAATAATTGACTGGGCCAAGTATAATCTTTGTAACTTATCCAGCTCATACTCCAGACAAGCAGAAATTCAAAACCTATACCCCCCCCCCCCGCTTGAAGCCATAAGGGATGGCTGGAGCAAAATTAAACAAACTTTAAAAATTGCTATTTTGATTCAACATGTTATTTTTACAATAATTTTCATTTATTACAGTTAACACAGAATGACACTGAATCAGGTATGTCAGAGTAAGTGGAATGAAGTTGAAATGGGGTTAATGCACCTAAAACAGCTACCACATGGAAACACTTTGGCTGGTTCCCTTTGGCATCTGTTCCTGCACTGGAAGCCATCTAATGTGTGGAGAATCTCCATACAGATCACAAGACTTTCCCTGCAGCACTTTGGTTTGAAATGATGCACCAAGCAAGGACATTACAGTTTGGCATGTGTTGGTCGGTAGGGCGCCATCACAGGGTGACCAGAAACATGACTGCTAGATGGCAGCTGCCTTAATATCATGGCTTATTGTCACAGCATTTGAAGTAGAGCCTGCTGCTTGTGTGTTGACAAAAACAGGGAACATTTTATTTCCTTTTAAAATATTTACTGCTCACAAAATTATGATTAGAATCAGACCTACACAATATGCAATTCAATTAGAAACACACACACACACATACAATCTCAGGTCTTCACTTGAGGTTGTCTGATGGTAAGAGAAATATTAATGTAGGTTTCATCCGCAGAAGGTGGAAATAATGAGCAAATATTCTCCAGGGTTTGCACTTCTACACAAGACATACAACTTGGAAGGTTAATTCTTAAGCATATTTGTTCCTGTTACTAGCTATAGGCTGAAATCAGCAACATAAAGCTATACTGCGTAAGCCTGATGATGTCATGAGCCGTGGCCACATTTTGTTCATAAAAAGTTTCCTTCTCCCTCCTCCAAGGTTCCTAGGCTCCTTTGAGATCCCTTTTGTCTCACAGGCACTAGGACCACCGGCATCACTTGAGGGTTCCCCCAATCCTGCTGTCCCCCAAAGCCTTCCCTGGGACTAAAGTGATTCTAAGAGAGCCCAGGAACCTGAGGAGTGGCGATAGGAAACATTTTATGAATAAAACATGGCCATGGTGGATGACATCATCAGGCTTATGACATTACATTACTGGATTTCTGCCAACATATAAAGAAAAAATAATTCACGTTCGTTTACAATATTGAAAAAGGTATCTTGTTGCGTTTTGTGCTGTGCTTCTCATTACTTTTTCAGTTTTTCCACTGTTTCTTTTTTTTTTAAAGAAAAAACCACTTAAAATTAAAAAGAAGCAAAAGGTGAAAAAATTCTATTGAAATACTTCTCAAGCAACCGTTCTCAATGGGAGCCATATGGCTCCCTGGGGGGTCCTGGTATATTTGAAGGGGGCCAGAGCCTGAAAAAAATGTGAGAAGTTTCAGAAAGATAACCTGTTTGTGTTGTATCCTTGTTTGACAGAGCGCTCTGGAAACTGAGAAGAGCTCCGCACAAGAAATAAAGCAGCAGGCTTTTTTAAGGAACCGACATAACCGGATAAGATACTTGTGAATGTAAAGGAAAAACTGATTAAAATGTTGTATAATTATCTCCTAGAGTTAAAACCACAAGATGAAATAGTTAAAGAATGTATGATAAAATGGGCCCAAAATGTGGGCCACAATATTAACTTAAAGTCAGGGTCACAAATATGGGAAGGTAATATTAAGCCAACAAAAGCAATTAATTACAAAGAAAATATGTATAAGATGTTCTATAGATGGTATATGACTCCTGAAAAATTATCAAAATTTATCAAAGTACCTCTAACAAATGTTGGAAATCAAAAGAAGGTAGTTTTTATCTTACATGGTGGACTTGTAGGGAAGCTAAGAGATTTTGGAAATTAGTCCATGAGTTTTTACAAAAAAAAATGTTAGCTTCTATAATTCCATATGAACCTGAATTGTTTTGGTTAAATATAATACCAGACTCAGTAGAAAAAGAAAAAAGGCATTTGATCATACATGGCACTACAAAAGCAAGGATTTTATATGACAAATACTGGAAAAAAGAGGAGACTCCCAACAGCCCAATAGAAAAAAAAATTCTTGAAGCAGGAGAGATGGATATTTTAACTAAAGTATTAAAAGACAAAGAAATTGCTGAGGCTAGAAAAAAGTGGGAACCCTTGAGAGATGAGAACATTAATGGGTTAAAATTATGAGGGGGAAAATATAAGAATTTAAAGACAGAAAAAATAAGTGTGAAGTAAGCTTATAAAGAAACATATCAACAAATGTAATAATGATATATACTGTTCTCTATCTTATTCTGCATTTTTTACCCCCATAAAAGGTAAAGGTAAAGGTTCCCCTTGACAATTTTTGTCCATTCGTGTCCGACTTTAGGGGGCGGCGCTCATCCCGCTCTTCAAGCCATAGAGCCAGCGTTTGTCCGAAGACAATCTTTCCGTGGTCACATGGCCAGTGTGATTTAGACACGGAACGCTGTTTACCTTCCCACCGAGATGGTACCTATTTATGTACTCGCATTTGCATGCTTTCGAACCGCTAGGTTGGCGGGAGCTGGGACAAGCGACGGGCGCTCACTCCTGATCCAAATCCCCTTCCCTATGATCTTCCCTTACCCAATGGAAAATTAATTAAAAGGAAGAAAGAAATTGAGAAGAGCTCCAAAAAGGCCTGTGGCCAAAGAAAGTTGAAGAATGGCTGCTCTAAAGTATGTTAAAATGCCCTTTGGAAGTGACTTTTGAAAGTATCAAGAAATGCTGCTTCTTGCACCCATTAGGTACCTTTTGTTTTAACTCATCACATTACTTGTAAACATAATTACATTCTTTTTACTCCCCAAAGTAACTTGTTACAGGTAATAAATTGCTTGCAACCCATTGCTTCCAAGCTTTCAGAGTCCTGCTACTCATGACTGATTAACATTTGTATCCCTTTCTTCCCACTGAGCTTCCATTACTATCATGTATTTCATTAACATCTCAGTTTCCGTGAGGAGGAAAAAAGTATTTGACCCAGTCAAATGTTAAGTTGTTATTTTCCCTCTCTTTTCCTTTTCCTTCCTGCCAAACCTTAAATTCTTTGGCCTTCTAGTTTCCTACTGCTTTATGTGAGAATTTGGGAGTATCAAGCTCTGGAAACAATTGTTATGTCAGCTAATGTTAACATAGTGACTACATTTAATCCTCCACCCTCTGTATTTATATCAAACCAAAACATTCCTTCTTTTTGCTGTCTCACAAATTTTCTGATTTTCTTCAAATTCTATTACTGAAACCACCAAGCTTAACAATGTTGGCATTTGCAGGGATCAACATATGTAGACCAGCAGCGGCACACACAGTACTACGAATCAACACATTTTGAGCAATAGCTAGTGAGCTAAGAAGATGCTTATTTATGTGCAGATATGGAACACCAACATGTGAGAAACTCATGGTGTCATTATGATTCCAAGTATGTACATTAAAAGTAGTAGTTGTTGCTGTTTGTTGTTTTGCACATCTTATTTCATAGCATTGTTGGTACATGGCGGTGGGCCAAAGGGTCAAGCCAAAAAATGAGGAGTGGTTTTGTTTCATTTCATTTATTAATATGGCCAATGATCAACACAACTCACATTACAGAATTTGCAAATACAGTGGTGCCTCGCTTAACGAGTGCCTCGCTGAGCGATGAAATCGCTTAACGAGGCACTCTGGGCCATCGCTGGAGCATTCGCTCAGCGATGGCCCCTATGGGGTTTTTTCGCTTTGCGAAGATCGCTAAGCGATTCGCTTAGCGATCTTCGCATAACGAAGCCGGGGAGAACAGCTGATCGGCGGTTCCAAAATGGCCGCTGGAAGGTCCGCGCCTCATTTTCGCGCCCTGCCCTCGCTTAACGAGGGCGCGAAAATGGCGGCACTATGAAGAAACATCGCTGAACGGTGAGTTTTCAAGCCATAGGAACGCATTGAACGAAGTTCAATGCGTTTCTATGGCTTTTTAAATTCCGTTTAGCGATGTTTCGCTATAGCGAAGGTTAATCCGGAACGGATTAACCTCGCTATGCGAGGCACCACTGTATGTGTTAGTAGTGGTCCAAGACTTAGATAAACAAAGACATTTCACAATGATCCAAAATTATCCAATTAAGGGTTAATACAAATAATTTTAAAATTTTGATCTCTAGACAAAATGCCTTTTTGAATTCTACCCGCAGCTGGAAAAGACCTCACACAGGAAGCTGTAGTCTTCAGACTGCGGCTGAGGTCACACCAGCAAAGTGTTTCTGACTTCATGAATTTCGATCCTTTTTGTTGTTGTTCAGATCCTGCTCTTTTTGTCCAACAACTATTCTTTCATCCACAGGAAATCCAGTCTGCTTGGACGCTACTGCTATATTTCTTCCACTTTTCATTGCACAGTAAAACCTATACACCATTGGGAGCCAAAAAGCCTTCTAAGCTGAGGAAGAATAAAGTTTATTTGTGTTTCCTGGTAAAGCTGGCAAGAAAATATAACATGTTCTATTGTTTCAACCACACCTTCACTGCAGGGACGGACCCTCTCTGACCTAGGGGTCTTACTATATCTCCCCTCCAACATTGCAGAGTGGAGTACATGCCATCTGACCAGGGACAATGCCCTGAGGCGGGTAGGGGTCTCCAGAAGTAAAGTGATAGGCTGCACGGGCTACAATCTATCTGGTATTCTTTGGTGCAACAAAAAAAAAAAAGCTACTCTACTAATGTCATTTTGCCATTCGATACATGACACCCTCTGTTAAAAAAAAAAGAGTCATGTCCTAAAACTCTGAAGGTGAGATGACATGTTTACAAAATTACCAATCCTTGAGTTTCAGGAAGTAAATTAGTAGCTATTGGCAATTGTTTTAAATTGGTAACCAAATATGTTTTGAAATGACTTCAGTTGCTGAAATTGGTATGGAGAGGAGGATGATCTGATCTTGTTTCTTCAATCTTTTATTTTCTTGCCTTATGGTTTGATACCATACCGTTTTCAGGAGAAGAAGACAAGAAGAAGAGGAGGAGGAGGAGGAGGAGGAGAGGAGGAGGAGGAGAGAAGACGAAGAAGAAGGAGAGGAGGAGGAGGAGGAGGAGGAAAGGAGAATAAGAAAAAGAGGAGGAGGAGGAGAGAAGACTAAGGAGGAGGAGGAGGAGGAGAGGAGGAGAGGAGGAGAGAAGACAAAGAAGAAGGAGAAGAGGAGGAGGAGGAGGAGGAGGAGGAGGAGGAGGAGGAGGACAGGAGAATAAGAAAAAGAGGAGGAGGAGGAGGAGAGAAGACTAAGGAGGAGGAGGAGGAGGAGGAGGAGGAGAGGAGGAGAGGAGGAGAGAAGACAAAGAAGAGGAGGAGGAGGAGAAAACAATGACAACAAAACCAATTAAGAGACACCATTAATATTCATTTGGTCTGGTTACAGTGCAAAGCCTGTTGCTCTAATTATAACACCAGAGGCCACTAACTTTCAAACAATTATTCTCAAGGGAGTGAAACATATTTGTAAAACAAATACGGTGGACATTTTGAACATTAATCTCTCTCTCTCTCTCTCTCTCTCTCTTACATATTATGGGAACAAGAGAAATCTGAAATGTTTACCCTAAGGTCCAAAAATGGCAGTAACCTTTTTAAAAAAAATAACCACTTTGTATGTGTGGAGTGTTAACATATCACTTTACTTTCATAAACTTCTTTTGGGTTGGTTTGTGTATGTGTGTGTGTGTGTGTGTGTGTCTGTGTGTGTGTGTGTCTGTGTGTCTGTGTCTGTGTCTGTGTCTGTGTGTGTCTGTGTCTCTGTCTCTCTCTCTCTCTCTCTCTGTGTGTGTGTGTGTGTGTGTGTGTGTGTGTGTGTGTGGCTATTAGCAGTGGAGCAGTCAGTAAGCCAGGGCTCAGACTACACGTTAGAGTTCACACACCAGTAAAAGTTTAAATCCACCCTCGCTTGATGTTTCCATAGCTTTCCATGCTGTAGATCTGCTTGCTTTGTTTTGTGATTAGTCACTAGGATGCAAATACACATGTCCAAAATCAATCTCAGGGGAGTACCATTTTATCACCTTCTCACTAACCCAGAAGATGGTGTCTTGAACAGTTTAGCCCTGCTTCTGGAGTGCGCTAAGCCACACGTTCTGGTTACAAACATTTGCATTGCAGTCCTTGTGTTTGCCTAGCAAAGGTTTGGCTACTGAAGCTGGAGGCACAGGTTCATTTTCCAGATCCAATAAATTTAGTTGTCAGTTTTCTTTTTAATTCTAATTCAAAATTAATTCTGGCCAAACAGTCAGTTACCAGTTGCATCCTTCTCACTGGATTAAATAATTTGAAACAATAATCATCCTCACATTGTACTGATAATCACCGGTTGGTCAGGCGCTCTCTTCTAACCATAATTTGAATGGGAACTGTATAATTGCTTGGGAAACTATCATCATAATTTACATAAAAACATAGAATCAACCTTAATTCTAAGTACAGTTGAGCAACGAAAATGTTCTAAAGAATAATAGTCCGTGTTAAATTATATTGGTTCTGCATCTTTAACTGATTTATACTGCATATTGCTGATGTACCCCCACAGCCAGAGATGTAAAACTATAAAATTAGATTATCTCCTTCCCCATATTCTGCTGCATGAAGGGGAGGCCAACACCTTTCTCCAGACATATAGGAGATACGTAGCAGGCTACTGAGATAATAACAGTCTTGCATGCTTAGTAACACTAGATATCAGGAGGAGGGAGGCTTTTAGGAGCTAAATGGATTCTCTCCTCTCCACTAACTGATTTCTAAAGGTTTTTTTTTCTTGCCTCTGGCTTGCCCCTCCTGTCTTCTTGTTTTGTTTGCTTTGCTTCTTTTGTTAGTCTATCTGTGATTCTGATCTCCATCCATGAGGCCAGCATAGAGGGTCTCTCATATGGTTAAGACTCACCTCTTCTCATTTTTTCTTTTAATCCTTAGGACTGTAATTATAGTCAGCAACTGTAAGTAAAGATATCTTCTTTTTATTTTAAATGCTTGTAGAGGGATTTTTAACACATAAAGTGCTACTCACTGTGAGTGGAGTGGCATTGGTGAAATTGGGTTGATCTCTCCACATTTCTTACTCTGCTAGCTAATAGGGAATTGACCAAATTCTCCAAGAAGGGCTTTCTTATTACTAGCCCTATTGAGATAATCATTCAGAAATGAATACAAAATCATGTGATTTCCCATATCTTTCAAGAGCCAACAGTAACTGCTTACTACATTCTATAGTAGCCCAGGAACCCTGGAAAATACCCTGATTTGGTCCATTTTTGCATATTTGTCTGAATATAGTGTGAAGGCTGCAGACTATGAGAGTTGCAGATAAATAACATATGCCAAGCCACACATTTCCCACTCTAAACTCCCTGTGTGTGTTTCAGTGGAAACGTTCTCTTTACGTAGGGAGACAAAGTGTCTCACAGGTAATTAAAGATAGTAAGTAATAACATTAAAAACTATTAAACATACAGTACAGGAATAATTAGGGGGACGTGGTGGCGCTGTGGGCTAAACCGCAGAAGCCTGTGCTGCAGGGTCAGAAGTCCAAGCAATCGTAAGATTGAATCCACGTGACGGAGTGAGCGCCCATCGCTTGTCCCAGCTCCCGCCAACCTAGCGGTTCGAAAGCATGCAAATGCAAATAGATAAATAGGGACCACCTGGGTGGGAAGGTAACAGCGTTCCGTGTCTAAGTCGCACTGGCCATGTGACCACGGAAGATTGTCTTTGGACAAAACGCTGGCTCTATGGCTTGGAAATGGGGATGTGCACCGCCCCCTAGAGTCGAAGACGACTGGACAAAAATTGTCAAGGGGGACCTTTACCTTTACAGCAATAATTAAAGCTGCTAGGAAAAAATGTTGTAAAACATTAATTAAGACAGAGACACATATGTGAAGAAAAAACAGTAGCATCCTGCAACAAACAAACCAACCTCCAGTTGTGTTCCCTTGTTAACAGCTTGCCCGGAAAGGAGGTCTTTGTCTACTTCCTAAAGGACAGGAGGGAGGGAGCCAATCTGGCCTCCTGAGAAAAGGCACTCCATAACCTGGGAGTGGCCACCCTTGCGCCCTTACCAAACATGCCTGTTAAAGTGATGAGACTGAAAAATAAGCCTCCTCTGAATATAGGGCTCCTCGATGGATTGTTCCATTGTCTGAACAATCTGTAGGGTTCTATAAGTCACAACCAGAAGTTAGAAACTGGACTAGAGACGGGCATGAACTACCGGTTCGGAAGTTCATGCCAGTTCGTTTTTCAGCCAAACACATGCTCGGCATTTCCCATCCCCACCTCCTCTGGTGGGCACCCACTCAGAGGCAGCATCTGGAGGAGATGGGGCAGGGAAGCTCTGAACATCTTTTCAGCTGAAAAACAACGAACCATCTCTAAATAGGAGCAGAAACAGACTGGCAACCAGGGGAGTTGTTGTGTCTGAGGAGTTATGTGCTTCCTGTATCTGGCCCTGGTCAGCAGTTTGGCTGCGGCATTTTGAGCCACATGAAGTTTCTCAACACTAGAAGTATAATACCACTTAAACATACAGCATGCAAAGGGTTACACAGCACGTGTTTGCATAAACTGGTATAAACCTTCCTCAGCCTCCATTTTTGTTCTTGTTACCCATGACACTTGCTGTCAACAGCTAACTAAATAGTCTCATTAGATACAGTCTGCAAAAATATTTTGGTTTACCTTCTGACTTTCACTGACTGAACAAGAATGTCTCTAAAATGGAAGCTGACAAATTAATGAGAACAGCAAACACACCCCATGTATAAAATTGCTGAACCACAGAGTAATGGCTGCCTGTCTGAGAGGTGAAGATGATCGACTGCCAGTGACCACACCGTGAACTCCCCGGGCACCCATACTGATAGCCGTTGTTCAAATGGCAGTTACTGTTTCTGTTTCCCAAGTCGCCAATATTTTCAAGGTGCAAAATTTTCCCTAGGGAAAGTGTGTGTCCTTAAACTGGCAAAAGGTGTTGCATGGCTCAGGAGAAAGCTGAAAGAGAATTAAAATAAAGCTAGTTATCCGTTGTTTTCTCTCATAGAAAAGAAAAACAAATGGAACAATCTTAGTATTACATTTTTGTGTTACAACCTTTTAAGTTATTACGTGTTAAGGTTGAATTAGTCACCCATAAATGCAATGAAATTAAACATTCACCCAAAGCCATCTACAAGAACAAAAGACTGAAAAAAAATCTGGTTACACATTTAACGCTAAAAGCATATGTTAAAATAAGCACACACGCTTGGAAACAAAAGGAAGCATGGATAGGAAAATCCAGTTGTCATTTCATTTTGCGTAGGTCAGGACTAGAGGGAAGCAGCTCATTATTTCTTAGGGTAACAGAAGAATACCATCAGAAAGTCTTTTAAATGTAATTTCTAAATTGTGAAACACTGTTCTCCAACTCGTCATGCTCTATATGTAATAAATTTAACATTTATTACGTGTTAAAGTTGAATTGTGTGGTCCAGTATATGATGTTTATTCTTCCCAGCATGACTGTCTGGATATTTATTTGTTGTATTAATTGCTTTTCTGTCCATTGGAGATCTGAAGGCAATGCACAATAAAAATCACAATATTTTTTTAAAAGGAGTCGAACAAAACACTACTTAAAAAGAGACTTACAAAGTCAATCTTCCTTCCTTCCTTCCTTCCTTCTTTCCTTCGACCAGGCAGCTACTCTGGGGCGCTTACCACAAACAACGGGAACATGAAACAAAACTCAAAATTGAACATCAGTTTAAAACATCAAACAAAGAAAGCCAATCCTAGACTAACAATATACTGTATAAGCATCTGATATAAAAGATAGCAGCAAAACAGACAATAAACCCCAAATAACAAGATGTTAATAACTAGAGATGTTGACTTTTAAGCCAAAGACCTGATGGAATAATATGATTTCGGCTGCCTGTTGGAAGCTGACTAACTGAGGGGTAACCAAGACATGGACTGCTGTGAGCCAGCGCAATATGGGTGGAGCACTGCCCACATCTTCTCTATCTGTCTAAGACATGGGCAAGCAACAAACAATGCATCAGCAATGATTAGCAACCTGGACCTAACTGTAAGGCTTCACAGCCACCCACCCACAATCCACTGCCATGTTCTAGAGGATTGTTGGAGACGATGTTCTTTGTTCTCATTTGCAATAAAGAAACCAACGTAGCCGATGTATTAAAATCCCCTTGGGATATCCAAAAAGATGCAGAAATGTGAAAGCATTAATGTACATCACACAAGTACAGATGAAGCGTTTCAATATTAGAGATGTGCTGCTCCATGCCCTAATAAGAGACATTCCAACCTGATTCTTGTGTGGTCCCATGATGGTATTTGTGTAATTCCACTTGCCAGAAAACTTCCATTCCCATCAAAGGAAAATTGCAAATGGCAAGGTCAGGTTCCCCCACCCCTTCGCCTTTTTTCCAGCTGAGAGGAGAAAGTCCCTGTTGGCTTCTTAAGGTAGTTACTATGAAGGGACTGAATAAAAAGACCTTAAAGGGCAGTGGGAATGTTTGGTCTTTGATATCTTCTTTAAAGGGATGTGCAGGAAGCCTGTACATCTTTACACTTGCTTTTCTTTCTCTCTGCTCCCCACCCCAAATTCCTCTTCTTTAGATCTAATATGAAAGGTGCTGTGGCCACAGAAAATACTTTGATGATTTAATCAATTTGCTGTAGGAAAGGCAAGGAAGATTCATTTCTTAAGTAAAAAACATACTCTCCTTTCCTTTTCCTACCAATTCACTGTCTTTTTGTGTTTTTCTTTCTCTGTCTACATTTTTAATCATGCTATGTGAATGCTGGATTTAAGATGTGAGATTCATACATGTGTTGTTCTGCCCCCTTAATGCATGTGGACTCTTTTCTCCCCCTCCCCGCCCCCGTTGTAATCCCAGGAATGCACAAATACACCATATTTGGTTTGTTTATAACACATTCATTTGAAGATAGCAAGGTAAAGGTTCCCCTTGATATTTAGTCCAGTCATGTCTGATTCTAGGGTGCAGTGCTCATCCCTGTCTCCAAGCCGTAGATCCAGCATTTGTCCATAGACAGTTTCCATGGTCACGTGGCCAGCGCGAATAGACACAGAACACTGTTACCTTCCCACCGTGGTGGTACCTATTTATCTACTTATATTTTTTCATGCTTTTGAACTGCTAGGTTGGCAGGAGCTGGAATAAGCGACAGGAGCTCACTCCGTCACGTGGATTCGATCTTACAACTGCTGGACTTCTGACCTTGCAGCACAGAGGCTTCTGTGGTTTAACCCGCAGTGCCACCATGTCCCTATTTAAAGACAGTGCACAGCCCTAATTACTATATACTGTACACTGCCAGCTGCTGCTCTGCTGCATTGCAATACAGACTCCCACCAGCAAGTGGCAGCAGAAGAGCTCCAATAGGTTAGCTGCTTTTCATCTCTACAGTACCAGGCCAGTAAGAAAGAATACACCAGATCCAAGCTGTTAGCACAACAAAACACTTCATAACATTGATTTCACAGAGAGAAGATGAACACACTTTTCTATATCTGCGTGAGAGACTTCGGCTGGTATAAATTGCAACATAGAGGCTGAAAGCCTGTTGTGTAATTTACGCCTATGGAAGGCTGATGACGTCATGGGTGATTTTCAATTATTTAAATTGCATATTTCTATTTCACAGCTGTTCCAAGTCCCAGGTAATTATGTGGAAGCTGTGGGACAGTGGGAGGAAGCCTGCTACTGGTGATATCATCTCATGACAGTGATTTTCTGTAGTTGTTGGTAACCAGTGGTACAGTACATGCTCAGTTTCTGCAAGATCCCAGTTCAGACCTGTCAACTCTAGTTCATGAATGTTAGATACCTGATGACCCCAAGTTTTGTTGATGTTTTGGACAACAAGAAAGAAAACAGCTCTGGACAAGAATTGGTACGCAGCAGCTCCAGGGGTTCATCTATATAACAAATCTAAAACACACCAGTGTTCCTGCCATTATTTTCCACATCAGTGTTCTGCTGCATCTTTAACACAATTCGTGTTTGTGCCTGTGCATTACAGTGTACTAATTCGAATGAGCTGACATATGTATCCAAATCGTAAGTGGGAAGTGAGTATTTCAGCACACATGGAGAGCCTCCATGGGCAACAGAGGCTTCCTCCCAGACACTGTCACTCCCCATGCACTGGAGGGATAGAGTGAGAGCACTTCCAAATTTCATGTGCTTACTCTATGCACAAGTTAATAGATCATGTTAACATAGGAGTATGATATGCATTATAAGGCATTTCCAACATATTGGCTGAAATCATGAAGTTATGCCATTACACTCACTAATGGCATAACTTTCAGACATGAGTTGCCATAAGCTAAGAAATCTCCATAGATGTTTTCAGTGATAGTTAGTGTCTCACTAAGATGGGTAGTCTAGAGGCTCAATGTATTAATCAATCAATCAATCAATCAACTGTATGCTGAGTCAGAGTTTTTAAAAAATTTATAACAATGTAGTTACGTAGATAGTTATATAGCAACCACACTATCTGGGTTGTCCGGGACATCTAGATCTTTCTGGTATAATTCCTTTGTGTATTCTTGCCACCTCTTCTTGATGTCTTCTGCTTCTGTGAGGTCCCTGCTGTTTTTGTCCTTTATCATGTCCATCATTGCACAAAAAGGTTCCTTTAATATCTCCAGTTTTCTTGAACAGATCTCTGGTTTTTCCCCTTTCTATTTCCTCTATTTCTTTGCATTGTTCATTTAAGAAGGCCCTCTTGTCTCTCCTTGCTATTCTTTGGAAGTCTGCATTCAATTTTCTGTAACTTTCCCTATCTCCCTTGCATTTTGTTTCCCTTCTCTTCTCCGCTATTTGTAAGGCCTCATTGGACAGCCACTTTGCTTTCTTACATTTCCTTTGCTTTGGGATGTTTTTTGTTGCTGCTTCCTTTACAATGTTACAAGCCTCCATCCATAGTTTTTCAGGGACTCTGTCTACCAAATCTAGTTCCTTAAATCTGTTCTTCACTTTCAGTGTATTTGTAAGGGATTTGGTTTAGATTAGACCTGACTAGCCCAGTGGTTTTTCCTACTCTCTTCCGTTTAAGCTTGAATTATGCTATAAGAAGCTGATGACCAGAGACACGGTGAGCACCAGGTCTTGTTTTTGCTGACTGTATAGAGCTTCTCCATCTTTGGCTGCAGAGAATATAATCAATCAGATTTAGGTATTGCCCATCTGGTGATGTCCATGTGTAGAGTCGCCTCTTGTGTTGTTGGAAAAGAGTGTTTGTGATGACCAGCTTGTTCTCTTGACAAAACTCTATTAGTCTTTGCCCTGCTTCGTTTTGAACTCCAAGGCCAAACTTACCTGTTGTTCCTTTTATCTCTTGACTCCCTGCTTTAGCATTCCAATCCCCTATAATGAGAACATCTTTCTTTGGTGTCAGTTCTAGAAAGTATTGTAAGTCTTCATAGAATTGGTCACTTTCAGCCTCTTCAGAATCGGTGGTTGGTGCATAAACTTGGATGAATGTGATGTTGAAAGGTCTGCCTTGGATTCGTATTGAAATCATTCTATCATTTTTGAGATTGTATCTCAGTACAGCTTTTCCCACTCTTTTGTTGACTATGAGGGCTGCTCCATTTTTTTCTACGAAATTCTTGTCCAGAATAGTAGATATGGTAATGAATATGAATTTGCCCATTCCCGTCCATTTAGTAAACAGTAAAGCAGCCTTATCTCCGATCTCTAAAAGAACTGATTTACAAGTACCGCAACCAAGAAAAGTAGCAGGGATAGGTGGCTTACAATCATGCAGTTTGAGGTTCGGCTGCGGGGGGTTGGTGGGGGTGTAGCACTCTGCTCGCTTGCCCAGGGAGAGGCCTCCGCATGCCAGCTGTGGCATGTGTGCCATAGGTTCGCCATCACTGTACTAGACCAGTTAAAGAATGAAACAAATGACGTTCTCTTTATTACCAAGTAACAATGTACAGGGAAAAGGATTTAAACATCAGATTTTCTTCATTTACAGCCCAACTCCCAAAATCAACCTGCTTCTTCAGTTGCACTTTAATTTCTCTTCTCCATTCCAGCTCTCCAGGCCCCTCCTTTTTTGGGATCTCCTGGATAAGCCAGCTACCACCCAACCAACCCCCTCGTTACCCCTGTTACTATGCAGATTGGCCAAGGCTCTGTTGCAAGGAGGATCTAAGGTTTTAAAAGGTATGCATGATTCTCACTCTGCCCTACAACTTTCTGGAAAATTTAAATTCTGGCTAGATCTAGCTTCCTTGCCCTCTTAAAGTACCAAGCCAGAAAAAAAGAAAACCAAATAAGCATTGATAGTGACCCATGAGTCCAGAGAGATGCTGGTCTTTAGTGATCCTTGATGAATTCACCAGGCTTTCAAAAAGTAAAACATTTAGCCAAAACTCTCTCCCTTCATTTTCCAACTGTGCCTGCACAGCATGAAACACACTGAAATACCTATTCTTTCAGAGGCATTACAGTCTAAGTCAGGTCAGAACTAAATGCCAGTGCTAAAGTTTAGCAATGACATTCAGATAAGTGCCCTTTAATGCTTTCATCGGAGTGGAAAGACTGGTAACTTCGTTCTGCTTTTTGGTCAGGCCATGGTAACAAAGAGGGCATCTTACACCAAGATGATTGGGTGCAATACCTTCCTCTCACTCCATGCCCCAGCTGTATAAGAATAGGAAGCCCTACTGATACAGATTGAAGAGACCTGTATTGGTGGGACATAAAATGGAATTAACTTTGAAATGGGCTTGCATTGATGATGCCTGAGGAAAAATAAAATTAGGATTAATGCTGAACTCAATAACCATGTGAATTTTAAACACTTACATATGGCTTCCAAAGGTTCACACAAACCTCCTGGTGCTTCACCATTCCTCAGTGTGCAGATGGCAAGAACACTCCCAGATTCAACTCAATCAAGGCAATTAGCAAACAGCTGATGTGTCATGTTTATACCGGGCCCTCGTTTAGAGTTTAAGTTGCTTTAAATTGTTGAGGGAGTCACTTCCTTTCAATGTTCACTGGCAAGAGGGTCCCAAAGCAGCATTAATTTGATTTATTCTCAATGTTCCACTTCTGGCTGGCATTGCATATTATGAATGTTATTAGCCTGACGTCATCTCAACTTCACTTGCATGAATTGCTGGCTGTCCCTCTAGGCTGCCCTGAAACATATTGTGAGGTGAGTAAATGGAAGGAAATTAAAAACAAATAAAACTTCTTTTTTTCAGGTTGTCCATTAATATCTCCAGTACCTAGAATTATGGATTTTTAGAATCAGGTAGATAACAACCTAGTGGGTTATTCTGAAACAACTTCCTTTCAGAAAGAATGTTTGGTATGTATTATACATTCACATAACATGTTATGTTATGTGCCATCAACTGGGAGCCAACTTCTAGTGACCCTAACAGGACTTCCTAAGGACTTCCTAAGATATTTAAGGAGTGACTTTGTCACTTCTGCACTCCCAGTGACTTTCCATGGCTGAGCAGGGGTTCAAACCCTGGCCTCCTGAATCCTATCCTGTCACTCTGTCCATTACACCATACTGGGTATTTCGTGGAAGCTAACCACCAACAAATGTAACAACAAATAATTTGAAAATGAAAATGAAAAATAGACACTCCTATCTATCACATAACAATCAAGATGCCCAACTTCTGGAATCCTCTACCGCTAGGTCATTCTATATTAAGGAAATTTGTGATTGAATTTGTGCATACCATTGTTGTTGTTGTTGTTGTTGTTGTTTAGTCATTAAATCGTGTCTCTTTGTGACCCCATGGACCAGAGCACGCCAGGCCCTCCTGTCTTCCATGGCCCCCAAGAGTTTGGTCAAATACATATTGGTAGCTTTGATGACACTGTCCAACCATCTCATCCTCTGTCCTCCCCTTCTCCTCTTGCCTTCACTCTTTCCCAACATCAAGGTCTTTTCCAAGGAGTCTTCTCTTCTCATGAGATGGCCAAAGTATTGGAGCCTCAGCTTCATACCATATGTATACCATATGTATATTTAAACCCTTGTTTTAAAAAGCCAGGAAATTCAATTATTCAAAAACAAAACCAGTCCTCTAGTTTATGAATGTGGGATATTGTGCTTCTGTACCCAAATTCAGAGAGTTGGTAGATGGCCCAACATTGCTGCACAATATTGTGCCTGTGTTGCCAGCAGGAAAAAGGACACCAAGCTTTCCATAGTAAAGGGCAGCCTGAATGTTGACAATGCCAATGGCAGGATACCTTCTTCTTTTCCCCTTGCCTTGTTAATCTTGGTGTTCTTTTCCTGCTGGCAAAACAAGGACAATATTGTGCAGTAATAATGGGTCATTAACTGGAGTTTTGAATCATGAATGCAAAAGCACAATATCCCACATTCATAAACTGGAGGGTTTTTAAAAGAAAGAATTGAATCTATATCTAACTTCTGCTTCATTTTATCCATAAAGCCAACCAGCTGTCTTCTACTTTACCCAGAAATTTCAGTATATTTACCTGTATCTTTCAGTTCTTAATTGATTTTTTCCCTTAAAGGTATTTTTCATTCACTTGCTTTTTTCTTTCACTCTGATTAACAATCAAAGCATGATCTCATCAGACTTAGACAGGTATTGATGGGCTGCAGTATCATGAGGCTAATAAAGAGTGTTATCCAGTACTTCTAAGTGACACATAAAAACTCCCTTATGAAAGATACAGGAGACTGGGTATAACATAAATGCCATTCCAGTAGCTCAGGCATTATTAACACAGAGCCGAACATTAGTGTATTCATTAATGCATTTAAAGAGGGCCTGAATATGTGTGTGTGTGTGTGTGTGTGAGAGAGAGAGAGAGAGAGAGAGGTGTGTGTGTGTGAGAGAGAGAGAGAGAGAGAGGGAGGGAGGGAAGGAGGGAGGGAGGGAGGGAGAGAGAGAGAGAATAGTTAGTTAGTTAGTTAGTTAGTTAGTTAGTTAGTTAGTTAGTTAGTTA
Source organism: Pogona vitticeps (assembly GCF_051106095.1). Classification (NCBI taxonomy): domain Eukaryota; kingdom Metazoa; phylum Chordata; class Lepidosauria; order Squamata; family Agamidae; genus Pogona; species Pogona vitticeps. Next base: position 251,968,446 of record NC_135784.1, on the reverse strand, counting down.
GTTAGTTAGTTAGTTAGTTAGTTAGTTAGTTAGTTAGTTAGTTAGTTAGTTAATGTATTTGGTAGGAAAGTGAGGGTGACGAGGAAAATTGTTGCTCCTTAACATAATTAAGCATAGTTAGTTTTGCCAGAGAAGTTGCTACTGAAGTTTCTGGTTTATTGAACAGGAAAATATATTGAAATTTAATAATATTATCACTTACATTTAAATGGTTTATTTTTTTCTTCCTTATTTGTATTTAAACCACTATGAAAGTAGACAGAATCTGAGAGAACTTTGATTACATCACATAGGTACTCCCAGCTGCAATCCTGCCCTCTTATGGTGGGAAAAGTGAAGACATCCAGATGTTGTTTGACGAGAACACCTCACTCTCAACTATGGCTGGCTGGGGCTTTTAGAAGCATGTACACACATGTAACTGTACCTAAGAAATCTAAGGATACTGGATAAATATGGTTGCAACTTAGAATCTTATGTAATTAATGAGAACTAATTAGACTCTTGAGAGTCCCCTGGACTGCAAAGAGAACAAACCTATCAATTCTAAAGGAAATCAACCCTGAGTGCTCACTGGAAGGACAGATCCTGAAGCTGAGGCTCCAATACTTTGGCCATCTCATGAGAAGAGAAGACTCCCTGGAAAAGCCCCTGATGATGGGAAAGTGTGAAGGCAAGAGGAGAAGGGAACGACAGAGGACGAGATGGTTGGACAGTGTCATCAAAGTTACCAACATGAATTTGATCCAACTACAGCGGGCAGTGGAAGACAGGAGGGCCTGGCGTGCTCTGGTCCATGGGGTCACGAAGAATCAGACACGACTAAACAACAACAACAATTGAACCTCTGTGAGGTGTTTTGCTCCTCTCAGAATACATTTGTCAAATCAATAGCATATATTTTTATGCTGGCTTCCCATCATGTTTAAGAAGAGAGGAAGTAGAAGCAGGTAGTATTCATCAACTAATGTGTATAGAAAGAGAAATCTGGAAGTGTGACTAATTTTAGAGATTGAAATCAGAACACCAAACAGAGAGTGTGTATCACATTATTGGGCAGTATAGAAGTTAAATAAATTAGGGTTCTTCAGTGCAAACACTCTCTAAAATTGTGGAATATGCATTTTTGGGGATTTTCAAGAAATGTTTTGGTAAATATCTGTCTAACTTTGAGTGCAGAATAGGAAAAGGGATGGAGTGGGTGGCAGCAGTTGCCTTTTTTTCATTCTAGATACAGAGAGTGTTAGTATATGATGCAGACATGATTCTTAACTTTTTCCAGTGGTATGAAAAGAGAACAGATTTTCTTGGGAAACATTCGAGATCTGATTCCCTCAAGCAGCAACATATAGGTGGATATTTCTGCAATTTTGGATATTGTTGTGGAAAACTGCTTGTGTAAAATGTCTCCCCAGTGCAGTTTAGAAAACTGGAAGCATTTTATCTGCTCTCTGTCCAATCTTGATGAGTTTGTGAAAGCATGCCTTCTTGAAATTGGCTCAGCAGCAAGAGGGGTTCCACAGGCAACTACTTGTGTGGTGCAGCAACTTATGTGTGGTTGCCAAAGTCAACTGCCATTCATGTTGGTCATTGCTTGTGGCAACCAGACAGACCTATTCATTTTTTTTAAGATAGTGTGATCCTACAGCCACTTGTAGTGCAATTCTCTGTTTCTATGCAGGCATCACTTTGTTGGTGCTTATTCCTAGACAAAGGGACACAGAAATGAATTCATGATAAACATCAGAAGACCAAGAAGACCAAAAAGTCCTAATATTACATGTAAGATTCCTAGTCCTTATTTTGAATAAAAGTAGCTGTTCACTTATAGGAAGCTGGAAGAGAAGGGGGCTGCAAAGGCAGAATTAATAAGCCCCTGGATGTCATCTGAATGTGAAGCCTGTAAAAACTCCCAGCTATAGAAAATAAAGACACCTGGTAAATGGGCCAATACTTCTCCTAATCCAGACTCACTCTACTCTTGTGTAACTTTAGAAGATAAACCTCTCACTCCTTTATCTTTCCAGTTGGTAGAACCTAAAATCTAGAGTTCTTTTCTCAAGCCTCTGAAGTGTGATGTTTGTGCCAGACCTGGGACAAATAATAAATTAATTTCAGATGCAATCAATATGGCCATTCACATTTTGGGAAGAAGCTGAACACATTCCAGCACTAGGAACAAAGCTGTCTGTGATGAGCTGTCCTTTCTGTAGCTAAACATTTCCATGCCTATCACAAATAACGTCGTAAGTGATTAACATGAATCGGTATGTGTTGTTTGTCATTCAATTGGCAATGCATACAATGTGGGAAACTTCACAAGGATACAACTGGTGATCTTTGTCACATACTACAAAAACACACGAGGGGAAAGATGGATTTGTCATCAGTCTTTCTGACTCTGCATATTTATGATCCCATGAGTTAGCATTCCTGTCATTTCATCTTTGGGCCTTTGGTTAAACCATTCCATGTACAAACAAGAATGAGCTAGCTAGCAATTATAGCAATTAAGCAATTATAAAAAATTTTTTAAACAATTCAACAATATCTTACAATGGATCCACAGACTGCCAGATCAGAGTCAAGCAATGGTGACTGGGCAACAAACATTTGAGTTAAAAGATGTGTTGTTGTTGTTTAGTCGTTTAGTCATGTCCGACTCTTCGTGACCCCATGGACCAGAGCACGCCAGACCCTCCTGTCTTCCACTGCCTCCTGGAGTTGGGTCAAATTCATGTTGGTAGCTGAGTAGACACAGCATTTTTTGGTTTTTTTTTTAAAAAATGTATTTATTTTGCTATAAACTCTATAATCCTGTATTCTGGCAGTTCCATCTTACAGACACCTACATGTGGCTTATCTGGGAGAAAAGCCTAAGCTAGAAGCCTAAGCCTACCTGGCTCTGCCTAGCTTCTCATTCAGAAAGCAGGCTCCCAGCTAGGTTCAGCCTTTCTCCCAGGTGAATCACTTTTAGATGTCTGTCAGTCAGGTGGAACTTCCAGAATGAAGAATTATAGGATTTGTAGCCCCCACCCCCACCCCAAGAAAAGTCCATGCCTAGATACTAGTTTTAATTTTGGCACCAATTTAGCCAATGGTCACAAGCATTGCCTATAGTTTACAGATATCTTTTCTTATTTGACTATATCACTGAAGGCATAGGTTTTAAATAGAGATTGTCAAGGTACTCATGTTAAGAAAACAAGTATTCTGAATGAGGTCTGCTGGTTATACTCACAAAGCCATTTTTAAAGGATACTCTGATTTAACACAAGAATTGATATTAAACAGAAAGTCTGGTTGAGGGGACAGATAAACACCAAGCCATTGTTTTTTTAAGGGTGGAGCCACTTAGCCCTTACATGACACACAGTGTTGTCTGACAATTGTATTTGCTGGTTCATGGGAAGATTGCCAAGAGGGAAGAAATGGAGGCAGGAAGCTTGTGAGTACAAGGGATTGTGGCCGGGTGTGAATGTTCTCCATAAAAATGTTTTGGATTCCACACCCTTCAGTCCCACACACACAAAAAAGAGAAGCCAGCTACAGTAAGTAACTAAAACCCTGTCCAGGACATAATGGAAAGCTTTAAATGGTCCAGGATAACATGTGGTCTGACTTTGTCCACATAAACTTTAAAAAGTCTTTAAATCAGGCCTTTAGCCTTGTTGACTGTCCCATCACTAGCTATGATCAAGACTCTTTTCTGGCGGCCCCTTAGGGGTGATCCAGCAGCAACCCACTTCCTTCCATTTTTAGACATGTGCTGTAAGCAGCACACTCAATTTCGGTTCTTAATGTCCTTTTGTTGGCAGTGGCTTTGAAAAAGTACCATGTAAGATGCAGCTATACACATAATGAACAAATAAGCAAGTGTGGTAGGGCTCCTGGTGGCCATAGGCAATCCTAGGCAGATTCTGTACCAGGTTTGTGTGTGTGTGGATGTGCAGAGAGGGGTGTTGCCAAATAAAAACATCCTTGGAAAGGGCATCTTTGGCTTTGAAAGGAAAAGAACCTGTCTGCAGAATATCACAGACAACAATAATATGTTTTCTACATTTCTAGCTTGATCCGGTAGTTATAATTGGAGTTGTCCTTCATCTGACCAAAACAGATACCTGGCTTTGAAAACAATGTTTCCCTTCCCCCATGAGTGGCAATGGGGTGAAATAACTGGAGGTTTAAATAGAAAGACCATTAGGTTGTGTTGTGTGCAAAATGGATCAAAATAGTTCTCATATCTCTGCAACCTCCTTAAACGTTGTTCCTTAGAAGAAAAACCTGAACAGGAATGAGATTAGCATGCTCTGAAGCTTGCCAGACACTATTGTTAAGTCCACTGATAGCAGTGTGCCTGCTATCCTGTCTCCTCCAGCACATGCCACAGAGCGATACTTTGTTATTTCCCATTCCTATTTGGAAAATGTGATTCTTGGATCCAGTCCGAATCAGGAAGCATTTGCAGTTAGGGCTACGATGAAATTAACATCAAGAATCAACCCCCCTCAATGAGACTGGATGAGAAAGTAGGCACCCCAAACTGAAATGAAAAAAATAAAATTCTGTGTCAACATATGAATATAGGTGGGCAGAGAGGGAGCTTAATTCAAGATACAGGCTTGGTGTAGGGAGTTATCTATATTCAGAATGGAAACTCTTCAAATATTAACACAGAGACAGAAGTGCTGTCTATACAGTCGCTGTAAAGCAGGCACTGATTTCGCTGGTTTCTGGATCTCAAACCTTTAGCTACAACTTTCAGACCGTAAGAGTAGCATGTCTTCTACCATGTCATTATTTCGAGTTTATCAAGTAAGAAAGGTAGGATCTATATGGACAAGTTGCTAGAAATACAGTGTTGACAATAACTGCGCTTTACCTTGATTGTATCGGACTGTTTCCTTTGCAGTAATAAAGAACCAGCAGTCAGTGAAAAACAAGTTAAAGGATGCCATTACATATCTACTTTCAGAACTATCCAATCAGCTGTGCCTTAAGGTTTGAGAAGCATTTTATTTTCCAATGTATGTATACACAGAGAGAGGGAGAGAAAGAGAGAGGCACTAACAAGGTCTCCTAAGGTGGTTTACAATATAAAACAGCACAACACAACAATATCACCTGAACGCGAACAGAGTAGAGTTTCAATATTTGGTTAAAAACTACGCGCTGCTGAACAGAGTGGCCTGATTAAAAGCCATCTAGTGTCTCCAGAACAGAGATTAGAGAAACTGTCTCCGGTTCTCATCAATTTGATTTCCTTGGTGGGCAGGACATCATAGGGCAAAAACTTGCTGCCCTGTCCTAGTTAAGCCTGTTATATACAGCGGGGGGGGGGGAGTGATGGTGCAGCTGGGAGCCAAATTGCTAACTCCAGCACACACACTCTGTAGGTTTTATTAAAACAACAAGGAAACAATCAAGACTGGAAATGGCCAGATGACCTGGCTAGTGTTAATTCCAACAGCATTTGGAAGACCATTTCCCCCCCCATCCCTCTTCTACAAGGAAAAGAAGGAATGGTAAATAGATATACCTGCAATAGATATTAGTGGAGAGTGTTTTTCTTCTACTTAACATCAGATCCATCCCCCTCTCTCTAGTGTGTGACAACTACAGCCTTTAATTCTACAATCTGAAATTTCCAAAGAGTGCTGTGTTATGCTAAGTTAACATACAGTGGTGCCTCGCTTAACGGGCGCTCCATTTAGCGATGAAACCACATAGTGACGAAGATTTTGTGATCGCAAAAGTGATTGCATTGTGATGTTTTAAATAGGTTTTTTTCGCTTTGCAATGATCAGTTCCGTTTCACTTACCGATCATTGCAAAGCGATGATTTTTAAACAGCTGATTGGTGGTTCCAAAATGGCCACCAGGTAAAAAAAAGGCCGCCCACTGTGTTTAGGGACGGATTTCTCGCTTAAGAGGCAGTGAAAATGGCCGCTGTATGGAGGATCTTCGCTTTAAGATGAGTTTTAAGCCCATAGGAATGCATTAAACAGGTTTTATTGTATTTCTATGGGCTTTTTTAAATTGCATAGCGACGAAATCGCTTAGCAGTGATTTTTGCTGCGTGGATTAACGTCGCTATGCGAGGCACCACTGTATAATGAAGAGAAATGAGAAACATGAAACATATTTTTTAAAAAAAGTTTTTGCCTCTTCCCAGTGTGTGATCCAGTAGCTGAAACCAGTTGCTTTTGCTTAAGAATTTTTCACTTCCCCCAAATTGTGCTGTTTGGCCCCCTGGATGTTGGTTGCATCCCAAACCTTGAATGTCCCATTGCCTCATCACAGCAGCACCACTTTGTGAAACCCAACAATTGCCGAGACAAATGATTGTATAAAGTTTTAAATAAACATACATTTATGTTATGTTGTTTCACCTGAATGATTTATAGTCATTTTCTTCTTTCAGCTCTGAGCTCTGGACATAAAAGACACAGGGCTCTCTGCTGTTTATCCAAGCTAAATCCTCTGTTTGTTCGGCATACGCGTTTTTGATTTGATAATATATTGCAAGCTTAAGTTTCAGGCTTGGTCCTTCTGGGAATGGTGGAATTAGATACATTAACTGACAAAGATAAGGTATGAACATTGTGGCTTAACAGCAATTACAATTGTTGCTATAATAACAGAAATGGAATGAAGAGAAATCAGTTCATTACTGGTTTTTTAACAATGTGTTTATTAGGATTAATGAATAAATACGGACTATCACATCCTTCCCAACCACACACTCTTAAAGTCTCTAAAATGTTTTAAAAGGCAAAGAGAAAAATATTTTGCAATGCTCAGATGTTACTCAGGAAACAGATAAGGATGGTGGCTCATTTTATTATAAATCCAAATGAAACTGTTCTAGAGTGGAATTCCTTGATATCAGAAGCTTTTGGCTGATGGCCCACCATTAACATCTGTGAGCCAGGGGAATACTCAGGGCAGGGCTTCTCAACAGCAGCTCCCTTGTCAGAACTCTACACAACCAATCCAAGATATTGGCCCCATTTAGCTTGGGCCTTTGTGCATCTAGTTACAGATAGGGAGATAGTTAAAACCACTCTGCCTTCCAGTTTCACCGTATATAAATAGAACAGCAAATTCCAGTTACTATTGTGGATGTAGTTACACACAGAGAGACACAGACCTCCTCCCAATCCTCCTTTGTTATCTCATTGCGTGCTTCATCCTCTAACACGAAATTCAGAATTTTCTGAATGTGTTTTCATGAACTTGCCTTTGTGTTGAGGAAATCATTTGCCCAAAGAATACATAACACTGCTCCTTTTTTTTCTATTCATGAGGTACTTGAGAGTTTTAGTGTGAGCAATAGACATGGGGACAAATAAAAAAACCAGATCGCGATATTTGTCAGAAATCGCTGATTCATTAAATACTGTATTTATCTTTCATATTTGTGGGTTCCAGGGACCCCCTCAAATATGAAAAGATGAATATTTCCCCAATTTTTGTCCCCCATAGGAAGAGAGGGAAAGCTAGCTGTCCCTCTCTTCCTATGGCTTTCCCATTCTGCCTACTGATTAGCTGATTGGCGAGCCCATAGGTAGCCACCCACCCCCACAGCCTATCCCCACCCCCTTCCTCTCCCTACCTTAGCTGCTGCCCCCACTGTTCCCCCCTCGCCCCCCAGATGTGCTGCTGTGCCTGTCTAAAAAACACACAAGTTTTCAGCCAGCTTGCCTGCTCTCTCTGCCTGTGGGCTGGGCCCATAGCCAGAGATAGCAGGCTAGATCGGCACAACTACACTGGCAGGCTCTCTCTGCTTCCATGGGCGCCGATCAGCTGTTTGGCGTCTACAGAGGCAGAGGCCAAGCAAGCCCACCACAATGGCACTTTCCTTTTGCTGGCAGCGGGGGCAGTGATGGCGCCAACCCCACAAGGTAGGGAGGTGACAGGGGGCAGTGAAATGAGGGCAAGGGTGGGCTGTAGGGGCAGAGAGAGTTGGCCGGCTGAACAGCTGTTTGGCGGACCCATAAAGACTGAGCAAACTAGGCTGCTGGAACTTCTGTTCCAACATCCTAGCTTGCTCTTTGGGCCCAGGTCCAACAATAGGATGAATAAAAAAGGTTAATATTTGTTACTTCCTATTTGTCACGGCTTCCAGAACTGATGAATACAAAGTGACGTATATGACACAAATCAGCGATTTCTGACAAATATCATGATTTGTTGTCTTTATTCATCCCTATGTCTAATAGGAATGCATGTCAGATACACACATACACATCTCATACAAGTATCTTGCCCTTACCTTAAACATCTCATACAAGTACCTTGCCCTTACCTTAAAAGATTTTCTGGTGTTCAAAATGCAGCTAGTAATACATATGAATAACAAAGAACTACTAGAATAAAGGTACGACATATATTAGAATTAGGGCAATACAGATACTACTCATGACAAAATTAATCAAACAGAAAATACTTTCTCTCACAAACACAGCGTAGCTGCAGTGCTCTCACTGACTAAAAATATGCTGTCCCTTCAGCTCAGTCCAAACTTTAGCTGAAGCACATCTAAAATATCTACCTTGTCTCATTGTAAAGAGGGGGAAAAAGAAACACAGACTCACATCAGTGTGTATATTGTTGAATATATAAGGGGAACAGTCAGTCCTATTATGTAAATTGGCTGTTTCCTGTCTATAGTGTGCCTTCTGTTACGCAGATAGATTATACAGTATACAGGTTAATCTGCATATTCCATTTCCTGGATATTTTGGATGGCCCCTTATTGAAACATTCAGAAAAACTGAAACTTCAGTTTCAGTTTAAAGGCGACAGTGTTCTCCCTCATTATTCTGCTTCAGAGAGGCAACAAGAGTGTATAGTTTAGTAGAAGTGTGTGTGTGTGTGTGTGTGTTTTCTGTGCTGTCAAGTCAGTACTGTACTGACTTATAGTGACCCTAACAGGGCTTTCAAAGTAAGTGAGATATTTAAGGAGTGATTTAACCAGTTCCATGCCTCCAATGAGTTTCCATGGCCAAGTGGGGATTCAAAGCCTGTTTTCCAGAGTCCTAGTCCATCACTCTATCCACTACTCCATGCTGGGGAACGTGTTAGCAGATAAGTAGATTCATGAAGGTGATTTCTATTTGGCCTTCATCCCTTTCTTTTGTCCATTTATCTCATCATACAAACCCCAGATGAACATAACTCCATGGAATTCAGTGGGAATAAGATGTTTTCGTCGTTGCCTTTATGATGGATTGGCTTGCCCTCCCCTAAAAGAGTGCTAAACAAACAGGTAGCTCTTTGGCTCAAAGGGCGAACATCGCTTCATAAACAGCAGCTACTTTTCTGAGCCCTCAAGTAAACAATAAACTACTGTGCGTAGTTTTTTTTAGCCCACTCAACTGAAAACAAAACAAAACAAAACAACATTCTTCAATTCTCTTCCGAAGTCCAAAGGCACATATTTTTATTTCACAAAAATGTCAGGAATTAGTTGATGGGAAGATTGTAGGTTTTTGAGATCAGAGCCAGGTACTAATCAACCTTCCCTGTAATGAAATAAAAGGGGAGAGCCTTGTGGCCATTACAAAATACAAATGCAAGAATAGGCAATACCTTTATAGGCCACCAGTCAAAAATAAAATATCATACTTGCTTTGAGGAAGTGGAATTTATCCACAAAAGCTTGCATGTTGTATATTTTATGTTTGACTAGTGGCCTATAAAGGTATCGCCTATTCTTGCATTCCTTGCAATGCAACTGTAGTAGATTCCCTTTTTTTGTCATGCCTTTCTTTCTCCATGGCCCAGAGGATCTTTGGAGTGTTTATTCTAACTTCCAGGCACATTTAGATGGTTTACAGACTTAGAACAGGAACTGGACTTGTTAAATATATTGGGGTGGGAGAAGAGGAGAGCAAGAGGCATACGGAAGTAGCAGCTTCTGTGCATAAAGTATGCTAAAAATGAATAGGAACTTGCACCCAAAAGGTGACTGGGAATATGGTTCATTTACAAAAACAAATCAGAGAAGAATAAGTGGACAAAACCCATTCCTTCCCTCCAGTATGGGCACAGGTAAACATAGTATGCCACCTTTTACTGAAAATTTTATGGACTGCTAATGTTTGGGAGGCTGCAGAGGATTTTTGACAAGCAGTGTCAACATGACCACAGTCCTGTGCACTCCAAGAAGTGGAAGCCTCAAGAATAAACACAGAAAGTAGAAAGTTTTTCCACCTCAAAGAAGAAGCATTGAAATTGAAAGTACTAGGAGAGAAACTATAGGAGATGATCAAGAAGGAAATAATTAGTCTGCTGAATAAAGGGTCTCTGTGACATGTTTTACACTAATAGCTTTTATCTGGCATGAGATTTATTAGGTGCATAGCTCAGTGAGTTGGAGCACAGGAGTCAAGAGTCCATTTTCCCACTGTGCTTTGTCAGAGAAACGTCAGCCTGTGTGGCCTGGGACAAGAAGCACAGTCTTAGGTGGCCACCAAATGAAGGGGCAAGTAAAGTACTTCTGAACTTTCTACACCAAGAAAACCCTGGCAGAAGTTGGAGTTAACTTGATGGCACATAACTGAATTATCTGAGAACATAGTCCACTTCTTCTAGCATATTATTAGTGACACACAATTTGACGAGAAAGCTGCCAGGAAAATGGTTAAACTAGTCACAAATGTTACAAGATTGCTTTGGAATTCTTAATCTCAAATAGTCAAAAGATTTAAGAGCAATTTTACTTTAGCAATCCCGATAATGTTCCACTGTGCAGAATGGATTTATTTACTTAGAAATCTAATAAATAAAGTAAATAAATAAATACTTTTCCATGGTAGAAAAGTACTCAGATAATTAACACTGATACCAGTGGAGCATATTTTTGAGACCCAGGGGGTTGGGGGACCCTGTGGAGCACATCTGGGACCATACAGATGTGGAGATGCAGGTTGCACAAGATATCAGGTCTCCTCTTTATCATTTAGAAACAGCATGAGTACAATCTGAATTACTGAGGCCGTTGCAACACAATGGCATGCCAATATAATAGAGTGCAAAATAAGTGAGTGAGTGAGTGAGTGAATGAGTAAGTAAGCAAGTAAGCAAGTAAGCAAGCAAGCAAGCAAGCAAGTAAGTAAGTAAGTAAGTAAGTAAGTAAGTAAGTAAGTAAGTAAGTAAGTAAGTAAGTAAGTAGGTAAGTAAGAAAGAGAGAAAAAAGTCAAAACCGAATTCCATGGGACTTTTCAAAATACAGAATTCCTCTTTTGCTCTTCTATATTTTTTTATCTAGAGGGATACACACATTACTCTGGAGTGACATCACTACTATTTTTATGAACTTGAAAGAAAAAACAGATTTTCTCTGTTTTGGATTATGAATTCATATCAGTTGAAAATTCACCACAAGAAGGCTTGATACATTGAAAAAAGAAAGTACCCTTGCGTTCAGATGCTTGACATACATCTACATCATCACGTTGATGGGACATGGGTCAAAACACTGTATACTATTAAAATATAGCCACATTAATATAGGTACTTCAAATGAAAAAGAAAATATTTATATATAAATTAGTGGCTACAACTTTCCCAAAAATGTTATTTATGAGTGCTTTTTTGAAGTCCTTTATCATGATGAATGACAGATTTCTTTTAAAAGACTAATAGCAAACACTTCTACATTAGTTGGAATTCAATTACTCTACCCTAAATCCTCTGTAGACTTACTCTACATTTATGCATCGTAAAGACAGTAAATTATTTTTCTATAAATTAGGCTTTCAGAACTTATTTCTCTTTTTGTTCTAGATGCCAAATATCTGACCACCTCTCCACCATAGAGAGTTCATATCTGGAGAGTCAACATCTGTGAAAACATTTATAATGAAAACACTAATACAACCCTCCAGAGAAGCAAATGAAATGAGATCTGAGTATATGGCTGCCGTCATTCTTGGGATTTTTTACCCCCTTAACAATAGCAAAAGTTGGCTTCCCCTTCAAGACCAGAGACAGGTCATGATCATGTAGGAACAGCAGTAGCAAAATAAATTAAGGGTGATTGTCCATGCAGATAGGTTTTAGTAATATTTATCTAATTAAACTAGGAACTTACTTCCCTGATGATCATGCAATAATAGCTTTGGAAGATGTGTGTGTGTGTGTGTGTGTGTGTGTGTGTGTGTGTGTGTGTGTGTGTGTGTGTGTGTGTGTGTGTGTGTGTGTGTGTGTGTGTGTGTGTGTGTGTGTGTGTGTGTGTGTGTGTGTGTGTGTGTTAGCCAAATAGAAATGTTGAAATAGGCATTCTAAAAATAGCACACTGACAGGGATTGCCAAAATGGTTTAGAATGTTGTTTCAGATTAAATATGAAATTTCCTTTTGTATTTTTCATCTGCAGGATTTTGTTAAACAATCTAGGTTTCAGTCTAAGTTTTGGCATAGAATTAGAAATATGATTATTAATAATTTCTGGGGTGGGGAGGGTGTTGTGGTAGTTTTGAAAGTTGAAGCTATCACTAAAAAATTGAAAGTCAGGAAACCTTAGGACTACTCTAATTTTAATGTGATCAAAGTGATCACATTATCGTAAAAATTTCCAATCCTAATTTTAGAGCCTTCGCTGCCCAAAGCATGCCAAAATGTTGGACTCCATTCAGTGTCATGCTATCAGCTGTTCTCTTGCACAAGCAGACTTTCCTGTTTCCTTCAATGCACATGCCTAAAATTTGCTCTAGAAGGTTATCCAACCTACTGGTCCAGATCTGGTGGGCCCAAGGAGGGATGGAGAATCTATTCTGTCAGTTGTGTAGTCCACTGACAAATAAGACATCAATGGGTACAATCCAGAATACGGACATTCTTAGGAAACCTAAGAATGATCACTTTCTCAAGAATTTTCAGACATATATGATGCTTTTTAAAGATTTCTATCTAGGCACTGAAAATGAGTAAACAGTGAACTCAGTTATGCCTTAAATTATGTTGATTCAACATATGTTAATGGTGTGCTTCTTTCCCATTTATTTAAACAAGACAGCACTTGTCTTCTCAACCTTCAAACAGTTCTTCCTGGGGGGAGATCAGAAGCCAATCTTGGGCTGATATGCTCCTTCTATTCAATCCTTTACTCACTCACCTCCCCATAGAGTGTCTACTCTAAGCCAAATGAATATCTAAAAATGAATTCCAGGAAAGGTCAGAAGAAAAATGGAAGATGGAAAGCATGAGTCAGTGTGAAAACTACAGACTGTCTGCAATTTCTCCCTGAAGAGAATCTTGGGAATGGGGAGGGAGAGAAACCTACAAAACAGCAAGTGCCCTAAAGGCTCACAATCTAAACAAGGGAAAATGAAAAGAAACACAGAGTAATATTAAAATGACCAAAGTTCTTGAAGCTACTCCAGTTTCCTCCTCCCCACAGAAGTTCTCACAGACTGCATACCCATCCATTTCCCCCTATACATCCCCCCAACTCACTAATTCCAACTCCCAACCCACAGTGTAGTTCTTTCTTCATTCTTTCCTAGCCCAGCTGTCAGCATACAATAAATTCCAGGATGGCGGTAAAAACCATTTCAGGAGAAAAACAAGAGATGTAAAATAAGAATTAAATGTAAGGCAGAAGAATAGTCTTACTCTCATCTTGTCTGTCTCTATATAGTTTGCATTCTTCTCAAACCATTTATCCTTTCTCTTCACATATGGGTTTTGTTATTAACACTGAAAGATTAAAAACAACAACAACAACACAACACTATATAGCTGACTGAGAAGAATTAAAATATTATTCCGGCTAGTTCATTACCTAGAATGGAGATTTTGTGAACACAATAAGGGTCACTATAACTTGATGGCACATTATTATTATTTAAATGGTTTTACAGCTTATTTCCATGTTTAAAATAGCTTTTTTTCAGATACTGCATATAACGTATAAAAATGTTGTTAGAATTCACCACAGTTACTGTCAAAGGACTCTCTTCTGTTGCTAGTTAACTCTTATAAGTGTATATACATAAGATAAATTCTACGTATTATACAAATCCTGTTTGCACAGCTACACTAGGTAAGGCTGATGAGCTGCAGTATTTTTTTCACAATAAATTGTTTCCAATCCTTCTCGCCCCAAATGTTCTGAGACTACTGTGTAATGTCTCTTATTGTGGAGAAGCCACTGGTAGTTGTGGGATCTGGGGGTGGGTGGGTTTAAAAATGGCGAACACCAGGATGACTTTGTGAACAGTGGTGACTTTCAGCAAAGTTTTCCCACTGTCCTGTGGCACCCAACAGCTGTCCCATGTTCAAAGGAGCCTCAGGTCATTGAGGGCTGGTAGGGAATGGAAATGTTTGGTTTCCAAAAAATTGCTGCAATGGATGACATCATTACACATAGCACCAGATTTTCAGCCTTTATATTGCAATTCTGTTATGACCATTAATTATTATAAAGTGTAGTGCTATTAGTTTAGTAGTATAGTATAATACTATAGTATATAATATGCTCTACTATAGTTTTAGTACTATTCTTGTAATTTCCTGCCAAGTTACGCGAAAATCTTCTAATGTATTAGCTGCCAAATGGTCAGGAAATTTTTATTCTGCACTGAAGATGATTCTGGATAGGGCCTGCACTCAATTTTGACAGTATTCCTTGCTTATTGGGGAGAAGACAAGTGAGAGAATGACTCCAGCCTGTATTCCCCCCCCTTTAAAAAGACTAGCATAATCAAGATGGATTACACTTGCACATCTGTAGCAGATCTATCTATATTTGAAAGTGCAAGTGTTGGACCTGTTCATCAGATACACAAATAGAGATATGAAGACATATATAGATACAGATGTGTAAGATGATTTGTGGCTTAAGACCTTGTAGCTTTAAAAGGTGTATTTAAAGAGGTTTGAACCTAATTTTTGTTTTTTAAAGGATATGTTGTTATGTGCCTCCAACTTGTGGCAACCCTATGAATGAACAATCTCAAAAATATCTTGTCCTCAACAGCCATGCTCAGCTCCTGCAAACTGAAGTTTCTGGCTTCTTTTAGGGAATCCACCCATACTGTATTTGGTCTTCCTCTTTCCTGGCCGCCACTTTTCCCAGCATTATTGTGTTTTCCAGAGAATCCTGCCTTCTCCTACTGTGCCCAAGGTAGGAAAGCCTCAGTTTCAACATTTTTGCTTCCAGGCTTGCTTTATTATAGGCCCCCCTTAATTGTCTTTCTGGCGGTTCAGGATATCTGTAAAGCTCTCCTCCAGCACCAGAGTTCAAACATTTTTTCCTGTCAACTTTCTTTACTTTCCAGCTCTCACACCCATATATGGTGATTGGAAATGCAAGAATATAGATGATTTTGGTCTTGGTCTCCAGCAACACAACCTTACACTTGATAATCTTTCCTAGTTCTTTCATTGCTGCCCTTCTGATTTCTTGGCTGCAGTCTCTCTTTTAAATTGATGGTTGAATCAAGGTATACAAAATCTCTAGCTATTTCAATTCCTTTATTGGAAATAATAGAATTATTTAAATAATAATTCCATTGCAGATATTGAAAACAGAACTATTTAAACTGATACAATTTCATTAAATTTAGGTTCATCAAGACATTAAAATATTTTGGATTTTTAAAAACTGCCTTTATTTAATGTTAAGGCCCCCTCTAGTGTTTGAAATATACTGCAAAACAAGTTATCAATTATTTGTGTTATAGAATTTTACCCTCTAGAAGCTAACGAAAAGACAATTCGATTTACTGAACTTCTCTTATCAGTCCAACATGAAAGTCATAATTAATATTTACAAGTTATTGCTGTTTCAGTAGTTTTCAGTTATTCCTAATGCTAGAATGTAAAATTATTATTTAATGAAAAAAAATTCATTGTATCTTCAAGTGCATACAAAGCATTTGATACTACAAAAATATTAGTAATACCTGTACAATTGTTACAAACAATAAAAATTAAATACAGAGAAAACATCATTTCCTACATTTTAGGTCCTTTGAAAGAATAACTTATCTAAATTTGCACTTCATCATTTACGTTGTCCATACTGATTAAGAAATATAAAAATTTTAAAATCAGCATTAGAGACAACTGCACAAGTAATTTTAAAAAATGGCCTCTAATAAAAAAAGTGAATAGATGGTATATTTATAAACAAAGTCAGTGTTTCTATGCTATTTAAAGTGCTTTTTTGTTCCACAATTTAAAAGAACAATTTTTTCAGTACTGTGTGGCAAACTTTCAGCCAGTGTACTGCACTGTACCAGAGTGTCAGACTAGGACTCAGAGGACCTTGATTCAAATCCCTGCTAAACCATGCAAACACACAATGTGCATGTGTGGCAATTGTAAACTACTCCCTGAACATCTCATGTTCCTTGAAAACCCTATTAGGGTTACCATAAATCAAACACAATTTGATGGGCTATGGCAACAATACAGAAAACCTGTTTTAAATAAATCACTGTATATAACATACCTGTTTAAGAAGCAAAAAATTTTAATGCTTGATTTTACCACATCACATGTCTAGAGGAGCTAAGCACAGGATTGACTACACCTGTCTGTCTATATTAACAGTTACCAGTACTGAGCTGGGTCATTTACGCACTACAGCTTACAAAGGACAGCAGTTTTGAATACAGGTACCTGTAGCCTAAGTATTTTTTAATTGTGGCTATACCATGAAGGCATTATTGAGACAGACAGATTCTTACTAATCTGCTAGTAGGGGAAAAATACAATATGAACCCTAAGATCTAACTGCATGTATATAAAAGCCTAGTGGTTATACACAACAATAGAGAATACAGGGATCAATTTCAGCTATAGAAGTTCCAATCCAGAGGCAGTTGTCTTCAATTAGTGAACCAAGATTACATTGACAGCAGTACCCATTAATAAATTCGGAGCTGCATTCCCATCGATGCTACCCATGAGAGTGGTCCTACATATTATATGCACATTTGTGTCTAATCTGTTTTAACTACACATTGAGTACCATGCAGATGATGCTCAATTAGTACTGGAAATTATGTTGAAAACTTCTCCAATGAGTCTGAGTTGGTGTAAATGTACACTCTTTAGAAGAGATTCCTCTCTGAATACAACCAGAGTGACTGTCATCACATAATTTCTTTTCACAAGACTGTAATAAATAACAGTATTAGATTTAACAATTTTTCTACTCAGCCACTTCTTGTTTTTGTGGTTTGTTGCTAACAGAAAGCTTCTTGTCCGATAGACATGCAAACCGAGTATTTTTACATTACCTTT
The DNA here is from genome assembly GCF_051106095.1 of Pogona vitticeps. Taxonomy (NCBI): domain Eukaryota; kingdom Metazoa; phylum Chordata; class Lepidosauria; order Squamata; family Agamidae; genus Pogona; species Pogona vitticeps. The sequence continues at coordinate 251,951,180 of NC_135784.1, read as the reverse complement.
ATGGCATCTTTCAAAAACTAGACAACTTACTTTGGATGGTTCATGAATATACTTATGGACTGCTATACACAAAGAATCTCCACCTAGAAATGTGGAGTCCTCCAGTGTGGATATCTCGACTGGGGAGTTAAGCTGTGCAGGAACTTTCCAACCAAACCTTCACTGTTCTAAATAAATACATAAATGCAATGCTACCCCTGCCTAGGGTAAACTCAAGGAAACAAGTATCTGCAGTTATGACTGAGAAGTCTGATTTGTTCCAATAACTGATTTCAAGCAGGATTAATAGAGGACCTAGTCCAGTAAGTACTAGAATGCTTCAGTGAAAACAATATTAGTGTAAGAAAATATAAGTGAATATTTACAGGCAATTACAGTGCTTTGTTTCAAATAATCTGTGATAATCTGAATATTTTCAAAGGTGCAAAGTGCAATGCATGTACCTTTACACTGATTTTACACAAATTAGAGCAGTCTTTTTCCTTGTTCAATTTTATTTAAATTGTTGTTTTCATATAAATGTATAAAAAAGTAGGCAGATAAACAGTTATAAAACAAGCAGTCAGTAATGCTGAATAGAAATGTAGAACTGAAATTTTACAAGTGTTTATAAATAAAACCAGCTGAGGCAATGGTGTAGTGACACAATGTTGAGTACTCAACCATCTACAAAAATAAATATGGACAAACATTTTAAAAAGATCTGAAACATTCAGTGAATGCTTCTCTCTTCAGACTTCAATAATAGAGATATTTTTATATTGTGCTGTTTTCAGAGTCAAAGTCAAAGCAGGTGCACGAGTCCTTCAAAATCACTATCAAAAACTTGGGACTTCTTACTAAAAAATACACATTCAGTTCTTCGGGTTCTGCTACTTGCTTCTGCTTCTTTTCGCAAGCACCTCACTGATTTGGCGATCAAGCTCACTGACAATATGGTCTTCATGATTATATACACCAGTACGCAACAAGGTATCCCTCTCATCTATGAGACGTGCAAGGTAGTCATCTAAACTCTCGTCGGCTTGTCGACTGTGGGAATTTTGCAGCTGCGCCCCCAAAACATCTTGAGGATCTTGGGATTGCTTTTTGTCTTCCTCCTGTTTTAATCTAAGAAGAAACACTTTGTTGAAGCACCCTGCATTCAGCTAGTTTGTTTGAAAGCAAAAGGGACAACTGAACTGAATTAAAATGCAATCACAGCTGAAAGGAAGCAAGACAATAATATTCAACATTAAGTGATTTCACACTTATTTTATTGCATAAGACTGCTAGAAGACAACAATGTCTTTGGTGAACTATGTAGGGACAAGAGTAATTTTTAACATGAATTAAATTGTCTGAACACATAAAGAGAACATATAGGTACTGGGCTGAAAATACTGAGTCACTCAAAATGAACTGTTATATTCACCAGAGATGTGAGAACAAATACCTTTAACGTGTGCTTTAACACAAGTTTACTTAGATTCTAAACACAGCTTTTGGCCCCACAAAAAAGGTTAAAAAAAGAGGAATGCTTACAGTAATGTGGCTACAGTCAAGATAAAAAACTGGGTCTAGTGGCCTTTGGCATAGATTTCCTATAATACAAGACTGTTACATTTTATAAATGGGCAAATATTACCTAAGGGACAGAAAGCTGTGCTCCTTTATTGGATTGACAGCCAATTAAATTTGACTTCGCTGAACCTTCACCTATTCAGCAGCAGAAGTAAAAATCTAACAAATTGTACAATACCTGTTCAGTTCATTTCTGATATCCTCTAGCTCTTGCCGTTGTGCCTTCCCCAGTTCTTTCTCCTCGGCTGCCAGGTACCGAAGTCTCATGTGCTCAAGCTCTTGTTGCTGTTTTTTAAGGCGAGCCATCGCACTCTCTTGCTCACGCTATGGAAAAGCCAAGTCATTACATTTAATCTCACAGAAATGTACAAAGCTTTACTTCACAGCATGCCCAATTTAAACTGGATTGTGGAATGTGTGTGTGTGTGTTTGTGTGTGTGCGCGCGCGCGTGTGTGAATGCTCTGTACCACAGTGCAGTAATATTCCTATGAAGAAATAGGACAGTATTACAACATTGCTATGAATACAATTCACAACAATCACAAAATTTAGGTGAAATTGAGCAAACACACTTCAAATAAATCCATACTGATATTATTTTGGAATGGTATAAATACATTTACACTAAGAAACCTTCAGTTCCTATGAGCTCAACAGTCCAAACATTTTCAATGGTTCAAACAGTAGTACAGTACATTTACACATTATGAAGAAAGCAAAAAATTAGCTTTCTGTTTCCGAGCTTCATGAAAGTTATACATACTATCTAGTGACATATGTTATGAAGCATATATGATAGCCTTGTTGGGCTCCAAGACTATATCAGAAGCACAAGATTCATGATGATTCGATGTTTAAAAAAGGGTTTTAAAAAATAAGAAAAACTACATGTAAGTCAGATCCTTGGTAAAAAAAAAAAGAGTCTTTATTCACATCATGTACTGAAATTGGGTGTGTTTTTTTCAGTTAATTGCAGCTTCTTTCAGATATCTCAGCTTCATACAACATTGCATGGAATATAGCATACAATGGCTGTCTTAACTGCTTATGTAAAATAAATGAAAACCATTTCACCTGAAGTCAATCCATCCATCCATCCATCCATCCATCCATCCATCCATCCATCCATCCATCCATCCATCCATCCATCCATCCATCCATCCATCCATCCATCCATCCATCCATCCATCCATCCCAATTAGTGGCAGAACCACTACTCAGGATAACAAACAAATCAGAATAACACAAACCACCCCAATAACACCCATATAATCGATAAATGTGAAATGATGAAAGAGATGAAGTATCTACTGTAGTAAAAATTTAGACTATAAAATATTAAAAATATTAAATACAAAAAAGGTGGCAAAAACAGGACAGGTACATAAACAAAAGGGAAAAGCCCCATCAATTGGCAAGATTAATCTGGGGAAAGGTCAAGAAAAGGTTGTGAGAAAAGCCAGGCTTTAACTTGTCTCCTGAAACCAAGGAGGGAAGGGGCTAGCTAATCATACCTCAGCTGGGATCAAGTTCCAAGGTGATGGAGTGACCACCGAGAAGGCCTGGTTTCGAGTGGCAGATTTTGAGGCCTCCCTGGGAGTCATTATCCACAACATCCCATTGTATGAGGTACAGGTGGGATGGGTAGACGTTTTGAGGGAGAGGTGCTCAGACAGCTAGCAAGGCCTTAAACCGTTAAGGGCTTTAAATGTTAACATAAGGACTTTGAACTTGGCCTGGAAGCATATAGGCAGCCAGTGCAGACACAAATGAAATATGATGGAATTGTGATGTTCCAGAAACCAGCCTGACTGCTGTGTTCTGCCCTTACTGCAGCTTCCAAACCGCCTTCATAGGCAGCCCAATGTAGAGAGTGCATCAATAGTTTATTCTCAAGAATAAAATTGTGTAAAATTGTGTAAAAACACATTAACCTCAAGTGTCTTGGCTCTCCTCTGCTATGACATTCAGGACCAGTGAACTGGCTTGGCTATTTGGCACAGCAATAATTTTAAGTTGTCATGGAAGCAGGGAGCAACTTGTAAGAAGTACACTTACTATTTGTAAAATATTTTTTTTTAAATTGCACCTTAGATAACACAAGCTTTAAACAGTCTTGGGCTACTTCCGTTTCATACATCTCTAGCCACAGTAACAAAAAACAACTGAGTCCAAGTCTGTGGGTGCAATGATCCACTAACAGGAATCTACATAACCACATCATGTTCAAAACATATCAAGAGGACTATTTGCCTGCTGATCTACATCCCTTCAGTTTGTTCACAAGACAAGAGAACTTAAAAGTAGAGATGGGGGTATTCATATACGAATAGGCAGTCACACTTCTTAATTGTTTACTTCCTATGTATTCTGGCTTATGTCTATAATTGAATCAAATGAAGCCCATTTCTATGCACTCTGATAATATAGAGACTACAGATAATATATAGAAGGAGTATCTGTTTGTTTTTCATTCTTCTAATCCTACTGTGCAAAGTTTATATTTTTCTAGAGAGAGGGAGAACTTTTATGTTACTCCAATAAACAAAAACAATGTCTCAATTCTTATTTGGACTTTAAACTGTGCAACAACAACACATTAAATAGTAAATCACTAATATTAAAAATGGATTTGCCAAAAAATCCTTGCATGCTGCCAGGTACTACAGCGAATAGGTTCTTGAGAAAGAGCTTTATTTTGTCATAGCAGCTTATAAATCCCGAAGGAAGATGTAAACATGCATACACTAGACTAAACAATGGCTAAATAGCGGCCACTATTCACTCTCCCACTTGCACATACCAAGCAAATCTGTGGGAAAAAACATACAACTGAATCGAAGGAACTCAACTCAAGTTTTCTGAAAATAACCCAGAGCTGACAAGTCAGTAGGAGGGTCTGGATGGTTTCAAGACACAGTTTTTAACCAAGACTTGGACCTCTAACTGTTTTTTAAAACAAAGATTTACATCCTCTCCCTGGTTAAATTACTTGTAAATTAATCACATTAATTACTTTGAGAGGATAAGCAGGAGGGCTGGACAAGATAGAGCCAGTGTCGGCCAATAAAGTCTGTGTTTGTTTAAAACAAATGTACTGGGTCTGCTGTGAACAAATCCACATAGAGTACAAAAATGGTAAGACTTAAACTCTTTAATAGCCACTTATCTTAAATGTACATACTTTGAGTTTTTACAGAAACATTTGAAAGCCAGACAGACCCTTTTCTAATCACTAACAGTTAAATGGCAGCATTCTTTCTGGTTATAACTGCAATGGAATTATGGTATGGTTTTCCAGTTTAGGGTTTCTTACACTAAAGTATATAAACAATCATTCTTGCACAAAATACATGTTAAAATATAACATGATCTATATTATCATGATCTATATTCATTTTTATGTCTGCAATTTCATAACAAGGCTCTGATTTTACATAAACTGCTGTTTCTCTAAGGATATCTTCACATGCTACAAAATTTCTAAACAAAATGCCTTTTGTGCAGGGATTCACGTGTCATTTATATGTAGGATCATTAAGTGATGCAATCCTCTAAATCAGTCATCCCCAACCTTTTCTGAACTGCGGACTGGTTGGGGGGGGCAGGGTCCGTGCATGGGGGGCACCACCGCGCTCACAGGTCAAGGGGACATACTTGCACACATGAGCGGAGGGGCACGGCATGTTTGCAGAGGGGCAGGGCACTCGCGTGCATGTGCAGAGAGGTGAGGCACACTCGCGTGCGTGCGTCCAAGGGCAGGGTGCGCTAGTGGGTGGGCCAGCTCACACGCAAATGTGGTGGGCAGGGCACGCTCGCAGGTGGGCAAGGCACCCATGCGTGCAGGTAGTGGGTTGTGTGTGTGGTTGGGGTGTGTGGGGGGAGTACATGCGGGGGGGGGGAGATCTGTCTCCACCGCCTGGCCCTACCATGGCCATGGACCATCACCAGGCTGTGGACAAGGAGTTGGGGACCCCTGCTCTAAATAACTAATAATAACTCACTGGTCTTAAACTTAAGCACATGACCACACAAGGAATTTATTTAAAAGAAGGTATAGGCTTTGTTTCCAAACTCCCAACCCTGCTTTCCTGTCAGAATGTGACCTCATGACAAAAATCTATCATTATGCTTACAGGCATCTTCCTGAGCAAAGATTTTTGTTGAGTCTCCCTAGTTTCACATTATCTGAGCACCACTACCTTATTCTTTTTTGCCAATCCTACATCACTCTATAGCTCTCTTTTCTTACTGGTCCAATGTAAGCTACAATTCCTTACCTGGAACAAGATTATTTCTACAGTGCATGTAACAGATAGAAATACTTGCTACCTGACATAAGTGTCATGAAGAAAAGACTGAAAAAGGATCAGATCAGAATGAAGAGAGCTGAAACTTTCAAGAAATCCACTCTCTAAAAGGCCCCTCCTTCTCTGTGTAACAGTCTGTACTTATGCTCCCTCGTTTCCCAATTACTGTACAGTTATGCAGGTCATGCATTCACTCCATTTCAAGCCAAGCTTCATGAGATACTTTGGCAGGATTCCTGCAACTGGATTACCATGAGACCAAAACACCATCTCATTTGTGAGTCTTGTCTGCAAAAAGCACACCATGACACACTTTCCTATCATCTACTGTGCTGAAAGCAACTTTTTTAAAAAAACTGGCAAGTGCATATTTTCCAGAAATAACATTAAGACTACAGTAAGCATATTTTCAAAACCTAGGTCTAAAGTAGGAGTTGGTGACCTCAGCAGGGCCAAGGGTCATTTTTCAGCTTTCCAGGAGTTGCACTTCTACAGGGAAGAAACAGGGAAGAACCATGACTAAAGCTTTTAATTTGCACAATCGTGTGTGTGTGTGTGTGTGTGTGTGTGTGTGTGTGTGTGTGTGTGTGTGTGTGTGTGTGTGTGTGTGTGTGTGTGTATGTATGTATGTATGTATGTATGTATGTATGTATGTATGTATGTATGTATGTATGTAGCTACTGGCACAAGTCACAACAATTTTTCAAGTTTTTAAAAATGGTTTTCAAACTGAAAAAGCCCACAAGCAAGTGATCCAAAATAACACATTTTTAGAAAACTAAATAAATGTAAAGATATGAAAAAATTACTCCCCATATCCTACTGAAGGGCATAAGGGATTTTCTAAGCATTAAAACGGGGGTAGGAGAGGGAAGAGAGGGAAGAAGAAAGGAAAAATTATTGAGGCTTCAGGGTAACTTGGGGATCATAAAAATGGCCTTAGAGGGTGGCATGGTGCCGATGTACATTTTGCCCACTCCTACGTGTATTTTCTATTGTACATTTCAATTTTAATATATAATTTCTGTACTGTTTTCTGCCCTAAGCATAAGATATACAGAGAGCTAGCAATTAAACAGATTGGAATAATAGGGCATTATGCTAAATACCTGCATGCTTCACATGATTCTGTAATTCACAGCTTGACTATACTTTACATTTTTGATTAATGGAAATCTGTTTAAACACTTTGGCAATGGTCACAAAGCATTTGATTGCCTTTCCAAAGGCTTGCCAGCTGGGTTTTGTCATTAACATTTATTAACAATCCAAGATACAGCTTTTTGCGTCTAATTCTCACAACAGAAATGTTTTGTATAGTTCTCCAGAGAACTCCAGTGTGACATGTTTTTGGCACAAAGTACCACCCCATAGCTATTCACCAGAATCAATGTGAAATTAACATGGTATTAATCCAACTTAAACAAAAAAGAACACAAATCATCAGAACTTAAAGCCGAGTTAACATATCTTAAGGCCCTTACATTTGTAGTTTCATATGCAAAACACAACAGAGGATTCATAGACTAGTTTCATTTGAATGACCGTTTACAACACAGACAGAAGGGGAAATCGAGTGTTCTAGGAAATTTTAAAAAGCCTGAAATGACTTTTAACATTCTAACTTTAATGCAAAACACTGAAAATCTAAAACTTAACACCTTTTTAATTATTTGTTAAGGCTTCTGAAAAATATAGTTAAGTTATTAAGTTCTTGTATTCTCAAAGACTTTCATGGCTGGGATCTGATGGTTGTTGTGGGTTTTTTGGGCTCTTTGGACGTGTCCTGAAGGTTGTTCTTCCTAACGTTTTGCCAGTCTTTGTGGCCGGCATCTTCAGAGAACAGGAGTCAGAACTCTGTCGGTGCTCTGGTGCAGCTTGTTTGGATAGTTGAGTATTTATAGCTGTGGGATCAGCTTTCATCCTTTTCAGGCGATGGATGTTGTGGTGATCAGCATGTTTTTTATTGTGGGTGTATTGCTGTGATAAGAGGCAGAGATTATCTGTCACTGTGATTGATGGGTGTTGTTAGCTAGTCTTTTGTGTGCAATGATCACCAGTCCTTGTAGCTAGGTAGAGTTCGTTCACCTTTTGCAGGCAGTATTTTTCAGTGCTGGGATTCAGGCTTTGTTGAGTTTTAAACTTTCTTCTTTTTTGTTGAAGCTCTTCTGGTGTTTGAAGATTTCAATGGTATTTACCTAGCCACCGTCCTACTGACTCACATTGGACAAATGTCATCCTACATCAAAGACTCAAGACATTTCATAAGCAAGATCAGCACCCTAAAACTCAACCCTGGGGACAGACTGATCAGTTTTGACATAGTATCTCTATTTACCAAGGTACCAATAAAGGACACTCTGACACTCATCCAGCAGATCTTTCCAGAAGACATCAAGACCCTTTTCCAACACTGCCTAATGACCAGCTATTTTCAGTGGGATAATGAGTTCTATGAACAGACAGATGGAGTGGCCATGGGGAGCCCCTTGGTTATAGCAGCTAACAACACCCATCAATCGCAGTGACAAATAATCTCTCCCTCTTATCACAACAATACACCCACAACAAAAAACACGCTGATCACCAGAATCACCCATCTCCTGAAAAGGACAAAAGCTGTTCCCACAGCTATAAATACTCAACTATTCAAACAAACTGCACCAGAGCACAGACAGAGTTCTGACTCCTGTCCTCTAAAGATGCCAGCCACAGAGACTGGTGAAACGTTAGGAAGAACAACCTTCAGGACATGGCCAAAGAGCCTGAAAAACCCACAATAACCATCATTAATTTTTTATTTATTTATTTATTTATTTATTTATTTATTTATTTATTTATTTATTTATACCCCGCCTATCTAGTCATTTCGACCACTCTAGGCGGCTAATTTAGCAATTCAACAGGGTTTTTTTTGCAGATGATCATGGAAAATCATGTACTGACAAACAGAGGAAGCACCAATAATGAAGTCACTGGTCACGATCCACTGAATCTGTTTCACGGATAAAAAGAGTTCACACTTGTGTAAACCAAAGAAAAAACACCAATGAAGACATAGCATGCCCTTGAACTGTGGCCACTGTAGCCCCATATACAGTGGCGCCTCGCTTGACGACGTTAATCTGTTCTAGCGAAATTGCTGTAGAGTGAAATCGTTGTCAAGCGAAATAAAAAAAGCCCATTGAAATGCATTGAAAACCGTTCAATGCGTTCCAATAGGCGAAATACCTGCTCGTCCACCGAAGATCCTCCATAGGGTGGCCATTTTCGGGTGCCTGTAAAGTGAAGAATCCATCCCTAACACAGCGGGGAGCCATTTTACACAGCAGGTGGCCATTTTGAAACCCGACATTCAGCTGTTTTCTGATCTTCGTAAAGCGAAAAATCGGTTCCCGAAGCAGGGAACCAATCATCATAAAGTGTTTTTTCCCATTGAAACATCGTTTTGCGATTGCAAAAGCGATCACAAAAATCTAATCATCAAGCGGATTTGTTGTTTAATGAGGTAATCGTTCAGCGAGGCACCACTGTATTGTAAATCAGCATTCCAGACCAGCATTCCTGCACTCGGGGGAGCCGAATTTCATCTGCCTTCCGCAGCTCACCGAGTGAGAGACGGTGGGTTTGTGGTTGGCCGGCTGCCAGCCTTTTGCCAAGGGAACTGGCTAAGTCACCCTTTGCTCTGCAGGATTGGGCCCTGTCGCTTCTTGGCTGCCTCCTCCCCTCCCTACATCAGCCACCTGGCTCAAGGGGAAAAGAAGGCTTTTAAGTCGGAGCTGCTTCTGGGGCCCTTTCAGACCAGCATTCCTGCACTCGGGGGAGCCGAATTTCATCTGCCTTCCGCAGCTCACCGAGTGAGAGACGGTGGGTTTGTGGTTGGCCGGCTGCCAGCCTTTTGACAAGGGAACTGGCTAAGTCACCCTTTGCTCTGCAGGATTGGGCCCTGTCGCTTCTTGACTGCCTCCTCCCCTCCCTACATCAGCCACTTGGCTCAAGGGGAAAAGAAGGCTTTTAAGTTGGAACTGCTTCTAGGGCCCTTTCAGATCTGCACTCCTGCACTCGGGGGAGCCGAATTTCATTCACCTTCCGCAGCTCACCGAGTGAAAGACGGTGGGACTATGGCTGGGCTCTAGCCGGCTGCCAGATTCCCTGAAGGAACCGGCTGGGGAACAAGCTGGGAAACAGGGGGGCTGAGGGGTCTCTGGGGCAACCAATAGAGACAATATACGGCAGGGGAAGATATGGCGGTGGGAGTAGAGCATGCCCGAGTAGGAGAAAGGAGGTTAGATACCTTACACCTATCCCCCTTTCTAGCTCTACTCCTAGCCACATGGTACCAGGTGACCATGTCAGCCACCCCCCGGGCCACATGGTATTGTTGGTAAATGCCAGGTCGGCAAAAAACAAGACTGCCCTCATCCATGACTTAATTTTGGATGAGGGGGGCCGACCTGGCATGCATTACTGAGACCTGGGTGGGAGAAGAAGGAGGAGTTCCTCTATCTCAGTTATGTCCCCCTGGGTACTTGGTCCAACACCAGGGTCGCCCGGAGGGGCGGGGAGGAGGTGTGGCAATAGTCTACAAGGATTCCTTCCATTTTTCCAGGCTCCCTGTCCCCTTGGGAAATGGTCTAGAGGGCCTGTATTGTGTGTTGGGCTTGCGAGACAGACTAGGGATTCTGCTGGTGTACCGCCCACCCTGCTGCTTACCAACAGTCTCCCTACCTGAGCTGACGGAGGTGATCTCGGATCTGGTGTTGAGGACCCCCAGACTTTTGGTGCTGGGGGACCTCAATCTCCATGCCGAGGCCACTTTATCAGGGGCAGCTCAGGACTTCATGGCCGCCATGACAACCATGGGGCTGTCTCAACATGTCATCGGCCCGACTCATGAGAAAGGCCATACACTTGACCTAGTATTCTCTACGGGACAGGGGGATGGTGGTCCGGATGTGGTGGATTTATCTTTGACTCCGTTGTCATGGTCGGACCATTTCCTGGTAAAATTTAGACTCTCAGCCACTACTACCCTCTGCAGGGGTGGGGGATCAATTAAAATGATCCGCCCCCGGAGACTTATGGATCCTGAAGGATTCCTGAATGCTCTAGGGGAGTTTCCAGCTGATATGGTCGGCGCTCCTGTCGAAGCCCAGGTCACCTTGTGGTACAAGGAGATGGCCCGGGCGGTTGACACGATCGCACCTAGGCGCCCTCTCCCTGCCCGCAGAGCCTATAAGGCTCCATGGTACACAGAGGAGCTTTTGGCCATGAAACGGTTGGGGAGACGGCTTGAGCGCAGATGGAGGAAATATCGCTGCGACTATGACCAAACACAGCTTAGAGCCCATTATCGGGCCTACTCTGTGGCAATACGGCTGGCGAAACACCAGTATTTCTCCAGCCGTATCGCTTCCTCGGTGTGTCGTCCAGCACAGCTATTTCGAGTGGTCCGGGACCTTCTTCAGCCTAATGGTTCGGTGGAGGTCTTGGACTCCTCAGTGGCTCACTGTAACGAATTTGTTACACACTTTGAGGGAAAAATTGCTCAGATTCGCAAAGATTTGGACTCCACTGTTGATGCAGAGCCCATGGTTGTGTCCAGTGCTCCGGACTTATGTCATAATTTATTGGATGAGTTTCAGTTGTTGCGACCTGAGGATGTGGACAGGGTGCTTGGATCGGTTCGTGCCACCACTACACAACTCGACCCTTGCCCATCATGGCTAATAAAGAAATCTGCCAGGGGAGTTTGCACCTGGATCCTGGAGGTCATCAACTCCTCGTTAAGAGAGGGAGTGGTTCCTGCCCTATTAAAGGAGGCAGTGATTCGCCCACTCCTAAAAAAACCTAATCTGGATCCAGGTCTAGTGAACAACTATCGTCCAATAGCAAACCTCCCTTTTCTGGGCAAGGTGTTGGAACGTGTGGTGGCTGAGCAGCTCCAGGCTCTCCTGGATGAAACGGATTATCTAGATCCATTTCAATCGGGTTTCAGGCCGGGTTATGGGACGGAAACTGCCTTGGTCGCCCTGTATGACGACCTTTGCCGGGAGAAAGACAGGGGTAATGCATCCCTGTTGATTCTCCTGGACCTCTCAGTGGCTTTCGACACCATCGACCATGGTGTCCTTCTGGACAGACTGGCTGGGATGGGAATTGGAGGCACTGTTTTACAGTGGTTCCGTTCCTACCTGGCTGATCGAGTCCAGAAGGTGGTGCTGGGGGACAGTAGCTCTGACCCATGGCGGTTGCGTCATGGGGTTCCTCAGGGCTCTATACTGTCCCCCATGCTGTTCAATATCTACATGAAACCACTGGGGGAGGTCGTTAGGAGGTTTGGGCTGAGGAGTCAGCAATATGCTGACGACACCCAGCTCTACCTCTCTTTTTCTACCAATCCAGGTGTGGCAGTCACCGTTCTGAACTCGTGCCTGGACTCGATAATGGTCTGGATGAGGGTCAATAAACTGAGGCTCAATCCAGACAAGTCTGAAGTGCTGCTGGTAGGTGCCCCGCCAGATAGGTTAAAGGGCCATCTCCCTACCTTAGATGGGATCACACTCCCCCTAAAGGATAGGGTCCGCAGCTTGGGGGTACTCCTTGACCCCAGTCTGACCTTGGAAGCCCAGGTGGACTCGGTGTCCAGGGGTGCCTTCTTACAGCTGCGGAGAATATATCAACTTCGCCCTTACCTGGATGAGCAGAGCCTGGCAGCAGTCACTCATGCACTGGTAACAACCAGACTGGATTACTGCAATGCGCTATTCGTGGGGCAGCCTTTGAAGACGGTCCGACGACTGCAACTGGCACAGAACCGGGCTGCGCGGCTGGTAAGTGGTGCCGCCGCACGGACTCATATCACGCCGGTTCTGAAAAATTTACACTGGCTGCCGGTTGCTGCTCGGGCCCAATTCAAAGTGCTTACTTTGACATATAAAGCCCTAAACGGCTTAGGACCTGGTTACCTAAAGGACCGCCTTCTTCCATATGTGCCTGCCCGTCCTCTAAGATCAGGCCAGGAGGCCCTTCTGAAGGTGCCATCCCTGAAAGAGGTGAAGGGGATGGCATGTCGAAATAGGGCCTTCTCGGTTGTTGCCCCCCAACTTTGGAACACCCTCCCTAGCGAGATCCGCCTGGCTCCGACACTCTTGGCCTTTCGGCGCCAGGCAAAGACCTTTCTGTTCACCCAGCATTTTAATTAATTAATTTTAATGTTTTAATTGTTTTAAGAAATATTTTAATATATGGTATTTTATACTGTTTCTTAAAATGTTTTTAATGTTTTTAGGTTTTAATGTTGTACGCCGCCCAGAAGCCACTGGCAATGGTGCGGCTAAAAAATATTGTAAATAAATAAATAAATAAATAAATAAATAAATCACTGTATTGATTTAGGAGTCCATTAACTACATCTAATAAACTCTAAATTCTACTATGCCATAATTTAATATGAAAACACAGACGTTCAATGTCTTTGGTGTTCACCCTCTCTTGCCCCAAATCTTATATGGACTTCTGACACAGGCTGTATAGAGAATGTGTTGATCCACAGAATATACAGACATGCAGAAAGAGCAACTGCTCCCAAAGGCTGCCATTACTGGAAGGATCTGAGGGGAGCCTCATAAGGTCCCCTACCAACAAAGTGTTGGTATGGATAACTCTAACTTTTATATATGTATATTTTAAAATGGCTAAAAATTGTCATTTTGGGGCTCCTTATGGCTAGGTGCACAAATATGGTACTCAAGCCCCTTAAGCTTGCCCACTCTTGTTTTAAAGGCACAGAAGTCTCAATTTTACCTCACATCTGAGATGGAATGTATGCGCTTGATGCGTATCATATGACCCCCAGTACAGACCACTGGGAAGACAATTACGGCAATTTGCTTTCTTCGGAAATGCAGAGAGTAGCAACTTAGTTACCTACATTCAGCCTTAGAGAACCAAATTTTTTTTGGTGGGGTTCCGGATAAGTACAAATTAAATTGTTGTCTTTAATCAACAAAAGCTGAAGATTAAATTTGTACACCGAGTCCACCGACAGACATCTATTTTGATAGTGTTTTACTATCTAGTCTTACAAAGAGTTGTTAGCAATTTAAAAAAATATTTTGAGAATTTTGCATTGCTCCTATTAAAAATATGGCCCACCAGTGGATTTTCTTCTTTCCATCCTGAAACTGCTTTGGAAAACACTACATTATACCTCACAGGGCAGGATTCACCACCCTAGAAAGAAGTTTCACTACCACTTCCAAGGGATTGCAAGCCAGATGAAAGAATTAGAGAGAAATATATTTCCATCAGGCCTTAATTGAAATTTTACTAGTTCTGGACACAGATTCTCCAGCTATGTTTATATAACAGCGGCAAGTTCTTTTGAATTTTTGCTGAAAGCTGCCAAAAATCCACATGTTATGCCTAAGGCTAGATGCAGATGACTCAGAAAAGGGAACACTGTCATATTGCTTTTTTGCCCCTACTTTCCATTATGGGACTGAGTTTAATTACAGATGCACATGGTCACAGATCGCATTCGTCGTGAAAGACTGGTCATTCGTCAGTCTTTCAGGATGAATGCTTTGCATAGACAGCTCATGGGTTTCCAGCCGTGTCAATACCTGTTTATTGTTTAAATAGTCCAAACTTTTGATGGCAATATCCTGCACCATATTTGTCAGGGAAGGCAAGATGTCACCTAAAACAAACCATAACATCTAGGAATTGACTGTTTTATCAAGAGCAAGACAGGGTAGCAATGGGCTCACCACCGTCCCCAGTTATTGCGGACTTTTTAATGGAAATCTTTGAGCATAAATAAGGCACTCGAGGACACCCCTTTAAAACGCTCACTGTTTCTGAGGCATGTAGATGATGCTTTCTTGATTTGGCCACATGGAAAAGAGGTCCTGTGCAAATTTGTTACCTATATTAATAGCTTTCATCCAAATATTGAAGTCACCTTGGAAATAACAGAATGCTGTGGACCTTCCATTCCTATACGTTATGGTCTACTGGAGGCCGGATGGAACATTAAATCATACCAATCTATAGAAAGGCCACTTATACCAACCAATACCTGAATGCCCTCAGCCATCATCATCCTGCCTAGAAAATATCAGTCCTTTGTACTTTAGTTCATACAGCATATATGATGTCAGATACGGATTCTTTGGATGATGAGCTCCAATTGTTGTGGTCCATCTTTAGGGAAAATGGATATTCCACTAGACATTAATTGGGCATTGGATTATAACAAGAAAAAAGTGAGACAAAGAGAGGATGATGATGAAGAAATAAAAGGAGTGGTCATTCTTCCTTTTTATGGACAAGTTTCAACAAAGATAGGACGATTGGCTCATAGGCTTAATTTCAAAAATGTTTTCAATCTTATTAATATAATCAAACAAATGGTCCTCTGGGACTCAGAGTCCCGAGGATTAATCGAGTACCATGGTGCTGTGGTCAAGGTTACATCAGCCATACTGAAAGATCTGTTACAAAAAGAATATCTGAGTATTCATAGTATATTAGATTACAACAGCCTGAAAAATCTGGACTGGCTGAACGTTCTATCAAATATGGTCATCAGTCCCAATGGAATTAGGTACAAGTATTGGCCAAAACTAGTCAATTCTGGGATAGAATTATTATTCAGGATCTCTTGATAAAACATGAGCTACATTCCATCAACGGAGATAGTGGCATTACTTTTAGTGCTCGCTGGAAGTCTTTGTTCTGTAAATTGGATAGACTTAGTCGGTTGCCTTACATAATACTGACCAGTGTGGGGTACTGGCTCTTTAATGTTAATTTGCCTGAATTTAGTCTGAATGTTTACCCAGCTGGTTTTGATTGTACCAATTTGTATTTAAGGTTAGGTTTGTTTTAGTTGATATCTTGCCTTCCCTGATGAAGATGGTATAGGATATTGCCACTGAAAGCTTGGACTATTTAAACAATAAACATGTATTGACATGTCTGGAAACCCATGAGCTGTTTATTTGAGATATACATAGGTTCAAATATGTTGCCTTTTTAAAAAAACTTCCATCCCCATCCCCCAATTTTATCATATACACTGATGAAGAGTTCTGGAGAATGCAAAAGCTTGCACATTCTGTGAATTTATAGTTAATCTTAAATAAATAAATTTATTTATTTATTTAAATTTATACACAACCCATTTAGTGAGTATGCCACTACTCTGGGCGGCTTACAAAATATTATAAAACATAAATGTACCGTCCATCTGTGGACACTGAATAGAAGCCACTTTGGCTTCACAATTAAGTGAGAAAATAACTTCTCCTTGGTGAGGTTCAGCAGATTGTTGGGTCCAAATGGTAATCTTCTGAAATTTGGAATTACATATCATATCACTTTTGGAAGAGACTGGTACACCTGCTGTTAAATACCTTTTTGTGACAATATACAATCCATGGATGGAAGTTGCAAGATATCCAAAATATAGGTGCCATATAAATTTAGGCCACTGATCTCTTACCTTATACTTGTCATCTCACCTAGCACTCAATATTAGCAGCAACACATGAAAGCAGTTAAGTAAGAAGATATGACTTTCCTAAAACAGGTCAAGAAAGCAGGCCAATTAATCTGGCTCGAAGGTGTTCCTAAATGTGAAGGCTGATGTAACTGAAAGGGATATTATATCACCCCAAGAGGAAAGATGCCACACTATACTGCATATTGGAAGTATCTCTCGTGACATTACATACATTTGTCCCTGAGACTGCTACTGCTGACATCTCACTCTGTTGCTCATGGATCTTATCTCTGTTACACACCTGTTTTAGCCTTGCTAGTTCCTTCAAAGCTCGTGCCCACTGTTGCTTGTAGTGCAGTTTTGCCTTAGTGGCCGATTCCAATTTCCTTTCAAGGTCCCCCTAATGAAGAACAAAATTCTATCAACACATGTTGTAATACTGGTAATAATCTTTATCCAATTGCATATAAAGAGGTTGGATTACCAAAACTGTTTAGCTGGGTATGTCCCAGCTAAAGCTGTTATGCAACTTGATGTAAATATTGTGGCACACAAGCATAGTCTTCTTTAAGCAACAGACTTATTTTTATTGTCTAACTATGTGAAACTGGATTAGTCTGTACTCCAAGACAGTTGATGTAAACAGTTTTTAAACATCTTCAAAAGAATTAGAGATAACATTTTTTTTATAATAACCATTAGCTATTCATATTTGAGCTTAATTTATGATGTCTTTGCATACGAATCCTATCCTTGGAAATTAAGTTAATGCATGACACTTAATTTGTTTAGATTGCATTGTTAAAGTCTTTCACTGGAAAGGTCATGTCTCTGTATTAACTGATCTACTTTTCTCAAAAGCAGCAGAGCCTCCTAAAGCACTGGGGTTCAAGGAAGATTTTTCTGTGTTTTAGACTAGAGAAGAGTTATGCCCTCTAGATGTGTGATTCTCATTTTTTTAAAAAAAAAAAAAAAAAGCAAAAATAACGGAAAGAGTCACATTCCTTCTGACAGATTATCTTTACCAGGAGAGGGACAAAGCGAGTATGATTTTTTTTTTTTGTTTTACTCAAGGCTGAAATCATGTTGCTAAATAAACAAAATTATACACACATATTCTGCAATTGATTGCAATTAACAAGTCCCTGTTGGGATTCTCAAGTGTGCACCAAATCAGCAAGTATGAACCCCACTGAGAATCCCATTGGCAATTTTTTATTGCCAGATACTGAATGTTCTTCCCCTTCCTCCATACAAATAAGAAAGCAACAGGACTTCAGCCATTCTCTCAACAGCATTTATATTATTGGTCACGGTTTCTTCTGGATCAGAACTTGAAGCA
Source organism: Pogona vitticeps (assembly GCF_051106095.1). Taxonomy (NCBI): domain Eukaryota; kingdom Metazoa; phylum Chordata; class Lepidosauria; order Squamata; family Agamidae; genus Pogona; species Pogona vitticeps. Next base: position 251,933,451 of record NC_135784.1, on the reverse strand, counting down.
CTGTTTCATAGTGGATCCAATCCAATGTATACTTTTGTATTCCAGGAATTCACTGGGGTACTATATGCTGTCCCTCTTGCTTTGGAACAGTAGTCTACTTCAATATACAATCTTGCCTCCTGTATATTTGCATGAAGTTACTGGGTGTGGTCACAAGCAGATTTGGAGCACCCTTCCACCTATATGCCAGTGACACTTAAAAAACTATTTCTCTACTAACTTCTGAACTTTATAGATTATGCATGACCAATATCAGTCCTGGAATTGGGGGTTAGACTCCCCATGAAAGAACAGACTCAAAACTGAGTTATGCTCCTGGATCTCTTGGTGTTAGATGAGTGGAAAGGTAAAATGCACTGTGTATGAGGCTTCTGTTGTGTGTGGTATAACAGGTGCAGGAAATGTAAGTGAGATGCCCTATTGTGTACATATTACGTGTGCACTCAAGGATCTACACTGTCTATCAGTCTGCTATCAAACTAGGTTTTAAAATATTGGTGTTAGTCTAGAAAGGATGATATGACTCAAGACAACGCTACCTCAAGGAACACTGTTCCTATTCTAGGCTTCTGTGTTACTGTGATCTTCAGAAGATATGTTGAATAAAAGTTCCATTCTTTGGTCATACAGTTATGGACCTTCCCTGTGGATGCATCTACCTTATAGAATAATTTCATACTTGTACAATATAACAGGGCTCAGTGCTGGCACATTTTAGGCATTTATTTATTTATTTATTTTTAAACTTGGCTTTCATCCAGCCATGAGCTGTACCTAATTCTTGTAAAACTCACTGCCGTATGATGTATTTTTATTACATTGTTTGTGTCATTCTGAAGCCATTGTGCTGTAAATGGCTTCAGGATTTGTGCAAATAAGCAGCCCAGATATATTTGTAAACAATAAATGAAATAATATACGTGTATACTGAAGGTAAAGAGCTAAGACCCAAGAACACTAACTTCTGTCTTTGGCATGACATTGTAACATAATGGGATTTAAAAAAGCAAAGTGAGCAACCTCATACACAACGGCATTCATGGACTATATCTGACTATTCAAAATAATTGGTATCCAAACCTAAATGGAAGAGATCAATGTTTATAGAAGCTAGCTCCAGGGCATGAAAAATGAAGTTCCAGACTATGTAATTGTCTGGGAATTTGAGAGCAAGCCTGAAATTAGCACTCTTACAGCAGTTTTTTTCTTAATCTTTCCCAATACCACCGTCCAAAAGGGACAAGAACTGCTTGCCATGAGAACCCCAAGGGAAAACAGCCTTTTTTGGTAATTGGGATTTTTGCAATCTATTTCAAATATAAGGCATGGTTTATTTAAAATTGTGAAAACAAATGCATCCAGTGCTGTCAAATATGCATCATTTCTAAATACTTTTTAAAAACTTAAGTTATTAAAAGAATCAGAAGTCTAAATGAAGCCACAATTCAACTAATGCAAAAGAGAGATTTATAAATACGCATTAACGGCAAGAGTCTATCATGCCTTAACAATTATTTTCTACAAGTAGTCATTATCCCTTATGTACCACAATTTATTTTATGGAAATGTGGCAATAACTGGAAATTCAAGAGGCTAAGGAGTTCATTACATTTATTCTGGGTCAAAACTTCATTTTTAAGTGTACTCAACCAGTTATCAGCAATAAAGCAAATGGAATGCTACCACAAATTTAACATATATATTTTACTTAGAAATGGGCTGCAATTTTTAGAAGGGAATTTTTCTTGTTTACTTTCATTCTGCTATTTTGTTTCTGGGGCCTGTTGGTTTTTCTATATTACCCTCAAGGATGCTTCTTCCCTACTCTCAAGTAAAGTACTACAATCCATTTTGAGGTTTTAAAATGAATGCTATATTTGAAACATTGTTTAGAAGCCCATGGACATACCTTTTCTAAAGTCAGAATATTTATTTCTGACTGCAGACGGATTTCTGGTTTGCTGCTTTGCTGCTCTTTATATTGTTGAAACTCTTTTTCCAGAGCTTTATGCTTGCTTTCTGCCTCATAGAGCTGTTTTAAAACACAAAGTAATTGAATAGGTTTACATATGACAACAAAACAGCATGAAGCTAGGAGAATCATTTTGGCAATTAAACAGACAATACAATGGACCAAGTATGTATAATTATTTCTATCAACTAAGTGCAAGAGTCAGGGATTTTGCAATTTTAGCAGAAAAACGTACCCCAAAATTTAGCAAAGGAACATTGACCTTCTGTAGGAAAGACCTAAACACCAAAAATAATTCTTTGCTTAGAGTCTTCAGAAACAAAGCTAGAGAAGTATGCAATCAGAAACATTCTGTTACAGAGAAGACAGGACAAGTAGTGAAGCAGTTTAAAATGAATCAGTTGTGTACTGGATGGGGGCAGAGTAACTATCCTCCACATTTATGCTAGAAAGAGAGATACATGAACTGATTTCAAGTATACTTTTAACAGCCAACGTAATTAAGTAGATCAAATGATCACATAAGGCCGGAAAGGCCAAAATTCTAATCTCTCTTTGGTTCAGTTATCATCCTCTATTTACATTTCCACAGGAAAAAAACAACTTAACTATGACATTTCTAATCACTGGATGGCATATTACCAACACCAAAGTTTGTGTAGCAAATTTACTGGAAACTTCATTAAGGCTGTGAGAAATTACATATGAAGAGTTGTTACTACAAGGTAATCAAGGTGGGCCTATTGATTCAATGGGCCTACTCTAGCACGACTTACTACACTGCGCAATAGGATTTCAGCCAATGTGAAGAACTTTCACGGGCAATCCATAAGATCTCTGCTGTCATTTTAGAAATGCATTTCTTTTTGTTCCACTGGACCAGTTAAAATCATCTGTCATTGGCTTCTATGTTATCTATCATGCAACATAGTTTATCACAGAACACTGTAAGTATATTTTGGTTATTACCACTGACTGCTACCCACAGATAGCTCACTAGTATGATCGTAACAAACTTCAATTGATTTGGCGCCACTAATCTAATTTTTGGAGGTCACTAATTTATAGGGTTTCCATAAGTCACAGATGCAACTTGACAGAAGTTAACAACAATTTTTTTTTGAAAAAAGTGATGTCCATTTCTCGCACTACGAATTTAACTGACCCAGAAAAGACAAATTTCACTCACTTGTTGATGAAGGCGGACCTTGTCCTCTTCCAGCTGTCTGATCCTTGACCTCTCCAACTCAACCTGATGTGCACACTCTTCTTTGATGCGCCGCATTGCATCTTCAAGCTCCTGTCGATTTCGCTCATGCTCTGCTTGCAACTCTTTCTTTAATCTCTGGAGCTTAAAAACAGCAGTTTCAAAACAAGTCAACCAGATGTAAGCTTATATTGTTTCATAAAAATTGCACACTTCATTGTGACTACTCTCAGATGTACCTGCTACTGACAGCATACATTTCCTTGATACCTTTTTTAAAATTATAGAAATACTTTATATAGTTATATTATATTTATTAATTATATCCAGAATATTCTTGGAGTTAAAAAATATAATCCTTCAGTTTACAGGAGCACTTTCTCTGTCAGTTTTTATACCAGAGAGTATGGTACAGAAATAGTCAATGGTTAGTGGATTTAGACCTTGCCCATTTTTAAACACTTTCAAATAAAAAATAAAGATTTCTCTTCCATTTCCTTCCATTTATTCCAGTTTGCCAATGAACAAATAAGAAGTCTCAGAACTATACACCTATTATATAAAATATTTAACATCAGTCAAAAGTTACAATCCAGGCATAAACCTAAGTTGAAATGATTCCAGCTAAAAGATTTGGTTTTCTGGAATGCACAACACATTATGCAGTACACATTTACCTCAGTTTCAGCACTGACAAGCTGTTTTTCACGCTTCTCTAAGTCTGTCAAAGTTTTCTGAAGCTTTTCTTCCAAAACTGAATATTCCGCAACCTTGAATATAAGCAGTTTAAGTTTGTAAGTAAAAATATCAAAATATTCCTAGATACACAATATAACCAAATATTTGCAACTTAGCTCAATATGTTATTGTAACAGAAATCAGTTTTTAAATCAGCTTGAAATCCTATGACAGAACCCCCCAAAATTTCACATTAGAGATTTTATGTCCCACACTTTACTCTCCTAATTTACCTCTACAGGCCTTTCTAATCTTATATAAACTTCTGAGAGCAGATTCTATTGAATTTACAGATCACAGGAATGTACAGAGAAGTACAGTAAGACTTCCAATATCCATTATCTCCTTCCCCCCCTTTAAATGGCAGGAAAAATAATGCAGATTTATTATAATAACCATTGATTCTAGAGAATCTAAGGTAGGTTATCTACAGTGTTTTTATGTTGGTTACGAACAGCAGCATATTTCCAGGTTTGCTCCTAGTAAATATAAAAAATATATCTCATCTCTGACAAAGCTAGTAATGGTTTATTAAGATACTCCTATGAGACATATGTCTTACTTTTTTCTTCACCAATGCTTCCCTCTCACGATCCCTTTTTCTCCACTCCTCTGCAAGAGCTTGCATATGAGCCAGCTCCTTCTTCTTCAGCTACAAAAAGCAAATATTTAAAAGTCCAATTTTAAACCGTGGAAATGTGTAAAATAATTGAATCAGCATGAGTATGGACTTCTGTGGAATTCTGAGATATAGAAAAGAGATCTCAGATCAAGTACTGATTTGACAGACACACAGAAGTCTCATTGTCAACAGTGCAGAAGACAGAATTAGGCAAGGCAAAAGCTATTGCAAGTCTCTTAATGAAAGCTAACTAGAAGGTTCAGAGAAACTTGGTCAGGACACAGCTTGTACATGACTTATGCTGCACCTTGTATTTCTCTTGAAACCTACCTACACCTTTTTCATAAAAACTGATATACATACTGTATTTCTCCATGTATAAGACAATACTTTTCTCTAAAATATTTAAATTTAAAATGTAGGGTTGTCTCATATACTGAAGTAAGGAGGGGGGAACGATCAAAGCGCTTTGATTCCTGCTTTCCCTCACTTTTTGCGAAGAAAACGGAGGGGGGAAGCACTTTCCTCGCAAGAAAGTGGAGGGGGAAAGCAGGAATCATCAAAGCAATTCGTACTTTCTGCCTCCACTTTCTTCTGAAGAAAGAATTTCTGGGTTAGAAAAGTGGGGGGCATCTTATACATGGGGGCATATTATACACAGAAAAATACATTATGTTTGATTCTGGGAAAGCTTAATGAGAAAGTAATTGAAGGTAATTAGGAATGAATGGATACTGACATCCATATTTGTTGTAAAGCAAAAGCAAAAGCAAAGCAAAGTGTGCTGCTTCAAGCACTCTCTGGGCGGTTTACATGTTAATTATGCAAGCTACACATTGTATAAGACAATATGGACATTTACAACCTTTACATCCTCCACTCTGAGTGAGTTTCCTCTTGCAGTACACAAAGCACTCCTGAACTATAATCAACTCATGAGGATAATTTAAACTGAGGAATCTAAAGCCTTGGTAGGAGATATGCTCTCATTCTAAAGTGTCCTCAGATCAAGGTTGATCAGCTTCCTGGCCATGTATAGTTTGATTGTTCCTCATGTTATTCAACATGTAAGTGAAATCACTGGAAATATTCTAGCGATTTAGAATACATTGTCACTAATCTGCCAATGACCAGCTCAATTTTTCTTTTAATCAGACACCACGACCTCGTGCATCTTCACATTACCAAAGAAGCAATTCATGTTCTGAATGAGTGTCAGGAATCAGGTCTAAGAAACACAGAGCTATCAAATTTTGATCTAGACAAGACAGAGGCATTCCAACTCAAGAGATAGACTCTGGTACCAAATTAAATCTGTTTCAGATAGGGCAACCGTCCCCTTGAAGAATTAAGTCTGCTGTACTGCCAAGTTCCTAGACTCTATGAGGTTCCCTATCTGGTAGGCTAGTTCAGCATCCTCTTACTAAATTTTACTTACTATTTTATTTAATGTCATATGTTTCGTATTTGCCTGCTTTGGTTATGGTTAGACAGTTACCCTGCATGACAGCTTTTTCGCTAGACATTGGCTTTTTACGATCGCTATAGCGATTCGCAAAACAGTGATTCCTATGGGGGAATTTCGCTGGACAATGTTTAGTCCCTGCTTCACAAACCGATTTTCGCTAGACGACGATTTTGACAGCTCCCTCAGTGCTCGCAAAACAGGTGTTTTTGGGACCTACGCTTCGCAAGACAGCAGTTTAAACAGCTGATTGGCGGTTCGCAAAGCGGCTTTCCTATGGCTGATCTTCGCTAGACAACGACGATTCTTCCACACTGGAATGCATTAAACAGGTTTCAATGCATTCCAATGGGGAAATGCTTTTCGCTAAACAATGATTTCGCTAAACAGTGATTTCAGTGGAATGGATTATCGTCTAGTGAGACACCACTGTACTGTAATTTTATTGTATTCATGACTAATTTTAGCTGTCATTAGCTAACCTGAGTGATGTCTGAGTACAAAGATTATTTTGAACAATTATGTTTTCTTTTGAGAAAGCCCACAATTTGATTAAGAGTTAAAAGTATGAATGAACCTGATTTTCAAAAAGATCCTCTTGTACTTCTTTCCACATTTCCAACTCAAGTGCTGCTTTGTATTCGAGAGTTTCTCGTGGCTCTGGTGGGACTTCAGCAACATTATGCAGCTGAGGTGGAGGAACCACTGCTGGTTCATTAACACCTAAAGACTAAGAATTGAAATGCTTTCAGATAAATTTCAATGGAACTGTTTACCTTTAAGAACATGAATGGATGTGTTTTAACTTACATGGGAAGAATCAGACACCACAACCTCATGCATCTTCACAACCCCATAATCTTCTAGAGTCACAGTATATGAAAGATCTGCAATCTTGTTGCTTGGCCTATAAGGAATACACAAAATAACAGCCTTTTCCTTTTGTAATGAAATGAGACAGTATGTGTAATGGCAGTATTGTTACAAGTTCAAAATCAAGTAGGATGTCCCTTCTGCTCTTATGGGTTATGCTTACTGTATAGCAAGATACAAAGAGCTAGGAAAATAAATGTTTTGTTACATGTTTAAATGCATGGAAACACAAACAGCATGTTCCCCCCCCCCCCGGTGGTGAGAACATGCGGACAGTGTACAGCAAAACTGTCCTACTGATATTCCAAAAGCTTAGCTGGCCCCATCAAATAGCCTGGGTTCTCTCTGCTATCTGCAAGACTTCCATGGCAGAAATGGAGACCTTACATTTTTAATCTCTTTTTCTCTGTCTAGCCTGAGAAGAGTGCAGAGAGGCTGGCAGATTTAGCAGACCAACAGATCCAGCTGATTCGTAAATTGCATAACCCACATACTAGAAAGTGTAAACGTCAGTTTCTAACACCGTGGGCCACATTGCTAAAGAGACTGGTGGCAGCCATTGCTGTTCTTAACTTATGAGACTAGGCTTCTGTCCTGCCCAAATTCCATCCCCTTGCTCTTTCCAATGGCTTGCATAGCAGTGCTGGCCACCAAGTAGTGTGCAAAATGCTTTTCCTTCGGGCGGATGCCTTGAGCCTCCCTCCCTTTAGGAGCTGGCATTCTTTACTTTTGAAATTCCCTTCCAGGCACATCAGGTATCACTTCAAAGCCAGTAGCAGTTTTGCCTTGAAAATTTGCTTCTACTGGCTACAGTCAGAATAAAATCATTAAATAGCCCATGTAGGAAATATTGTTGTGTTTATGAAGGAATTGTTTAGGAAGACGAAAGAGGACAGGTTCAACAATGAAAATAAATGAGTGACTCAAAGTGAATTAAATGTCTGTTCACATCCATACACAACCAGTTAAATACATATGTAAATAGGACACTTCCAGATCAATGACTTTTTAAGAAATAAAAGTACCTGGTACTTTCAAGATTATTAGACTATTATTCAAGAGTCAGGAAGAATCAAAATGTAGAACACATATTAAGCAAGTGCATCTTTTATAGTTTATATTTTCCAACTTTCCTTTCTTGAGTTTTTCATAAAATCTAGTGGAAATAGTTTACCATGCAAAAACATTCAAACTATAACATAAAGTAACATTCAATCAATCTTGTATTATACAGTTACAGACCAAGCTGTCTAGGGGGGCAGGGTAGAAATCTAATGAATGAATAAATAAATAATTAAATAAATAAATAAAATAAGTAGCCACTTACAGAAGGTACATATAAAAACCCAAACTTTGAAAGATATAACACAACCAAATGTAGGCATTTTGAGTCAGTGAGAGAAGTTTGTTCTGAACAGCTGAAGCCAATTATGTTTAGAGGAGTGCCATCTAGTGGTTACTAGGTTTGGGTACACTTGTCATGCATGTTTTGTTATGGAAGCAAAATATCTGCAGTACATACTGAAATATTACATGGAAGATCATGCAAACATGCATTCTGAAACTGAGACATATTTCAATGGTATTAGAAAGCTATATAAATAAAAATTTCCATGATATAACTGAATCTTCAGCAATTAGCAAACAATGCTTGGAAAACAGAGCAAGATACACATACAAGTTACAAATTCATGTATGGGTATTCTTCTAAGATGTTTGCACAACAAAAGGATAGTGATGAGGGATCCACCATTTGACATTTGATTTTCCCACCATCCTCTTCTTCATATTCAAAAAAATGCACTATGAAGCAAATTCTTAGAGTTAAAAGATAGTTTTCAACCTAAGTGAAAAAAATATTTATCAAATTTTAACTAATGGGAAAAGATGTTGGAGGAAGTCCGTAGGATGTTAAGCAAAACTAGTTTTAAGTGGGAAAAACCACTTTTAAAAAAATCATACCCTTGTGCTGCTGTAACGGGGATGGTTTCGCTGAAGGTCTGACGCCAGCACTGTTCCCCATGAGCACCTAGAAAACGGGTTTTGTCCATGGTCAAAACATGAGAAAGCTGAAGTCTTGCAATTCCTAGAAGCACGTCTTTGGTTGTTTTGTCTTTGTGCCACAGTTCCACCAGCAATGGTAACCTTGGATACAAAGAGAAAATAGGCATCAGGCAGGGATTTGCAATGTTCCCAGTGACAAATCATTTATCACGGTCTCAGATTATTTTTACACACAAGAAGGAGGGTTTGGACCTGATCATCCATAAAGTTCCTTTTAGCTCTGCAGTTCAGAGGTGATGAGGATTACATATCACAACCCTACCAACATGAAAACTGAGCTAAAGAACCATTCATATGAATGTGGATGGGTATATAATCTGAGGTACTATCTCCTATTTTGAATAAATGCGAGCCTTCACATATACAAACATTCATTTTAAATATTATCTTAAGTAAATATGCTACCTGAAAAAGGTATCCTGAAGCTGATGGGGCATAGTTGCAAAATCAAATGCACAGTAGGACTGAGGAAGGAACACTTCCATGTGTTTTCTTACTTCCACAGGAGGATTTGTCATGATGGGCGCAGCGCTGCCAAAAAATGGATAAGAGTACCTATCAAGGAAGAAAAAAACAAATAAACCAATGGAATGTTAAGTCATGTGTGACTCTGGGAGATTTAAATAAATGTACTTCAATCTAATTATAATAGTAATTGCCTAATGAGACATGTAAAGAGGAAAATGTTTGTAAAACTTCCATAAACTGAAATGTAAGGTATAAAATCTGTCATGGAGGCAGAAGACTTCCAATCCAAACATAATGAAATTTCCTAAAAGGTTAGATAATACAATAAATGTCTATCATAAACATGTAATGATTGTAAAGGGGCTAGACTCAATGACTCATAGGGTCTCTTCCAGCTCTGCAGTTCCAAGTTGGTGAAGATGATTAATGCAGGGTATGTAATTGGCTTTTTAATGTTTTTGGGTGAGGTCTAGAGTAAATTGAGTGGAATTCCAACATGGCTTTCTTCTCCTCTTCCTACTGCAGCTAGCGGTGCAGATCACCACCATGATAGATATATTTTGTTGCATATTGCTACCAGGTTGTTTTTAAATTATACTCCTCTTGGAGCAGGTACTCCCTCTACTGTTTCTTATTCAGAATTCCCATTTCTATCATTACTTATGAACTTGTGACCATATCTGTAAACCTTTGGAATGTATGGAACTATTAAAAACATAGACGTAACTTCAGGAACTGCAGTATATTCTATCTGACATTTCCCACCTCCTTAAAACAAATACTGGTTAAGGTGAAGCTGCTACTTCAAAAGTGTAATTAGGCTTGAAATGTACACACATTATTCATTTAGGTATCATAGTCTTCAAGACAGTACACATAAGCTATGGTTGTTTTGTATTGTATATATGTTTTATGTATAGGTTTGGATTTGCTTGCCTGGTAAGTGACAGGGTTGATTGACAACTGTATGTTGCATGTGTGCCAGGAGTAACTGTTACGACAAATGAGAAGTGTAAAACAATGTTTATTAATGAAACTGTGAGCTGATTGTCCTGTATATAAGGGAATGCATCTGGGTGAATGAGTGGGTTAGTTACTTGAGAGTAGGGAAGACTAAGCTGTAAAGGAGAGCGGGAGTATGAATGAGTGTGTGGTCTGTTTTAAGGTAGTGAATAAAAGAGTGGTCTTGTTACTACTCATGTTAAAGCAAGCATCTTTCTATAAGGAAAAAAAGTGTTGAAATTATAGAAGAAAAGCAAAAGCTTATGTTTGTCTGTTGAGGAATCACATAATTCAAAACACTGTTCTTATTATACTATTCTAACTATTCACTGAAGGGTTTTTTATGGGTGGATTTTTGTTTAATAAAATATTTTGGTTTATAAATCCTGCATTTTTATAGATAGCAGTCATAAGGTATCATACCCATATAAACTGCAGGTCAGTGCTATGAACCAAGATTTATGCAGTATTACCAATGTAAACAAAGCTATGTTTTATAAAAAATATTCTTGCTTTAAAAGAGCAGTGTGAAGTATGACCTTAGACCAGCAAAGGCATAGCAGCAGTGCAAAAGAGAACATGGGCTATGTGTCTTGGTTAAGGATAATTGAAGAGAAGGAGTTCTTGTTCACAAATTTAAGTGACAACCTCCAACGAATTGTAGGGCTTTTGAAATAGCTGGTGTTCTGAATGGTGGCATATACAAATAGTGAAAATACGTGCGTACTTCAGAAACATTCCATTTTCCTGTCCCCTTTGAAAATAAGGAAGTTGAAGTGGGATAGTATTTGGAAGATAAACGTATAATTGTTCCCAGAATTCTGACATCAAATTTCAGTCAGTGGAGCTATCCTATGGCATCCATAATAATAATAATAAAATAAAGTCACATGGGTCAGGGGGTTAGGTAAGCCAAAACCATCCATTTTATTTTCTTTTAATTTAAGAAATTCAGGAAACCATAAAATCGACACAAGTTCACATTTCAAAAACATTACATCTAAAAAATGCCCAACTAGAATATGATAATAGAAAACTGGAGCTGTGAGTTGATTCTTTGTGTTTCCAGGGGAAATATTAGCACAGGTCCTCATGAGCAGAGTATCCTTCAAAGCAGATACTGCAATCAGTAGCTTACATAAATGGTAAGAATATCTATCAACTTATGATCCAGGTGAGTTTCTTCTGGAGGACTCAATGGGATGGAAACTTGTCCCGCTCTTTGGTGTGCTGAGGGTATGGACTGGTTCGTTCTTTATTCCGGCAATCAGGCTATAGTGAACCAATCAGTCCCGAGTGCCCCTACTTGTCTCTTTCTGAGCCCATCAGGCAGTTCTACTTTTTTGGTTCAGATAGGTTCACTCTAGTTTGGTCCATTTCCAGAGTGTGCATCACTCGAAGGGACCAAGAAATAAGCCTTAAATTGTCAAGGCACTTTCCCTGTCAATTTTTGGTTTTGTTAAGTGTCTTAATAAGCAATCCACTTCAGGGCCTTACATGGCAAAACCAAAGCCACTTATTCTTTCCCACTGACTCCCTTTTCTCTTCAGAATTATGACATAAAAACATGCTGTACCTTAACATGCAATTGACAGAAAACCCAGCGTCCAGATTAAGGATACTTCTTAAGTCTAACGAGAAGCAGAAATGATGGGCTGCTGCAGGAACAGCAATTTTTTGCCCTGTATTAGATTCAGAGGTGGTGACACACTGATTCTGGGAAACAGGTACCCGGACATTCAAGGCTGCAAATATAAAGAAAGCCCAACTTTACTTCCAAAACCTAGCCTTAGCATCTGTTCTACTATCACATATAACACATTTTTCCAGACTTCATAGCTCCTGTCTTACTGTTTTAACAACTGTGAACATGAGTCAACGCTTTTGGTATTATTCTTGTCATGATTTATTTTCAACCTTTAAAAATTTAATTCAGAACTAGCTACATATCAACCTGACACCAAACATTCTTGACAGTAAGATACATGATGGAAACTAATCTACATCACAAGCTACTACACTCAAAACATGACATTTCACTCTAAGTAGCATTCATATGTTGGCCATATTTTCTATGTTCTTATTAACAAAGAACAAAATTGTCTTTCAACATTGGCAGGTTACTTTCAGATAGCACTCTGGCCAGCTCTTCAGGTAAAGGACCAAATTAGACAATGCATTCTCATATATTTATAAAGCTGTCCAGAACTTGCTGTTAGAGTAGACCACAAAGCAGAACTTTTAGGGTATTCTAGGTAGATCACTGTGTACTATCACCTGTCTCTATGTAGATTCCGTGTTATCATGCAGGAATATCTAAGACAAGAATAACTTGGTGGTATTTATGTTTACATTTATCACAGTTAGCATCTTACTCAGCACTTACGCTTTTTCTGTGGCTTTGGGTTCTTGTCATACTGGAGGCTTTCCACTTCACTTTCTGTTGCATCCTCTTTTACAGGAGGTGAATTCTGAGACTGGGGTGGTGCATTATTGGAATTGTGTTCGGGACTTTTTTCTTGGTCACATACTGGAGACAAAGCTCTTTTCATATTTTCAGACGCAGTCTTCGAACCTAACTGGGTTATAGACTGAACAAAATACAGTGTCTAAGATGCAAACTTAATTTTCAAGTCCAATTTTCAAGTCCAATAATCTGAGAATGATTTTAATACTTTGTATCTTATTTCTCTTTTACTTTCTACATTTAAAAAGAGTAAGTAAACAAAACATGAATTCATGAGTCATACCTGTGAAACTTTGCTATCTTTTTGTAGTGATACTGATACACCAACAGTGGGGGCCATATCTGGCACTGGTGGCAGTTTTTGCCGGGCTCTGTTAGGTGGGGCAAGAATGAATGCTCCTTCAATAACAGCTGGCTGTTGACTGATTTCTACATTTCCTTTTTTCAACAATCCAGTTAGAAGTATTTCAGTGCTTCCAAGAGACTGGTCACCACAGCAAAGATGGATCTATTTAAAAAATCATGAAAATAACTGGGCTACAGAATGCTGAGTATACAGCCTGTATAATTTGCATCCAGTTGAACACTTTCAAAATGAAACATCCAGTTTTTTAGAAAGACTCTGTTGATAACGGGTACATTTGTAAAGTTATCAAACTTCTTTAGAAGGTATCCTAATCTTCCTCGAGCTGCATTTTCTTCATACCTCAACTCCCAAAACCAAGTTTTTTTTCAACAGGTTCCTATTGGCTGTTACAGAAAATGCATTACAAACAGCAGTTCATAATCCAAAAGGGAAGGGAGAGACCTATAAAACCATGCTGCTGCTATACTAGGAAGTCTGCAGTTTGAACCAGATTCATGCTTACTACAAAATCTGCAAGCTTCATCATACACTGCAGTTGTTGGGGCATGAACAAAGAGGTGCCAGTTGCCTCACACATTTATCTCTCTGTATGTCTTTAACAAACATGTCACATAATATTGTGATGGTTATTATTATGCACTATAAACTCACTTTCAATATACGTTGATCCTAACAGGATTGTTTAGCTATATGAGACATTCATGATTTGGTTTACCATTGTCTTGGTGAGTGTCCATAGTTGAGTAGAGATTTGAACACTGATCTCCTCAATGCTTGTTTCACAGTTTATCCGCTACACCACACTGACCTTGGTAATATTTAAGGATGGGATTTTCAGATTTCTTGGAGTACAAATCCCATAACTTTCCACTGTGGGAGCTGTACTTGACAGACATCTTACAAGCACCTAAACGGGGCTTTCCTGAGAGAAAGGCCTCAGGTGGAAGATTTTGAGGGATGTGATTTTAGTCTCTTTCTACTGAGTAGTAGTCGAGGAGGAAGCAGTATCATTCCATTCCCTCCTGTGTTTGCAGGATAAAAAGTTCCTTCCCTTCCCTTCCCTAAGCATTGAGGAGGGAAGTGAAGATAGCTTCCCACTGTGAGTGCTTCTGCCTCCACCTAGGGTGGCACTGTTAGCTGAGCTGGTTATTCCAACAAGGCTTTTGGAGAAAACAAGTGTTCTCACCAGCTGAAGGAGAACTGGTGCCTCTAGCAAAGAAGCAACTGGGTTTATTGAATCCTGGCAGCAATCTCAGTACGTATATCTGAACAGAAAATGCTGACAACAAAGAGCAGACCACCACTGCTTTTGTCTCTTCTGGATGGACATGATGCAGCACATGAGCTATGTGTGACCTCTTTAAGCCACCATATATAACATTTTAAAAGATGCCACCACAACATTGGCAGTTCAGTTTCTGCAACTTGGAAGCAGCTGTACATGGTGTTCCTAATATATACTGTAGCAAATAAATAACTTCCTGTCGTTTACTGAAGTTTCTTACATCTAAAGTACCTTCACTAATTACTTTGTTTATGAATATTCTCCTTGCACTTCTGTGCTTCACTGCTCTTCCTGTTTCAACTGGCAATTATTTGGTTGCTTCTTCCCTCCCAGACTTGCTAGACAGTGGACTGTCTGGATAACAGAGTTGATGCTGATGTGTTTCCTCTCTGTGGCTTACTGGAGTTGTGAGAATTCTTAAAATATATTCGCGAAGGCTTTCGCGGCCAGGATCTAATGGTTGTTGTGGGTATTTCAGGCTCTTTGGCCGTGTTCTGAAGGTTGTTCGTCCTAATGTTTCACCAGTCTCTGTGGCCGGCATCTTCAGAGGACAGCACTCTGTGCTCTGGTCCTCTGAAGATGCCGGCCACAGAGACTGGCGAAACGTTAGGAAGAACAACCTTCAGAACATGGCCAAAGAGCCCGAAAAACCCACAACCATTCTTAAAATACATTTTTAAAAGGTTGGGGATGGTGAGATTCTTCCAAAGCAATTGCTAACATTAGCTATGAATTCTACTACTACTCTACTGATTAAAAAGTATTTAATATTTAAAAATATATAAGAGTTCCAAGCAATTCCATAAGAAAAAAATGTGGGGTGGAGATACTCTTCGAAACTAACTACTGAAATTACTAGTATTATAATTACTAGTAGTATAATTACTAGTATTATAATTTTATTGAAAGCAAATATATTATCAAGTTTGTCAAAATTAAAAGTTTGGCAATTTTTTTCAATCCTTGTTGAACTGATTTTGTATTTTTGGGGGAATTTCTAAAAGTTTTCAAAAATTATTATGCAAATTAGCTTATTTGACCATGCCCTTTCCCACAAGCTTTATCTCTTTCGAACTTCAGCTCTCAGGTTGCTAGCCAATGTAAAAACTGGCTCTTTGAACCTTAAAGATCACCCGCTCCTGATGCAGACTGATGCTGAGAGAAATACAATACAGTTCTGGACCAGATGGATTATTGTGCTGATCTAGCAAGACACATCTTATGTTTGCTAATTCTTGCCTGTAGAGTAGGAAATACAGACTAGAAATGATAGTACTCTTAAATCACTGCAAGCTCATGACCATTTACTACCAGATGCTTAAGTCAATTTTATCCCTTGGATTCTATCCAAAACACAAAGTATTTCTCATAGTTTTGGTATTCCAAATCTATGTTTTGGACTTAAATGGAAGTCTCGACTTCAGATCAAAAAACAAAACAAAACAAAAGCATAATTAAGAATAGAAAAGAAGTAGCTGCTTACCTGCAACTTTGAATGAGCCAAAAAATAAGCTCTTAGAACTTCAACGCTACTGCGGATTCTAACAGATGCTCTTTCTGGCTCAAAGTTTGGATTCATCAAGTTGGTGAATGGTTCATTTGTAACATCGTTGCCCAGCAGTGAATAGTAGAAGAAAAATTCAGGCTGTCGCTCAGGAAGTTTCATTGTAGTTGGGATTAACTATGATAAATAAAGAGGTAAAAAACAATATGCAGCTTCCCTCCCCTCCAAATCCCAATAAAATATGCTCCACATTGTGAAAAGTTTATTCCATTATTTAAATATTCTGCATGCTACATGGGTAACAACAGAAAACGGGAAAGCCAGAGATCAAGCTTAGATCCACATCCTACTTGTTTTTCCAAGCTGCTTTCACAAGGTATAAAAATAAACAAGCTATTTTTGAGATCTATTCAAAATTTTAGATGTTTAGGCAGGTACATAATATATAATATATAACTCAAGCAACTGGAAGAACCACAAAGCAATCAGGCACAACCTGCAGTAACAAGACACAATCTTCCATAGCCAACATTCCTTCTAAGCTGTGCGGCTGCCCAGCACCGCACCAGTGCTGCACACCCACAGTCAGTGTTGCTGCCCATTTGGTTCTGGTCATGGTCGAAACCCCACATGCAGGGGCAGAACCCCCACCCACTGCTGGTGGAAAATTAGAGAGAATGTTGTCCACAGCATTTTGTACCAAATTTGTGACGCCACTCAAAGAAGCAGCAATATGTGGGAGAGAAACCACAACTGGCCTTCCTATGTAGAGGATTCTTCCAAACAGTAACCTAGCTTCCAACAATCTGTCTACACAAGACACAAAATGATGCACCAAAAGTCTAACTTGAAGAGAAAGGCTGATCTGAATACAGAAATACTTAGTTCTTCTCACTTCTTCCAACAGACTACAAAACCAGCAGGTATTAACATTTCACTGCAGTGCACCAAGAAGAAAAGGAAGGAGGAAGGATAGTCCCTGTTACCATAAACTATCCAATCTAAGCACACGAGAAAGAAATGAGTCATCCATCTATATTCCTCCTCCAGCAATTGAACTAGTGCAATGCAAAAGTTTAAATTGATTAATATACATTAAAAATAGAACAATCCAAAACACAGTAGCTAGCCTCTCCCTCCATCCTATCTTGGTGTGAAATGGCTGCCCAAGCAGTTGCTGGGGATATACAGTAACCGCACCCTGTACCCTCCCCAGGGTCTCAGCAATTACATCATGCAGCAGAGTTCTGGGGCTTCACTGGTGGCTCAAGTATTAGACTCCTCTCCCCATGGGATCTCCTCCTTGTGCTACTATTTTAATTACAATACAAACAAGAGTGAACTTGTATCACCTGTTGTGCTGGCCAACTGACCTTGGAGTTGTCTGGGTCAAAAAAGTTTGGTTTGCAACTTTTCCTTGAAGACAGTGCATATCTCTAATCAAACCATTACATTATTTTTATTTTGGAGGTCTGGTACCAGCAACACTCAGTACTTAGAGCCAAAGCAAACCGCAATGTAAAGTTGAGCCAGTTACCTGTTCTAATTGCGCAGCAAAAGCAACTGTAACAGACAAAACAAAGTAGTCTCTGCAGTGTTCTGCTGGTCCAATCTGATGATAGCCCTCCTCTTCATTCAACACTGCTGCAAGATTTTTGGGATCTAAACCAGGGAGTTGACGAGCCACTTAAAAAGAAAGTAAATGCCTTTGGTCATCTTCCAAACCAAACCACCAAATGGTGATATTATATATTCCATCATGAGGAAATTTCTGAAAATATTTTTCAGGTGAAATTTACATGGAGAAGAGCATTGCTTTAAAAAGGCTACTTTTAAAAATGGAGAATATTGGCTACTCGTGCTAGGTTTGTACAGGGGCAGATAAGCTCAGTAGTAATCTAACCATTTCCATCGATAAGACTTTAGAGATGGTGATTCATCTTGATTCATGATTCATCAAGGCTGACAAATCACAAATTACATTTATTCTGAAGAATTGACAAATCGATTTGTCAATTCATTTTTTAGTTTAAATCCCTATAAAATGGCTCCCCAAGCACCTAGAGACCAAATTCCTACAGGGAAGCTTCCACTGACTCTCCTCTACCAGTTCTGCAAGTTTGGCGAAATTTGGGTTTCAGATGTTGGAATTATATACCCACAAGAAGGCCCACCACCAGGAAAGTTTCCCCCAGGCACCTAGAGAAACTGAAATCACGGAGAACCTTCTACGGGCTCTCCTCTACAATCCCTCAAAGTTTGGTGAAGGTTGTGTTTTAGACATCCAAGGTATACACCCACAAAATAAATCCCCCCCAGGAAAGTTCCCCTTAGCAGCTGGCATGAGGAAATCCAATCTTCACCAAACTTGGAACGACTGTAGAAGTGAGTCAGAGGAAGCTTCCCTGCAGTTTTGGTGTCTCTAGATGTCTGGTGGCCATTTTAGAACCAAACAACTTGATGAAGAAAAAATTGCTAAAAATTCATTGATTTGTATTCGTCAGATGCACTGATTAGTACAAATACAAACTGATGAATTAACAATTTTAAAAACAAATTTGGTGATTTTTTTAAAAAAAAATTAAGCTCATCTCTAGTGGACATACAAAACAACTTTATTAACTTGCCACAAGTCTACTTCCAAATACTTTATTTCTCTGGCCTTATGCTACTGAAATGTTTAAGAAATTTCGGCCTCTTAATAAAGATTCATTTTCTTAATGGGTCTCTTTTTACTGAATTGGAGAAACAGCTAGCCATGGATTCATACATTGTCAAGATTATTCTTAATATTGAACAGTTCAATGAATCAGAAGTTCTTCCATATCTCTTTCTTCTGTAAGTCAAGAAAAGGAATTGCAATAAAATAACAGCATGCTCTCAATTTTTCTGAAGATTAACCAGAACATGGAATTAATGCATTATATGCAGAGCTTGGAAGAAACATGTGAGTCATCATAATTACATTGAAGATCCAATGGTTTACTTCTGTGGGATTCTATTGCTTTCACCAAAATTAGCAAACCTATCTCCCTCCTGTAAACTCCCAACTGCACCCCACATAGCACCATGACGAACTATATAATGCTAGTAGAGGAAAGTCCTGTTTTTGCTGGGGCTGGATATGACAGTACACCATTGGATCTTGGTGGTCACTTGTTATTTTTTATAGTAAAATTGACATAATGATTTTTCTTTTTAGTGTCAGTGTGTTATGACTAGAGATTGGGGTATTCACATACGAATATAAATATCCCTGCACAGGTGGTGTTAACGAGGGTCCAGCCCCATGCATCTGGACGGTCCAGTCACTGATCTGCCGCGGACATGGACAGCGTGATTCTACGAATGGCTCTGCAGCGCGTGATCCGCTCACCACTCCTGGGAGGAAGTGGGAGGACAAGCCTCGCTGCAAGGTTGAAGAGTGACAAGTGGATCACATTCTGCAGACCCATTTGTAAGTGGACCCTCATTAATGCCACCTCTAGTTATGACTTGGGGCATCATAAGTACAGTGGTGCCTCGCTTAACGATTGTCTCGTTAAACAACGAAACCGCTTGATGATGAAGTTTTTGCGATTGCTTTTGCGATTGCAAAATGATGTTCCTATGGGGAAAATTCGCTTAACGATGATCGGTTCCCTGCTTCGGGAACCGATTTTTCGCTAAACGATGTTTCTGAAACAGCTGATTGGCGGTTCTAAATGTGCAAAATGGCTCCCCGCTGTGTTTTCAGGACGGATTCCCGCTTTACAGGTAGCGAAAATTGCCACCCCTATGGAGGATCTTCGCTGGACTGTGAGTTTTCAGCCCATTGGAACGCACTGAACAGGCTTCAAAGCATTTCAATGGGCTTTTTCGTTTCACAAGACGATGTTTTCATAAGACAGCGCTTTTCACGGAACGAATTAACATTGTCTTGCGAGGCACCACTGTAAAAATGCTACTTTTGGGAATCATTCTGTAGGACTTAGGAACATTTTTCAACTGTTAAGGCATTTTTCAACAGTGAGATGTTATCCCCAAAAGGCAGTTATCATTAATGTTAATATATCACGATTTTTCAAATACTAACATGATAGTGATTTTCAATCACATTTCCAATCTATAGCTGCAAGTAATGTACATTTTTTAGGGAGATGACAATAGCATAAGATTATTTTGTGAAATAATGTAACAATTGGTAGTAATTTTTACTTGTTGCTTTTAAAATTGTTTTGAGAGATTTGGAATCTTTTCCCCTGTTTAAGATTCATTTTTGCATTATAATAACAACAATAATTAAACTAAAATGTAAATTATGAATAATGCATTATTAACACATTATTGTTAAAGTAACAAACAACACATTTCTTGGAAAGGGAAAAACAATAATAAATAACATCTAATGAATTACTTCTTATAAATAATGTTCTAAACTGTGAGACTGACAAATATCAGGGCAAATTCAAGTTACACCATCCATGCTAATAATGTTTTACAGTCCATTTTAATTTTGTCCCCAAGAGAGAACTGAAAAGAATTAAGAAAGAAAATAAAGGTATAAAGAACAGATAAGAAAAGAAAACTCACCTTTTGCAATACTCCATTGAGGTTGTACTTTACTAATCTTGATAAAGGTATTTAAATAAGCTTTGAGATAGAAAATCAAATGAAAACAAAGGTAAAAGGTAAAAACTATATAGAATAAATAGGAGAACTGCATAAATTAATCATTTTTTCTGGGATGTCTTCCAGTAGCAAGAATGTATTCTTATTTTTCAATGAGAACAGCAGGAAAGATTACTAGTTTACATGCAGAGTAGAAAGGAAAATAATAAAAGAAAACTAAGTCATTGGGGAAAAACAAACCTTGATACACATGAGATTAATATTTCCTATTCCTTGATGTTACTTGGTTGCTTATGGTCCAGAACATTTATTCATGTGATAGGTTAACTCTGACATAAAGAAATGGGTCTAACCCTTGTTATCCACTCAAAGGTGCCATTTGTGCTATGATTATATGTATGTTCTGAACTTTTTCAGTCTCAAGACAGAATATGATACGCGATCAAATACATCAAATTGCAGACTGAAATCCTGTTCAAGCTGGCATAAGGTAAAGTTGTACCTACAGAAGTGTGCTAGGCATTACACCTAACCAGCCAGTATTGCACAATTTGATTGTGCAATCAATTGCACAATTCACGCTGCAACTGTTGCGTGGCACGCCTGTAATGCTTTGTGGCTATTACTTCCACACTGTTGTGATTTTTGCTACCACTTCCACAGCTGCACATTATGCACTTATAGCTGAGCAAGAGAATTTCAGCTATCACTGTCTCTAAATAAAAACTAACTCTACACTGAAATTAGTAATTTGAAATGAACAAAGGTGATTTCACTTCCTACAGATAACAAATTAATTATAAGCAATAAAAAATTTGCTGTCAAACTCTTCAGAACAGGAGTAGGAAGACTACAGATCTAGTTTTGAAGAAATGGAATCCCAAATTAGGTGCAACATAATGTAATAAGAACACATACAATTACTAACAGTGCTTTTGAGCACCTCTCAATTCCAGAATGCAAGGCATTTTTCAGTAAACGAATTATTAAGTAGGGGAAAGAAAACAGACTGTAAACTAGTCAGTAACTATATTTAAGGATATTTGTAGAGTTGATGAAATTCCTAGGATTACCACTGATTCCAAGTACACAACAGTGTTTGCTGCAGCTTGCATTGTTGTACTAACCTGTTACATCTCTGGGAGGTGCTTCCTTGGCTTTAAAACCATCCACGGATGCTTTGGTATCAGCTTCTAACATGACACTTAGTTGTAGCTCAGGTTTAAACTTTGTATATCTATTGCTAAGTAAAGGATACCACTTTGGTGGCTGCAGAATTTTTTAAAAAGGAAAGGAGAAAAAATGCACTTAAAATCATAAATATGCAGTAGTAATCTATTATGATATAGTTGAATTGGAAACAAATATAAGGGAACTAAATTTAAAATGAACTTTAAAATAAATTATTCTTCATGGCTGTAGTATTACTACTACACTCCAATGGATATAACATCCAATAAGACAAATTTGAGATCATGTCACACCTAGATTAAAACAACAACTTTTGCCAAGCATACTAAGGATTTTGAACATTTAATACAGGATCAGATTTATCCCTACACTAGAGATCCATGAGGGGCAGTATTTTTTCCTCTGCTGATTAGATAATAAGTAGAGATGGGGAATTCGTATTCGTCTCCTGGGGGGAAATGAATACGGAGCCCGTCTCCACAGCTGGCTGGTCTGATTAAACCCTCTCCTCCCCCCCAACTGGGTGTCTGCTTACAGCTTACAGTATGGCGTGCACTGCCATAAGTTTTCTCTCTGCACCAATCGCGGAGGTAGCCTGGTTGGGGCTTCCACGCCTCCCTGCACTGCTGACCAATCCAGCAAGGAGGCAGGATAACAAGTCTCTCTGCACAGTTGCTGACTGGCCGGCAATGCAAGGAGGCACGGAAGCCTCATCCAGGCTACTTCTGTAACTGGCAGGGAGAGAAGACTGATGGCAGTATGCGCCACACTGGAAGCTGTAACTGGACACCTGGGTGGGAGGGGGTTTGATCAGACCAGCCAGTTGTGGCAGCTGGCTTTGCATTTGTCGCCCCAGGGACAAATAAAGTTCCCCATCTCTACTTATTATCTGACTGTGTGGAAAGTCTTGTCATCCCACCCTCTTGCTGAACTGGCCAGCAGCGCAGAGAGGCAGAGAATCCCCAGCCAGCCTATTTCCACGATTGTCGAGGAGGGAAGAACAACTGCAGCACATGCCACACAGGAAGCTGTAAGTGGACGTCCAGTTGGGAGGGGAGAGTTTAATCAAGCCAGACAGCTCTGATGACAGGCTTTGTATTTGTCTCCCTTAGGAGACAAATACGAATTTCCCATCTCTAACATTAAGTGGAGTGTGTGATTTCACTTCATACTAATATGGTGTGGTGATAGACGGCTCAAGGAGTTCATTATCTGGTGAATCCCTTGTTCCAATTACAAATTTCAAGATAAAAGTTAAAAGTATTTCATGTGATTTCTTCTCTGAAGGCAGTTTGTCTCTTACTGTATAGTTCAAACCTGCAGTAGTGCATCAAAAATCTCTTCATAGGGAAAAAATGCATTTACTTATATTGTACATGTTCTACATACCGTATTTTTTGCACCATAAGATGCACTTTTTTCCCACAAAACAGGGGGGGTGGAAAGTCTGTGCGTCTTATGGAGCGAAGAAAACAGATTATATTTTCCTGTTTTCTTCTCCTAAAAAATTGGTGCATCTTATGGAAAGGTGCGTCTTATGGAGTTACTAAGTTATGACTCCCACTTAACCTACAGAAAGACAAAGGAAAATCTATTAAATCCCTTTAGTGAACAGCAGCCTCTGATCATGCCAGCTGCTTAAATAAAATGAAAATAGACACAAAGACCGAAAGATGCATTTTGATCAACTGGCATGTCAGAAGAATCTATCTATCCATTCTGGAAAGCCTCATGGGAACTACAGGCCAGAAATATGTAAAAGATCAAAAGTTTTCCATCCTCAAATAGACCAAATTAAAAAATATTACCTGTTTGCTTTCCTGAACTGCTCTTAAATCTAGTACAATGTAACCTACAGCCTCTTTAGCTACCGACAATGAATCCATAGCAAAGCACTGTAACTTGATAGGTGTACGCTGTAACCTGTGAGAAAATAAAAATGCAGAGCAATAAGAGAGTTTGAAAATGGGCATATACGCTTCAATCCTTCAGATTTCCCCAGAATTCTTTTTAAAACATAACAAGCTTTGGTTAAGTCAAGGATTGATAACATCATTTTAATATTTATTTTAAGTTCTAAAAAATATGTATACTTTTAAGAATAAAGAAACACTGTTAGTTTACAATCAATGTTCACAGCAACAAAATGTTTATTCTTTTCAATAAGCTCCCAGTATACAGTGAATAGTCAGATGTTACAAAATGAACAGGCAAGGTAAGAATAGAATAGCCTTGCCCCTTATGTTTCTCATGACAAACGTGATTTTGAAAAGAAGGGCTCCCTTGATGCAAAAAGGCTTTTTATGAAAGATAGGCACTTACTGTGATTTGGTGCTCTGACATGGTTTGCCAGATCAGGTCCACAGATGTTGCGCAGGCTTCCTGGATTCTGTGCTCTACCTCATCCCATGGGTGCCCAATCAGAAGCAGTGCTGCAGGATTCCCAGCCCAGCCTTCTCCTCTGAGTGGCACCCACAGGAAGAGGCAGGGCATAGAATCTGGGGTGTCCAAGCAACACCTGTGGGCCTGATCTGCCGAAGCACCAAGCTATAGTAAGTGTCTATCTCTACTTTCTAGACAAACAAAAATACTGGCTAAAATCCTGTTCGTGGAGCTGTGTCATGCTAGGAGGATGACATTATCAGTCATGGTTGTTTGGGGCAGTAAAAAGCTTCCTAGAAGTCAGTAACCGTATTATGAGACAAAGATAAACTTCCAAGCAGTGATGTGTGGCTAGCATGCTGCCCCTCCTTCTGCATTTATTTCATAATGGCTGAATAGGACAATTATAAAAACAGAACCTGTTTTCTGAAATAAGAAGGAACGGGACTACAAAGATTGCCCTCTTCATTGGCAATCTAAATTTTCCCTCAGAAAATGAAAAAAGAATAGTGATGGAAAAATACCTCTTCGGCTTTTCCAGAACAAACTTCTGTTAAATTATAAATCAAATTCTGAAAACATGGACCAGGCAAACAAAGTGGTTGCAATTCTGTTGCTTTTTTATATTTGTGGAAGGAAACAAGAACATTCAGTTGCTTTTTTGCAATTAACGAATCACCACTGGGACTCTTGGGAGCACAGTGCTCTAGTTGGCTTAGTGCGAACTTGAGAATCCCGCAGGGAATTGTTAATTTACAGTTTTAAGTAACCAAATGCTAGCCTTCTGCTTGCAGAACAAAGGAACAGATTTTCAGTCAATAAATTCTGAAAACAACCTGTGTTGGTGAAGTGCTTTCCTGTCAAGTTCCCAAGCTAGTTCTGTGGCAAATTCAGGTTGATCTGTATGTTCCACTGGATCCGTAGCTAATTGTTCACCATCAAATTTTGCTTCTACTACAAGTGTATGCTTTGGACGTTTAGGAAAATAACGGCCTAGAAAAGGAGAAAAATGTGTTTATCAAGAAGCTACAGGACTACACAACACTGCCAGAAATCCAACACCATCACATGATAACTGGAACTGGCAAACTCTATGAGGTCCAGGACCAAATGGGTAATCTGAGCTCCCTGCACAGGGCCACAGGGAGCCAGAAAATATAATACTGTGCCATATTAAATAAGGAATCAGGAAGAACCTAGCCAGGTACATATGGTTTTTTTTTAATTATGAGGGCAGATTACACCAATCAGAAGTAACTAAGCATATTGCAGAATGTGAGTCAAATATTCAAAAGGTTTTTTTTAGCCAGGAAAATACATCTTCCAAAGAGCATATTCTGTTATATGTTACAAAATACTAATCTGAAACATGAAAGAGCTCTGCAGCATCTCTTTGTTGTTTTAGTTACAACATGCCTACCCTTCTGGAAATTACTACTGTCAGAGGAAATAAGAGGCCGGTTTCTACAATTTCCCTTATCCAAATCATAGCAAAAAATGATGATGTCACTAATGACAGAAAACAATAGAGGAAATGATTGTTATATAACTAGTCTCAGGTTACATCATCATTTAGTGTGAAATGACAGGGGATAAAGAGATTTGCATTGCTGATTGAAACAAACACGCAATGTGCAAGAGAAAGACATTTATGGGAGAGCCTACAGTATGAGCTGTTTCTCATGTCTATCACTATCATCACCACCAGGTTGAATGTGTGGCTGTCCAGTCAATTTCAGCACCCCTCAAGATACCTAAGCACTTCTGTTCACTCTAGATTACAGATTGTGTCTGAAGGCATAGCACAAACCAAGATCATTTCACAGAAAACCATAAAATAAGAACCTATACCAGAAGCACCATGTCAAAATCGTGTTCTACTTGCTGTAGAACACTACTCTGAAGAGACAGAAGACTTCTGTTACATTAACAGAGTATGACATTAACAGGATATTACAATCAAGTATTACAAGAACACTCAATTACAGAACCCACTGACCGCTTCTGTCCTCAATGTGGGCAATGATGATTCCTCCTCCCCCTCTACTTGTCCTGAGATTAACAGAACACCACCTTTCCTTACCCTACTTAAATCCACTTCACTTCTCCCAGGGCTTAATCTTGGTTGAATTCTTACACCTTGGCCAAGAACTCACTGTCTAGAAGTCGACCGTGAACTCAAATGCTGCAATGAGCTGAAGTTGTGACCCTGGCTGATTCAATTAAAGCACCATGAGACATGGTTGTTGTGGGTTTTTCAGGCTCTTTGGCTGTGTTCTGAAGGTTGTTCTTCCTGACATTTTGCCAGTCTCTGTGGCTGGCATCTTCAAAGGACTAGAGTAGGAACTCTGTCCATGCTCTGTTGCTGTTTGTTGGATAGTTGAGTATTTATAGCTGTGGGAACAGCTATTGTCCTTTTCTGGAGATGGGGTGATGATGGCGATCAGCATGTTTTTGTTGTGGATGTATTGCTGTGATAAGAGGGAGAGATTATCTGTCACTGTGATTGATGGGTGTCTTTTTTTGTGCAATAATCACTGGTCCTTGTGGCTGGGTAGACTTTGTTGACCTTTTGCAGGCTGTATTTTTCAGTGCTGGAAGCTGGACCTTGTTAAGTTTTAGACTTTCCTCTTTTTTGTTGAAGCTCTGTTGGGGTTTATGGATTTCAATGGCTTCCCTATACAGTCTAACATAATGCTTGCTGGTCTTGTCCAGTACTTCAGTATTTTGAAATCGAATTTCATGTCCAGCTTGTTTTAGGGCATGCTCAGCTACTGCTGATTTTTCCGGTTCTTTTAGTCTGCAGTGTCTCCCACGTTCTTTGATTCTGGTGTGAATGCTGCGTTTTGTGGTTCCAATATATACCTGTCCACAGCTGCAAGGTATCCGGTATAGTCTTGCAGTGATGAGGGGGTCCCTTTTGTCCTTTGCTGACCGTAACATTTGTGGTTTTTTTTGTTTTTGTTTTTTTTTAACAACAGAGCATGGCCAGAGTTCCTACTCCAGTCCTCTGAAGATGCCGGCCACAGAGACTGGCGAAACGTTAGGAAGAACAACCTTCAGAACAGGCCAAGGAGCCCGAAAAACCCACAACAACCATCAGATCCTGGACGTGAAAGCCTTCGAGAATATACCATGAGACAGTTCAGCTGCTGCAAGCATCCGGAAAAACACCCAGCTGGTATGAAAACATACACACAACGTGAGCGTTTCGCGTATGTGGAAAACGGTCCATCCATTTCCAAAGCTGCACAAGTGAAAAGACTATCTCGCCGATTTATACTACAGTATTTCCACACCACAGCCGCCGCCGCCGCCACCACCCCCGTTGCAAACGACCTCGTAAGCCCGTGCATGGCAAAAGCGAACCGGGCAAATCTAGCGGTCTGCCTCGCTCTTCATGTCGGCGACGTTCACAAAGGCAATGCCTGGGTTCCCCTTCCTTCCCTCCCTCTTGCACGGGCACTCGCCCTGCCCGGCGTGTTACCTTCCAGAATGGACACCACAATCAGGAGCGGGTCAGCCTTGGTGCCCATTTCCCCGTCCGGCCAGTTCCCCGCCCCCAGGTCAGCCGGAGGCTCGACTCAGGAAGAGTGGTGGCTCGCAACGTCCGAAACGGAGCTCCGGCTGTTTTCCCGTGTCAAGTCCCAACGCCCGAACCACTCCCAAACCCTTCTCTCCGGTCCCGCCGTCAAGGGCTCCTTTCGCGCCTCAGACCCGCTTTCCACCCGGTGACCGCTTAGCAACCCTGCGGCGTAAAGCTATGCCAGGACGGACCACAGAGACGAAGCCCGGAGAGGAAAGAGCGGTGCGGCTCGAACCTCCCTTTACTTCCGGTTCCTCAAAGCTTGCCTCTTTTAGAAACAAGCAACCCGCTGCGCCACCTATCGGAGTGGCAGGGATGCGAACATTGGCGGCCTTAGCAGAGGGCTGGATGTAATGGGAGGAAGCCGAACAAACCTTGCTTTGGGACTGGTTACAGCCTTTGTAGGGGAAGAGCAACCTATGTGCTGTATGTGAACAGTTGTCTGTTTCGTTTCTCGTGCCGACCGTGTTGTAGAACTACTCCGGATGGGTAGACAAACCGCCGAAGCATACGAAGAACTAAGCTAAAATCGCGAATGCAGATAAAATGGATTACTCCAGCACTTCCTCCAGTAAACACACCTTAGTTTTATCTCGATAGTGGACACGGGAATGTAGGTTACTAGAAATTTAAACCAAAGTCAAGGGTGGATAATATTTTTATTAGACCTGTAAGAATTAGAAACAGAAGCTAGCTTTGGACCTTGTGTGGGTGGGTCTTCATCAGGTTGGGCACACAGTTGCGAATGGTGCAGAAGAAAAAAACAAAAATACATACAGAAATACAAAGAATCATGGCCAAATATCACTGCCAATTTCCTGTTAAAAATTAGTTTCCAGAAGGGGCTGCAAACTTCATTCAGGAGTGTAGACTTCAAATTCCTGCCTAGTTTTAATAGGCAAAAGGACTGCCAGTCATTCATTATTCCACACAAACACACCGGAACCCTGGCCATATATATAGAAATTTTTGTTGTACATACATATATAACATGTATAAGAACTGAACAGCACCTCAATCAAAATTTTTCTGGATCCCTGAAGGATGCAGTAAATCACTAAGAACATGTACTTATTACAGCAACAAACACATATTTTAGCAAAACATTTTGACTTCTGCCTTCTTGAGTGCTGATAATTGCTGTTTCTCTGATGGTTGTTATATAACCTAGGACACGGTATTCTGAAATGGATGAATTATGTTATTTATTATCTTCCAGGTTCAGGCCTTGATGTGTTAAGCTATTCAGTCTGTAAATAAAGTTTTCCCTCTTTTATAATGTGTCTGGATTTGGTAGTAACTCTGTTCCAACTAAACACAAGTCAGATAGGTCATGATATTCAGAGTTAAAATGTCTAGATATTGGCTATTCCAACTTCTTAGTCAAGATGGCAGACTTATCATTTATGAATTTTACAGATCTGTCATTTTGCCTACATACTACAGATATGACTTCATACATTTCTTCTTACAGCCCCTCAAATTTGGAATTTGAATTTTCCTTCTAGAAGGATATGTAAGCAGCCTTTCTTCTTTCAAACCTCTCTTCAGAACATTTTTATAAAGTGTTTAGTACATAATTCTCACATTTTAACCAAACTAACAGCACAGGGTGTGACTAGATTCCACTGAGTTCAATAGGACCTATTCCTGTGCAAGTATATATCAAATCACACCCAAATAATTTCAAGAATAAGCAATTTTAGGTAGAAATTTCCCCAATACTGGCCACTTTCCATTGATTACTGGTTATTTGCATATCAGGTTCAAGGTACTGATGCTGACCTATAAAGCTTTAATGATTCAAGAATGCCTCCTGTCAAAATGGACTGCCTGTCGTACCTGTGCATCTCAGGCTGGGTGGCTGAAGATGCTAATCCCGAGGGAGGCCCAGAAGGAGAAAACAAGAAACCAGGCCTTCTTGGTGGTTGCTCCCCTGCTCTGGAATGAATCACTGTCTGAAATTTGCTTGCCCCCTTTCTAGAGATTTTTAAGAAACCATTAAAAACTCTTCTATTTTGGCATACCTTTCAAACCATACCACCTTAAAAGCCCCACTGAGCTTATATATGTTTAACACCTGTAGCTACTGCCTGGTTTTATATTACTGTAGCTCTATTTGTTGTTAAATTATGTGTTTATACTGTTTACACAGCTTATGTTTGTACACCGCTCAAAGTGACCATCGATCAAATAGATAGTTTAGAAATTTTAAAAACCAACCAACAAACAGATGCAGCAGGAGTGTTGCTGGCTGAGGAAAACACTGCAGGAATTTAAAGATCTGCTGGGCTGAAAATGCCAGTACTTCTTCATCTAGCTAAAAGAAGGAAGAATATCTGCCTCATCACTTGCTACCCACTAATGTTTCTTAGAATGGCCCTGATTGTATGTTTCAGAATATTTGTTTATCTGTCAACCTATGTGACCCTCATTCAGTCTATGGATAGGAAGGCATTTGAGGGAATGATACCTTTATTAGAACCCAAAGTAATCACAAAAATAAACTAGCTTTCAACTCCGTGTTCATCTTCATCAGGCTGTGCATCACAAAACATTGGGTGGTGCGGAAAATCATGGCGAGATGTACTTGCCAGATTCCTTCATTAAAAGTCAATTTCACAGTGGGAGCTGTAGATTCAAGTCAGAGGTGTAGATTTCAGATTCCACCGCTGGTATAAATGTCTGTCCCAGTCTTGTTAGACAAACAGTTGCCAGCCATTCAGCATCCCCCTGCAACCCACCCCCCGTTGTTCTATATGGAAATACTTTTTTTGTTGCTATGAATAAACATGCAAAGAATTTGGGATAAAATTCAGTCTACACAGAAAAGCTAACTTGTATCTCTGATTTCTTAGTGGACTAATAAAGGTCTCAGCCATCCTTGCCTTTGGAGTGTGTACAAGAGCTGCAGCTCCCAGAAACTTGAGCCAGCACAGCTGGTGGTGAAGACTTCTGGGAACTGCAGTCCAAGAATACCTAGGTTACTCAAGGTTGGGAACCATTGCTTTACACTTCCAAGCAGCATGCTGATGGGGTGATTCTGAGAGTTGTTATTTGAGAGGTAATGACTCCGAGCCCCAGTCTGAGTCCCATTTTGCCGTCCCATCTATTTTCCAGTTCTTCTCAATTTGTATGTCCATATGGGGGTCAGATCAGTTGGTTTCTCTCCCTCCCTCCCTCTCTCTGTGCCTTTTTGATTTCTTACTGGACGGCTTTAGGTCCTGAATGGCCAGTCTAACTGATGTGGAGTACCTGAACCTTGCAAGACATACACTATTGCTCACCAGCCCCACTTTATCCCTTGTTTCTCTCACCTAAGCAGATTGCCTACCTTTTTGTTCTAAAGAGCCTGTGGATTTAAAAATCTTGCAACAGGCAGAAATATAGAAGAGGAAGTTTTTCACATATCCACATTTGGAGAAGCTTACCTGTTGAATTATTTGGATGGTACAAAGCTGATAAGTATGTCCACGTTACAGCATATTGCAGATAACTATTGCTTTGCTGAAAGAGGAAGGAGGTGGAGGGGAGAGAGTGTGTACGAGTTGAAGCTGGGCTTCCTGCTTACACACCTCACCCTTTTGTCATATCACTATTGGCAACACAGGCAGGCAATTGGAGAGCCGAATGAGCAAACAGGCTCTCTGCAAATTTTCTGCAGGTCTGATTCAGTCAGCTTTTTCCTTCAGAGAATCTGTTTTGCTTATTTTTTCCACACTTTCCTTTTTTGAAATTGCCATCCATTGTCATCCCTTGATCTATGCTTCTGCTTGTCCAGGTGCATGGGGTTGTGAGGGAGAGAAGTAACAAGGGTAATATAACTAATCCAGTGTAACATTAGCAATACCTTGGAATTTTTATCTTTGGAAAGTATAATCCCCACAAACCCCTAGCAAGTACAGTACGGCCTGTAAACTACACTGCCCTAGCAGTTTCTGGCGATTGAAATGCAAAAAGTAACATTTTCAAGGTCTAACCCTAGCACAAATATATTCCAACTTCTTGTTTCTCAATGTCCAGTCCTTTAACTTTCCTAAAGTTTCTAGAAGCCACACTATGATGATCCCAGGGATGGAGACTCAAGTCATGATACTTGCTGTCAAGTTATTTATTATTTATTATTTATTTTATTTATTTTATTTATATCCCGCCTATCTAGTCAATAGACCACTCTAGGCGGCTCACAACAGGGGTACAACAATAACTAAAAACAAATTTACAAAGAAGAAAACTTTCAACCATAAAATTATACACTAAGAAAAGGAAAAAAAGGAAAATCAGGATTAGCTAAGGGAGGGTGGGGGGAAGGCCTGCCGAAACATCATTGTCTTTAATTGCTTTTTAAAAATACCCAGCGAGGTTAAGTTAGACTTAATTCACACCAGTGACTTGACTTGTACTCAACTTAACTTGTTTTTAATAGAGACTTGGAGCTGAGGCTTGCGACTTAGGACTTGGTACCAAAGACTTGGGCTCAGATTTGGCTCTTGGACTCAAAGACTTGCCAACATTTCTAGATGATTCTCAGTAAAATATTTTTCCCCCAATGCAGCAGTTGCTCTTTTGACCAGTTCTAGGTTTTCTTTTCTTCTCTCTTCCTATGCTGTCAATAACGAAGTGAAGGAGATGGATTTAATCTACAGCCCATTAAATTAATTCCACTGACATTTTAAAAATCATCATTCCTTACATGATTTAAATCCATATTTCTGAAGTTATTAAGTATTAACAGCCCCACTGAAGTTAATACAATTACAATATCCATTCCACAGTCCACTGCAAATGCCTTTAGTGAACCCTATATCCAACATACAAGGAGGCAGGAAAAAGGTCACAAGGGCAGCCCCCTTATATGTTGGCTCTAGAGGTGTGATAAACTGCAGATAACAGAATCCACAGGTATCAATCCTACAGACACGGCGTCCTACTGTATTTATGATTTTGTATGATCAGGATTTATCTCCCACATTGTTAATCTGTGTCAATTTATCATCCAGGCACCAAAAAAATACCAGCTATGTACAGTTCAGTAATATCAGGAAAATTGTCCATTTGTTTAAGAGAATTAATGTTTAAAATATATAAATTATAGATAATAATACCAGTACTATTTAAGCAAGAATATCTATATGGTGCCATATCATTGTTTGCAAAAAAAAAACATTTTTATTTTACAAGTAAAGGTAAAGGTTCCCCTTGGCATTTAGTCAAGTCGTGTCTTACTCTAGGGCACGGTGATCATCCCCATTTCCAAGCCATAGAGCCAGCATTTGTCCAAAGACAGTTTCTGTGGTCACGTGGCCAGTGCGACTTAGACACGGAACACCGTTACCTTCCCACCATGGTGGTACCTATTTATCTACCCGCAGTGCCACCACATCTCTTTTACAGAGAAACAGAATAACAGGATTATTTGAATACTTCTGTTTGGGGACCTAATTAATATAGAATGTATACTAGGAAGCTGATAGTTCATAACAAAAGATTTGTTTTCCTCAGCAATCATTAATTTTGCCCTGACCCCATCCACCAATTATTGTATGGGAAGTATGTACACTTGATTTCTCCTCTCAAAAATATTCATAATTGTGCTCCATGTAAAAAACGGAGTGAAGGCACTATGGCAGAACTCTTTAAAGAATTCCCAACTGGAACAAAAAAGAGAGGGAAATGTTTTTTCAAAAAGCATGCAGTTCAAAAATTAACATCTTGCAATTGTGCCTCAATTTAGCAACACATATGAAAACTGAAGTAGGTAGTCAAGTTTTTCCTTTTTATTTTTTTCCTCCCAAATTGTCCCATATAACAGACATTATTTGTTATGTGTCTTCAAGTCAGAACCAGCTTATAGTGACCCTAAAAGGGCTTTCAAAGTAAGGGTGCGACTCCACTGGTCTTTTTGATTTGTACTGGTTCTGTCTCAATAGGGTCACTTGAAGTTGGAGGAAAGATTTATACACCATTTGGTGTGATCCTTGTGTCTCATCGGTATACAGACCTCAAACAACTATTTCCAGTTTTGCAAACTGGCTAAACAAGCCACTTGACTATATCAGCAAATTAAGCAGTTCCGAAGTGAAATTATTATTATTTGTCTCTGTTAGACAATCGCCGGTATACTGAATCACTAGGATTAATTTTTTAAATTTTTTTCTTTGTTTTGTGTGTAGAACTGATTAATAAACTGCCTGCAGCTGTGGTTTCACAAATGCAAAGAAAAGATTTCTAAAAAAATTTAAGTGATTCAGCAA
This sequence comes from Pogona vitticeps, assembly GCF_051106095.1. NCBI lineage: Eukaryota > Metazoa > Chordata > Lepidosauria > Squamata > Agamidae > Pogona > Pogona vitticeps. Next base: position 251,899,393 of record NC_135784.1, on the reverse strand, counting down.
ACCAATAATGATCTAGCAGAAGCAAAATAATAATAAGTCTCACTTCTTGTGCCCCACCACAGAGGATCTCAATTTGTCAATATTTGGAAGTGGTTTGTTGATTAAGCCACTTCACAATATCAGAAATCAATACCAGAGGGAGCCTTTGGTTCATCCCAAACAATCATTCATACCAGAAATGGACCAAATAAGAGTGCACCACCCTGCACCCAAAAAAAAAAAAAAAAAAAAAAAAAAAAAAAAAAAGTAGAAGCCTCTGACAGAGACTCAAAAAGAAGTAGGGGAGACCCTAGGCACAGATTATGATTATGTTGTGTAATTGTCAGGAAAAAATAACCAATCTGCCCGTGCAGCATACAAACAGTGGGATACTTGAACCCTAAGTGAGACATTTAAGGAGTGGTTTTAGCAAAGGGACATGGTGGCGCTGTGGGCTAAACCGCAGAAGCCTTTGTGTGCCGCAGAGTCACGCGACGTAAGATCAAATCCACACGACGGAGTGAGTTCTCCCATCGCTTTGTCCCAGCTCCTTGCCAACCTAGCAGTTCGAAAGCATGTAAATGCGAGTAGATAAATAGGCACCACCTCGGTGGGAAGGTAAACAGCGTTCCGTGTATAGCCACGCTGGCCACGTGACAACGGAAACTGTCTTCGGACAAACGCTGGCTCTACGGCTTGGAAATGGGGATGAGCACCGCCCCCTAGAGTTGAACACAACTGACTAAAATGTCAAGGGGAACCTTTACCTTTACCAATCCAACACCCCCAGTGAGTTTTGATGGCCGAGCAGGGATTTGAACCTAGGCCTCCTGAATACTAGGCAATAACACTTTCCACGACTCCACATTGGGTATCAATGGTTGGTATAACATTAAATTAAAAAGTGTAAAAATATTTACAAAAGCAAATAAAAACAATGAAAAATAAAATTAAACTGGTTTTGATTTCAGGACTTCTAAGTGTCCCCTGTAGGTTTTTTTTTGGGGGGGGGGGGTCATACTGTTCTACAGAACCTCTTTCCAAAATTTTAGATATTGTTTCTATAACACATGCATTTGTTCTGAGGAAGCTGTAAAATTCATAAAAGGATACCACGTCTCAGAGATTTCATCTCTACCTGAAGATTCTGTCGTCATTTTTCTCTTCTGGGTTAATTTCTCTGAAGTCACAATTTCCCATTGTTTTCTTTAGCCATGTGTGTACTGAAATCTTATTCAATGTTTTCCGGTCGTGTGCTATGTCAGTTCGAACTACTGCTCATGTGAGTAAGATTAAATGTGTATGAAACAGATTTTTATTTGTACCAATGAGTGAGGAGAATAATGCAAGGTCAGCATCGTATTTACTTATTTATTTTTGGCTTGTTATCCTTCATATCAAATTATGTACAGCTTCCCAGTATTTTTGCACGTTGGGGCATGCCAGCTACATGTGATGAAAGAATCTCTCGCACAGTGGTAATACAGTAACATTGTATTTTGACATTTTTACTGAGCTGAGATGCCACTGTTCTGAGCATAATTTCTGTGAATTTAACAGAAATTGATTGAAATGGAGTGGGTGAGCATTGTTTGTTCCACTGTCCAGTAAAATTTTCCTAGATGTGTTTCCCAGGCAGTTGTTGCCCCACTTATAATTGCAAATGTTGACAATTTACTATGCTACATTTTGGATATTTGTTCTTCTATTTCCATGGCTATTGCTTAAATTTCTTCAAAATGTGATTGATCTAGGTGATCTCTTGGTGTTAATTGTTTTTCTAATAAAATCTTCGTCTTATTTGGAACCAGTTATTTGTTCCTTGTAATTTAAAGGTCCTCAGGTGTTGTTGGGATCCCATAGATGAAGAGGTCTTTTGTACACCTTTGTCTCTCCATTCTTTAAATTGTTGAATTTAATTTCGTGGGGATAAAATGTGGATGGTTTAAAATAGGATTTATGGGGGACATGCAATCATTCAGTCCGAACACCAAACCTGTGTCCATCCATGGTCTAAATAGAAGGCCTCTGTGTAAAATAAAAGGCTGCTGAACCTATTTATGCCAGTGTGGAGGATAATAGTAATTTACATCTTTTTTTTTTTGTTGAAAACTTTGTATCTGAGATTAAATCTTTAGAGGATAGTAAGGAACTCTCAGCTGGCTGCATAGTTCAGTGAGTTAGATATCTGGCTGTGGAGCCAGAGGTGGGATTTGAGTCTCCAGTGTATCTCCATGGAGAAGAGTCAGCCTATGCAGCCTTGGGCAAGCTGCACAATATCAGGTGGCTGCCAGAAGAAGGGAATGGCAAACCACTTCTGACTGCTCACTACCTAGAAAACCCTGGAAATGGTTGCCATATATCAGAATTGACTTGAAGATGCATTATTATTCTTAATGAACTCCCACTGATTGCCGAAATAGCGCTACTCACAGTGCAGCAATTAGCTCTAGGAATTCACCTTGGGGAAAGACACATTATATGGACAACTTCTGGGGCAGATATAATCCCATTGCCAGGTGTGAAGTAAGATTCAGCAGAATTTCTTTTAAATTTTTTTTGTCTTCGTTTTGTTACGCTAATACAGCTAAGTCTCTGAAAAGTGCTACATTTGTCTTCTGTATGTGGAATGAATGAGGCATCTTGTCCTTCACGTCGCGCAGCAAAATATTCTGGATGGCTGTTTTCATAGTGATATAGTGACGGTTTCTGTTAAGGCTCCAGTGCCAACCACCTTTTGTCTCTTGTTATAGCAGAAAAGTGTACCCACCCCCTTCAGAGAATTTCAGATTTTTAAAAAAGCTGAACTGAGGTAAAAGATAGAGAAAACAGAAAAGTAACCGAACAAAAATCATGTGGACTACTAGGTGTGAGCGTGGCAATACTTTATAATGCAGTTTTAAATCTAAAAACCAGGTTTATTTAAACAGAGAAGGCAGGCCATAGGTATTAGGTCCAATTGAAAAGAGCTGGCTTAGGGCTATCAGGGAAGTATCATCACATTCTCTGAGATTTCAGAACCCACGCCTGTGATCAGGGTAGAGAATATATGGTCCCTAGAGTGGGCCCTTGTGATGACATGAAGATGAGACAGGAAGTGTTGGTAGGTGGCCAAAATTGCTTCTGGGTCAGCTGATTGTGGAAATATATGCAAATATAATTTGGATAAATGGGCCCGGATTCTGAAGAAAATCCAGACTATCAGGTAATATAACAGCCAGGGGAGGAGTCCTATTTTGGACAGGCTAGACAGGTGCCAAAATTTGGCCAGCAGTTGCAGTAGTTGTTTCCATTTCTGCAAGGACTCACTCTAACGTCTACTCATAATGTGAGTTTTCCCAGTCCTGTGAGGCAACCAGGACTCACTGCTAGCCTACAGGATTCCCCCTGGCCAGACCCCGTGCTGCCACTGCCGAGGTTTGTGTAGAAAAAAATAAGGCCTCATGAGTACCAGGTCCAAGTGACTCAAAAGGCATGCAGCGACTGGCTTTCTTCCGAATCTCCTCCCATCACTCCTGCCGTTTTTGTTCATCAGTCATGAAAAAGCACAAAATAAAGCCTTTGCACTGAGCCACTATGTCCTGGTGCACCTAAAAATGGAGAAAGATAAGCGTTCAGCTTTAAAACCACCTAACATGCAAATATAACCTTTTCTGCCTCCAGCCTTACCCTGAGATTTACCTGCAATTGGAGAGGTGTAGCCAGTTCCTGGGACTTCAGCCATTGCCCTCAAATCTGTCAACACTATGATGGTTGTATGTCTCCAAAAACCATTTCAGTTAGACTGGATTCTAAGCAGTGTGTGTCATTATGTGAGGGTTCGTTATTAGAGGCTTCTGTCACACCCAATAAAGACGAGACGGTTTGACTTCAACAACACGTTCTTCATTTATTAACCTTCCAACATTAACTGTAACTTCTTTGTGAACAGAGTCTAATGTCTCTTGCTGTCGAAACCTTGACTGCAAGGGTGTCCAAACATCATTAACAAATGGGTTTAGTTCGTCAAACTCCCACAGTCCAGATAACACTTTCTCTACCACCGGGGGGTCACCTCCTTCCCCTTCACCTGCTAATAGCAGTAAGGTCTCCTCATCTCCGCTCCAGCCCCAGAGTGGTGAACTCCCTCTCGGACTGGCCAGCCACGGTCCGGGAAGACTCCCATCTTCTGGAGCTCTGCAAGATGCCATGTCTTCTTGGCCTTGATCTCCCTCGCCACCGCCTCACGTTCCTCACGAAGATGGCGTCTCCACTCTTTTGCCTCCGTCTCTCCCCAATAGGAAGGACGTGGTTGTTGACCCCGGCATCTTTGCCGCTCAGCCTCCTCATGAGGAACCTTGACTTGTTCCCATTTCCTTGTCCAGGGATCCTGGACCCAAATCTTTTCCCAACCGCCCGGGATGTCCTCCCGCTTCTCCCTTATATCTCCTAGCCCCGCCTCTATCGACCTTTCCCCTTTTCCTGCCAAATCTTCACCGGTTTGTACCACCACATTTAACCCCTTTATTCCCGAGACCAAGTCCCAGGTATCCACCCCTTGATGTTTCTGTCCCTCTCTGTCTCTCAGCTCCTGCAGTTCTTTAGTGTCCACCTTCTTCCTTTCCTTCCTAGGGGGAGAAGGCGGAGGAGAGGTCTGAGTTTCCTTAGAGGAAGATGGGAGCGACGGCACTCCCACAAATACTTTCTGGCCCTGTCTTGGGTTTTCACATATTAATATCCCACATGGATCAGTCAAAACCTAAGATAGAAGAACTGGAAGTTCACGGAAACCGTGCAGAAAAGAAATGTTAGCAGATTGGGACTATGGAAACTCTAATATGGCTGCCAGCCAGATTGATAGATATGCTGTCAGTGGTAAAATATCATTGGTGGTTGGCTGTAACAGACTTTGCACATTGTGGGGATACTGTGTGCTTTCAATACATTTCAATAGATTTTTTATATATAATATAGTGTTTGTGTGTGTGTGTGTGTGTGTGTGTGTGTGTGCATATACACATTCACAGAAATTTGCAGAAGTTGGCCTTATAACATATATATGTTTGTGTGTCATAAAAATATCGCTAGAAATGTGTTTTAATTTTACTCAGAAGGTTGCTAAAAAATAAGCAAGAGATAAAAATTAAGCATATTGATGTTGTCTAAATAAATGGTTAATGCAAGTGGCACTCAGTGAAGAAGATGTAGGCAGCCTGCACTGAAGTAAGATAAATTCATCTGTCTTATAAAACTGGCATCTGAGGGCCTTGTGCAGGGATGTGGTGGCGCTGCGGGTTAAACTGCAGAAGCCTAGGTGCTGCAAGGTCAGAAGACCAGCAGTTGTAAGATTGAATCCACACGATGGAGTGAGCTCCTGTCGATTGTCCTAGCTCCTGCCAACCTAGCAGTTTGAAAGCATGTAAATGCAAGTAGATACATATGTACCACCCCAGTGGGAAGGTAACGGTGTTCCGTGTCTAAGTCATACTGGCCACGTGACCACGGAAATTGTCTATGGACAAATGCTGGATCGACGGCTTGGAGACAGGGATGAGCACTGCACCCTAGAGTCAGACACGACTGGACTACATTTCAAGGGGAACCTTTACCTTTACCGAGGGCCTTGTGCCAGCTCTCTGTTGTGCAGGCAGTAGTTCCCTGGTTCTTCCCTTCCACCTAATTTCCCACCACATCCTATGGCTCCCTCATCCAACACTTCCTGAATACAGGATTATACTTCAGCAGCTCTTTTTCTAGTCTCTGAATTGATTTCCCAATGTCAGCCACTATAGTAAATAATTAAGTGAAGACAACTAAGGAAGGGAAGGGCTTGCTACCAAGGAAAATAAAAACAGCCATCCCAGTTAGACCAAAACTGCTGGAGCCAACAAACACATCTGATTTTCGTATGCACTTCAGCCTTTGTTGCTCCATGTCAAATGTTTATGAACATGCTTCTGTCTACTCCCGGCTTAACCTGTCACCTTCGAAACTAAGTGATTTATCAATTAGCTATTTGGCTCTGCATGCTGGCCATTCTTGGCATACTCTGTGAAACACTGACTGCTCCATGCTTTCACCTGGATTGTCTTGAACTCCTCAGTCTGCTAACACTTGCCATCTTTAAATACTATATGTTATCTTTTAAGAAGATGGAGCAGTACTGTGGTCAGAATATAGTGGTGTGGCGCTCGACCTTGTTGTCCCTGTTTATTTGGCCCCCTTTTCTCTTTTAGCTGCCACCAGGTATTATCCTCCTAATACCGATTATGTATGTTATACACATGTGCTGCCAAAGCTAAGGTTTATTGAACTTAGGAATCAGAGGTTTAATTAACAAATATTCGTTTATTGTCAAATAAATCACAAAGGTAAATCACATATGAACTGTATCAGGTATTAACAAGGATTTGATTATGTATGGGGTTCCAAGTACTTTTATTCCAAACTACTATATACTTTTAGTCAGTATTTGTCTTATAGTACTTATAATTTCATTGCTGCTTGTTCAATATATATTAACTTTCTCAATTCACTCTCCTAACTCTCTCAGCTCAATTCACTAACCATCTTCTTCTCTCTCCTAAACCCTGACTGCTATTTCACATCCCCAACTGTCTCCTACCTGTCTGTCTCTTCATCTCCCCTCTTGGTTCCACCCCTCCTGTCGTCTCATTGGCTCTTCCCCTTGAGCTTCCAATGATGGACAGGTGTGACATCCCACTACAAGTGGCATGTACTGTATCTGATGGAGTAGAATTGTGATTCCCTTCATAGCTTACAGCAGAAAGGCAATGATTTGTTAGTAAGAGGAGCTGGGTGTCTGGAAACACCCTCAAATAAACTAGATATTAAAAGTTGTGCCCATAAAATATGTGCTGGGCTGCGATAGGTTCATGAGCCCAATATGATGCTGACCACATCAATAACATGGCTGAAATCCCTTTCTGCAGGTTTATGTATATAATATGAAGCTGCAGAAACCAGGAGGAAAAAATGTCATGAATGGAGGTAATAGCTACAGTATACTGTGTATATACTTACAATGAGAATAAATAAATAAATTTTAAAAATTAAATTAAATCAGTCCCAACATGAACTGTGCAATTGACTGCACAACCATGATGTGAATAGTAGAATCATGAATCACACCATCAATTGTGCAACTGCAATGTGAACTGCACAAGCAGGACTTGAACAACACAGTCAATTACCACATGCTGGCTACCTGGACATAAGGCCTGGCACACTTCCACAGATGTAACTGTGGCAGAATGCCCACATCACTCCTGTCTATCGTAGCTGAAGCTTAAGGGCAGGAGCCTATGAGAAGACAGGAGTGGTGGAGTCAATTAGACAGACAGAGAGAGGCAGTTAGAGAGGAGATTTGAGAGAGAAGAGAAAGAGTTGGAAAGTTGGAGAGTTAGAGAGAATGAGAAGAAGTAAATGGAATAGTAAAGCTAAATAGATAGTCAGAGAATATTAATGAGCTGGTTAATGTGAATAAGTAAATACAACACCTGAATAAGCAAACGTGTAATCAAATATAAGAAGTTTAATGAGTGATCCTAAACAATAATAAAAGAACACCTGTAATTTAAAAACCAAATAATAAATAAACAAGTTACACAGTGGTGCCTCGCTTGACGAGGATAATCCGTTCCAGCAAAATCGCTGTTAACCAATATCCTCGTCAAGCGAAATAAAAAATCCCACCGAAATGCATTGAAAACCCATTCAATGCGTTCCAATGGGCTGAATAACTCACCGTCCAGTGAAGATCCTCCATAGGGCGGCCATTTTCTGCTCCCTGTCTTGCGAAAAAGCCATCCTAAACACAGCACGGAACCATTTTGTACACCCAGCTGCCATTTTGAAACCCGACAATGATCATTTTGATCATTGTAATGCGAAGAATCAGTTCCCGAAGCAGGGAAGTGATCATCACAAAGCGAAAAAACCCCATTCAAGCATCGTTTTGCGATTGCAAAAACTTCATCATGAAGCAGATTCATTGTCAAGTGGGGTAAGTGTTAAGCGGGGCACCACTGTATTGGCAGGACGTGTCTGATGCATATATGGGGCAGTGTGGATGAGAGATCCACTGGTGGTAGCAGAAGAAAGAGTAAACGTATCCAGAGGGTGAAGCTGTGTTTGGGGGAAACAAACAGGGAACATTGGGTGGAACGTCACAGTAACTTTATGTTATTCCAACTTGAACAGGATCTCAGGGAATAACTTGTAAAAAGAGTGAAAGAGTAAGTACTGAATGAGTCAGGAGAGTTAAATTCTCTCCAGTAAGAAGGAAAAAGATGCAAGCAGCGTTGAGAGAAGGCGGGGGGGGGTTAGGAAGAACTACAAATGAATGCTGCTGTGTGGAACCCCTACAAATGTGAATGAATGAGCTATGGTCATTGCACAATAAATCACTTCTCTGAAAGTAGCCGTAAAGATTTGGGGAAGGTTCTGAAATCTTAATATCTGACAAGGGAAAAGGGAACAAATGTCTGAGTAAGATTTTAATAGGCTCATTGCCAGATATTAATTGCTGTAGGTTAGCATCTGGGAAACACTTATGTGAATTGGTATTGATGACTGTTTTCAGCATGGGGAGTTGCTCAGGATTCTGGCCCAAGTGGTGTTTTGCTTTGTTTTTAATGCCAGAGTCCCAAAAGTGAAAGGAAGAAAAACTAGGAGTTAAATAACTTGGCTTGTATCCTAATTTCCTTTGAGCAGATTTTGTCCTTTGGGATACTTCCAGTATTGCAAAGGATGGAGAGACAATTTTAACTCATCCCCCATACAGTCCTGTGTCCTTGTAACATCGATTCCAGAGAACTATGGAGCTAAAGGGGTCACTAAAGGTTAGAGAAGAAACAAGGAATCCAAATTGTTTCTTGTCACTTTCTATAAGTGAGAGCTTCCATGACATCGGAGTCTTTCCCTTGATGGGATAAACTAGCTGGATTTCAGCTGTTGTATACTACCATTAAATAAAGCAACTTCAAATTATCAATTTGAACAAAGTAACTTCAACTTATTGTGAGTTTTAGTGCCTTGAATTATTTTTATTTTTTTTAAAGGCAATCATTAATTTAAAATTCATTAATAAACTTTTAAAACAGAAGACCTAACTGTACTAGAAAATTTAGGTGATGAACTGAGTATCAAAACTCAGCTTATGTGTGTGTACATTCTGTGCCATCAAGTCGGAACTGACTTATAGTGACCCTAATAAGGTTTTCAAGGTAAGTGTGATATTTTAGGAGTGGTTTTACCTGTTCAACTCCCCCAGGAAGCTTTCATGGCCAAGTGGGAGATTTGAACCCTGTTCTCCAGAATCATTGTCCGTCACTCTATCCATTGCACCAGGGGTCCCCAACCCCTGGTCCATGGTCCAGAACCGGTCCATGGCCGTGGCAGGACAGGGCTGCGGAGACAGATCTCCCACCCCCCACGCACTTCATCCACCCACTCCACCCGCATGCACGGCCTGCCACCCACATGCATGGGTGCCCCGCCCCTCCATGAGCATGCTCCTCCCCTCTGCATATGCGTGCAAGTGTGCTCCATTCCTCTGTGAGTGTGCCCTGCAACTTCACGCATGCGCATGAGGACATTCTGCCCCTTTGCGCATGCCCGTGAGTGCACCCTGCCCCTCCAGGAGCGCGCTCCGCCCCTTCACACATGCATGAGCACATCCCGCCCACTCATGAGTTCAGGGCTGCCCCGGCCCCACAGACAGACCCCCTCCCAGCTGGTCCATGAGTCAGAAAAGGTTGGGGACCACTGCACTACACCAAAATGGGAAAACGTTGAAAAAGGTTTCCATAAGTCAGAATTGACTTGATGGCACATCATCATCATCATCATCATCATCATCATCATCATTATTATTATTATTATTATCATTATCATTATCATTATCATTATCATTATCATTATTAGTGGTGGTGGTGGTGGTGGTGATTAAACATTCAATATGGTTTAATGGGCAATTTAACTGCACCGCCTTTTTCCACCTTTGGCGGATTGCCCGGCTGCATCCTTACCTAGACACAGGAGCGCTCACTACCTTAGTACATGCGCTCGTAATCTCCAGATTAGACCACTGTAATGCACTCTACGCGGGGCTCCCTTTGAAGCTGACGCGGAAACTCCAGGTGGTGCAGAATGCGGCGGCCAGACTCCTCACGGGAGTGAGAAAACGCCAACACATCTCTCCTACTCTGGCCAGGCTGCATTTAGGACCTCGATACTTGGCAGAACGCCTGCTCCCACCTAGATCTACTTGGATCACCCGCACGAGCCAGGAGGTGAGGCTGAGGAGCCTAACGCCGAGGGAGGCCCGGAATGAACGAACACGAAGCTGGGCCTTCTCGGCGGTGGCTCCTCGCCTCTGGAATAACCTTCCTCCGGCAATTCATGCAGCCCCTACACTGGGCACTTTCAAGAGCCAATTAAAACATGGTTGTATGTCCAGGCCTTCCCTCCTGTCAACACCTAATTTCTCTTCTTTATTTATTATTTCCTTTATTCTCATATATGTCACAGTCTGTCTGTAATATTTTTATTATTTATTGTATATATTCCTTTTTATTGGAAGCCGCTCAAAGTGGTCTACTCGACCAGATGGGCAGGATATAAATCAAATAAATAAATAAACTGTTCAGCTATCTCCCAGTAAAACCTATTACTCTTCTTTGAAAGGCATAGAGTACTGTACTTAGGTGTGTTGCTTGACTCTTTTACTTCAAGGTTTACTACTGCCCCTTTTGCTCCAAGATTTGACTTCAGCAGAATTTACATACTAAATGGTGCCTCTTTGGTCTTTTCTCCTTGTTGCAGGCATTGGAATTTTTGGATTAAGTGACTATCACCACCTCCCTCAGCAAAATGGTATAGAAAACCTTAAGAAATATTTGATATTAGATCACAAACCACTTCTAGCATTTACATCTCTGAGATCTTTGTGCCCCCCATATGTGTGTGTGTGTGTGTGTGTGTGTGTGTGAGAGAGAGAGAGAGAGAGAGAGAGAGAGAGAGAGAGAGAGAACAATGAATCCACTGCCACTAATTTCAACTCTTGTCTCTTTTTTTCTTCCGCAGCATCATTATGTCTGCAAGGCAACATTAAAATCTTCCTACTTAATTGACTTAATTCTTTTTAGTGCACATTCTGTACAAATTAATAACACTAAGTTACCCATTTAGCAGTGGAATTGGAATTATGGCAGTTCCTTTATGCATCTATCATGTAAAAATCAAATTTGCTGGTAGCTTATAATATCACTCATTCACTGCTCTAAGCCTTACTTCCTTTTAATTCATCACAGGTCCTTAAAAGAGACAGAAGGCTTTTACATTTTTCATGTATACAAATTAGCAGCTGTATTACAACAAGCAAATATTAAATGAAACGTTTAAAGTCTGTCCTTTACCTAGTACATACCCTGCATTCCTTTTGTAGAATTTATCATACTCTAAATATGCAAACCATAACTGACATGTTATTAGAGATCTTAATCTGCTTGAATTTTTTTTTTCCTGGCAAAACTCCTGTGGGCTAACTGCAATAATTAGGGATCCTTCAGTGATTTGTTTGCCTTACTCATTTTGTTTGTTATCCCTAATGGATTATCTTGCTTGTATGTGCCTAAAAGCAAGCTTTTTAAAGAAGAGTTCATCACTCACCTTCGATACACAAGAGCCCCATGGGGATAGTACAGGAAAGAGAGGGCCTCTCTGGCAATCCCATATGCTGCATCCTCCTCTTTGCCACCTCCCTGTCAGAGACACCAATGGGGGTTCCCGTGTTTTGTGTATCACAACCAGAGATTCAAAAGTAAGGGGGGGGGGAAATGCTCACACGTTCATTATTAATGAGCTTTAAAAAAAATTAGTTAAATTACTTTTCTGTTGAAAAAAAGGGTGTTTAAATGTTACCTGCATTTAAATTTGCATTTAAATGTATGTTACATTACTTCATTAAAAGCCTTACTGGAATGAAAGTGAAAAATCACAGCCATGATTTTACTCCTCCCTTCTCCTCCTCTTTAAGGGACGTGGTGGCGCTGCGGGCTAAACCGCAGAAGCCTGTGCTGCAGGGTCAGAAGACCAAGCAGTCGTAAGATTGAATCCATGCAACAGAGTGAGCGCCCGTCGCTTGTCCCAGTTCCCGCCAACCTAGCGGTTCGAAAGCATGCAAAATGCAAGTAGATAAATAGGGACCACTTCGGTGGGAAGGTAACAGCGTTCCGTGTCTAAGTCGCTCTGGCCATGTGACCACGGAAGATTGTCTTCGGACAAACGCTGGCTCTATGGCTTGGAAACGGGGATGAGCACCGCCCCCTAGAGTCGAACACGACTGGACAAAAATTGTCAAGGGGAACTTTTACCTTTACCTCTCCTCCTCTTTGCCCTTGTTTTGAGTGTTGGCAAAAAGAAAAACTGAACCGCTCAGTGGCTTAGGTCCCTGACTGTGGAGCCAGAGTTTGAGAGTTCAGTTCCCTAGGGTTAGAGCCAGTCCTAGGATTCCCCCAGAAATGGTAAACAACTTCTGAGTACTTTCTACCTGGAAAACCCCGAAGAAGGTAGAATAAAGTCAGAATTAACTTGATTCTTCTTACTTAAAAAAGGAAATATTGCAAGAATGTCTGAAAATCCTGTTCCTTGCTCACTCAACCAGATAAGCTTTCTATTCCCCCCCCCCCCGGTCCTCCAATGAAGAAGAATAGTCAAAGTGAGTCTCTCTCAATCTGATTGATCTTGCAAGGGAGTTCTGAGGGCTACAATAGAGATGAGAGCCAGGTACCCCTCTTGAGTTAACTGGAGAAAAGGCAAAATTCTTGGAGGATCTATGAATGACTAGTGGTCATTTTCGCTGCACCATCCTCCATATCAGAAACAGTATGCTTCTGAATAGCACTAGATACTGAAGAACATAATCAGCTGGCTACTTCCACATTTGTATCTTGTCTGTGAGCTTCCCCAGGCATCTAACTGGCCACTGTGAGAACTGGATCATGCCCAGTAACTGACACGCCCAGTCTAATAGAGCAATTAGCAGTTCGATAAAGCAGTGTCAACACCATAGATTTTCATGTTTTATAATAGGATTTTGGACTGCTACATTCAAGGCAAAAGTAATCAATGCTATATAAATCAGGTCATGAATTTGGACTAGAGTTGACAACCTTGTTGATTCTGAAACAACAAGAGTTTGAGTTCATAATAAATAGATGAGTAACATGGCATATTAAACTTGATTAGAGCCTGCAGAATACTCCTACTGGCAGTTTGTTTAAGAGGCACAAAGTCTTAAAGGCTTTGAGCTGAAGGCTACACGTGTTTACAAAAGTGTACCAAATAATGCTGCCAAGCTAGAGCTTGCAAAGTTAGTTTTTGAAAAATAATTTGTTATATAATGTGCTGTAAAGAACACCACCCCAGCATTTCTATTAATGTTACAATTCTGTTTTGTTTTCATGTACCCTCTTACATTAGTCATTACTTTTCCATTTAAAAAAAAGATGAAAGAAAACCATCTGGAAATGTAACAAAACGGCCTAAAATCTGAGTTGGGGGGGGGAAGGCAAGGAAAAAGAAAACACACTATTCATTACTTACAGAAAAACTAATGATTTTCTATTTATTTATTTATTTATTTATTTATTTATTTATTTATTTATTTATTTATTTATTTATTTATTTATTTATTTATCTATTTATCTATTTATCTATTTATCTATTTATCTATAGCAAAAAGCATGTTGTGCCCCTGTCAGCTGACCACCACCAAAGTAAAATGTTACAGGTAATTTGGCTACAAGTAATGTATTATTTTGAAGTACAGCTAAGCCAATCATGAGCGATCATATGAACAAATACATTCAGGTAATGTTTGATGGACCATGGTAATACACTGGGTTTCTGTATGGGCTAGAGATTTTCTTAAAAAACAACAACGAAATTTTGGGAACTAGGAGAGCTAATGCTCTCTAAATGGGAGTATATAACATTCTTAAAATCTCAGTAAAACCCAATTAAAGGTGCAGTATGGCAACCCTACCTGTTTCATTAAAAGGATTTAGTGTATTATGCCATTTCTATTAAAAGAAAAGTAAAAAACAAGTCCCGAATGGATTTATTCCTATCAGTGGTTAATATTTGGATTTTTTAGACATGCAGTTTTCAGTTAGACATGATGCAGGATTTATAATCAGAATATCTCAATTTCAAAGGAAACACATACTGGATAGGACTACAGTTAATCCTACCATATATTTTGTCATATTTTGACTCCTGAAGTTGCTAGTTGCCACACAGGGGAAAACTTACTGATATCCCTGTTGCATTTAATCACAAATATTTGGCAAACCTTTTAAAAATGTAATGACAACTACAAAAGTCCCCCAACTGGAGTACCACTGTACAATTGAAGACAGGGTTAACTCTGTGTCTTTTTGTGCTTATGTTTCTTTCTGCAGTGCAAATAGGTGTAATTCAAGTTTGTAAAACAATCTGGGGTAATGAGTTTTGCTCTTTCTCCCCAGTACCAGAGCCTGAATCTGATTTGAGACTTGTACAATCTTTGTTGTTTGTGTGTGTGTTTTTTAAAACCCACTAGAACCCTTGATCGTGGATTGCCTATTTGACATCAGGGTTCATCATCTCCAAAATACCTTGAGTTTCTCAGCTTCCACAGGATTGTAGGGATGTGGTAGCAAAACAAGTAAATGTCAGTATGTTGGTAGTACTTATTTCAAATAGTTTTTAGTGTATATGTGATAGTGCATGTTTATTGCATATGAAGTCATAGAAAGAACCATTTTTATAAAAATCCAAAATAGCAAACCATTTGTTAACCTGGTCTGCAAATTCTTAACTGTATGTTTCAAAGGCAGACGACCTTGTAGAAATTACTTGTCATGTGCAGTTAAATTGCAAGGAAAGAATTATGATGACTTGATGCTCATTTTGTTGTACCTATGTATGCCAAGCGCATTTGACATGGATATTAGATTTGCAGAGAACAGAGCACTCTTAGGTCCACTGCTGTCAGCCCTTATTTATAATAACTAGTCTGTTAGCTGTAAGCGTCAAAGCTGGCTGCCGACTCTTCAGAGCTCATTATTCAGCAGAGGGGACAGCTTTCACTTGTGGCAACTGGGCATACTGACTTTGAACCACCACTGTCTTGCCCTCAGAGGCAGTTGTCCTGGTGGATGCTACTTTTCAAGGGGTATTATTAAACCTTTGTTTTGTGGGAAATGCTTCAAATAGCTGTTACAATACCTTTTGCAGACAAGCTTGTCTATAAGCTTATTGGTTGGAAACTATGAATGGGTGAGGTGTATCCTCTGTCTTGGAAAACAATAAGAATTTGCCGTAGGATGGAAAGATCTGTCTCTTTTTCTTCTCAAAAGATTTTTTGTGGTCTTTCTCTGTTCTACCAACAAAAATAAGCAATTTAAAACTAGGTGGCACCATTTGTAAAGATGTTGAAGAACTCAAGGTACTTCCACATGGAAGACATTGTTCAGCTATCAAGATATTTTTTGATAAAAAGGAAAGATAGATTAGGCATCCTTCAGTCTCGAGAGACTATTGTAATGTGCTCTGAATAGAGGACTTGGAACAGCATCTAGTGTGGCTGAGAAAGCCAATTCGAGAGTGACAGTCCCTTCCACACTGAAGACAAATACAACCTGTCCCCTGTCCAGCTCCCTGATTTTGCTGGTTTTGCGACTGCCTCTTTGCCTCAGCCTGCTGAACAAGTGTCTCTTCAAATTGGGAGAGGCCATGATGCACCGCCTACCTCCACACCGAATGCTCAGATGTCAATGTTTCCCATCTGTTGAGGTCCATTCCTAAGGCCTTCAGATCCCGCTTGCAGATATCCTTGTATCGCAGCTGTGGTCTCCCTCCGGGGTGCTTTCCCTGCACTAATTCTCCATACATGAGATCTTTTGGAATCCAACCATCAGCCATTCTCACGACATGCCCAAGCCAACGTAGACGTCGCTGTTTCAGTAATGTGTACATGCTAAAATTCCAGCTTGTTCTAGGACTACTCTATTTGGAACTTTGTCCTGCCAGGTGATACCAAAAAATGTGCCGGAGACAACGCACATGGAACGTGTTCAACTTCCTCTCCTGCCATGCACAAAGGGTCCAGGACTCACTGCAGTACAGGAGTGTGCTCAGGACACAGGCTCTATAGACCTGGATCTGGGTATATGCCATCAGCTTCTTATTAAGCCATACTCTCTCTGTGAGTCTAGTGAACATGGTAGCTGCTTTGCCAATGTGTTTATCCAGTTCAACATCTAGGGAGAGAGTGTTGACGGCAAAAAAGATCCCAAACAGGGTCGGCACAAGGACACAGCTCTGTTTCACTCTGCTTCGGATGTCAAAGGGATCTGATGTTGAGCCATCAAAAACTACAGTGCCCTTCATTTCCTCATGAAAGGACCTGATGATGTTAAGGAGTCGAGGTGGACATCCAATCTTGGGAAGTATTTTTAAAAGGCCATCTCGGCTAACCAACAGAAAAGAAAAAAGATGGAAGAAATTATTGGAGTTTTGCAGCCTTGCATGCTGCCTTTCTTATGTTTGGCTGGGAGGGACCTTTTGGGGCTGGGGCGACTGTCAATCTATCCAGCAGTAACCAATTATTCCGTCCTGCCTCAGAGTGCATTACTGAGAGTGTAAGTGCCAGTTACTGAGAAAAGGGGTAGACTACTCTGGAAAACGTGAAGCTATTCTGCTCTATGGATCCTTACACTTCTGTTGTGTAGCTATAAGAATTTAACCAAAATTCAATACTCTGTAACAGAAACAGTGCATCCCAGAAGAGCCAACTAGTGTGGCCTTGGGCAAACTGCACAGTTTCAGGTCATCTGCAGAAAAAAGGAATAGTAAACCACTTCTGACTACTCTGTACCTAGAAACCCCTGAAAGGGAGCACCATCTGTCAGAATGACTTGATAGCACATTGTTGTTGTTGCTGCTGCTGCTGCTGTTTTTATTGTTATTACTACTACTACTACAGCCATATATAGATTGAGCATAGATGGAAGCACAACTTAAATGCTTCAATAATCAACCAGCACACGTTAAATGCTTCCATTTCAAATCCCTAGAGGAGCCAGCCAGGATCCTAAAATGCTTACTAGGGCCAAACTGAGCTCTCTGTGTCTATGTCAT
This sequence comes from Pogona vitticeps, assembly GCF_051106095.1. NCBI lineage: Eukaryota > Metazoa > Chordata > Lepidosauria > Squamata > Agamidae > Pogona > Pogona vitticeps. The sequence goes on along the minus strand of NC_135784.1, from coordinate 251,882,224 downwards.
TCTTATAGCTCATCCACATATTTTATTTGCTTCTGTATAAGAGGTGGTTTAGTTGCCCATTAGTTTGGATTAGATTTTATTCTTTTAAAAAACCTCCAGTTTATGAATGTGGGATATTGTGCTTCTGTACCCATGATTCAAAAAGTGAGGAGATAGCCCAACATTGCTGCAAAATATTGTGCCCATGTTGCCAGCAGACAAAAGGACGCCAAGCTTTCCATAGCAAAGGGCAGCCTGAATGTTGACAATGCCAATGGCAGGAGTCATGATGGTCTACACAGGATGCTTTCTTCTGCTCACTGCCCTTCACACTTGTTGAGAAACAGCCCTGAGAATTGCTTTGTGTTCGGGTGAGAAGTGGTGAACTGATGAAAAAAGGAGACGACTTCTGGGATTTTCCCTTGCGTGGTGTCACTTTGTGAATGGCAGTGGTGCTGGGGGACTCCTGTTCAACCTCTTGACCATTAGCCTGTAGAGCAGGGGTGTCCAACCTTTCACCTTCCCTGGGCCACATTAGAAGATGAAAATTTGGTTTGGGCCGCACATACATTTGGTTTGGGCCGCATGGGGGGGCAGCCTTAGCCATCCTCCGCAGCCCCGCTCCAAGCGCGCTTACTAGCAGCTGCGATCTCAGACAGCAGAGGCTGCCAGCTTCGACTCCGGCGGGAGGGGGTCCACCTATTGATGGGGACGGCGCAATACAGTCATGCAGCCCCCCCGTCCCCTCCCCTCCCACTTCTTCGTTCCTTCCCTCTCTCCCCCTCTACTGTTGTGACATGCCCCGGCCACATTCCGGCCGCAAGTGCCAGCAGTGTAACTTGAAACTTTGGAATTTCTTTAAAAATAAAAAATTGCACTGGGCCGCATTATGAGCTGACCTGGGCTGCATGCGGCCCTCGGGCCGCAGGTTGGACAAGCCTGCTGTAGAGTGTCTCAGGGTTCCACGATTCCCCATACTATTTCACATATATGTGGGAAAAGGTGCTTTCTGGTATGGAAACTCAATGTGCAAGAAATGACCACAGATATGAATGCATGCAGTGAGTAAGTCCAGATGTACAAAGAAAAGGTACCACTGTTCCAACCCACATTGATCCAAGCCTCATCTGGATGAGCTCACTCAAACAGCAGCCTGTAGTTTTTCATATCCTGACACCCTTGGCTAGTGGTTATGTGAAATCTAGATGAGATCTCTTCTGACCATCATCTAGCTTTCTTTCTTCTAGTGGAGGCACATAAGATGGAGGAATATCATAGATTGTTGACTCTTCATTGTCTGGTCCTGGTATTGTCCCAGGATAACTCCCACCTACAGCCTTACATCGAAAAATCTGGTGGGAAATTGATAACAAAATTGTTTTCGTTTCAAAGGAGTATCCTTATGAGTGTGTTGCATAAAAAATGATGAAGGGCCTTATGGCAAGTCTAATGGTGTAATCAGATGGAGAAATAGCTCACATTTTGCACCATTTGTGGCATGGGCCAGTGTGAGCTATTTCCCAGCAAATGCACAATGTATATGAGATTGTGAACCAGCCCAACCCCAATCCATGCCCAAGCTGGACCTTTTCAGTCCAGCAGGATGGCAACTCTGGAAGCCCAGGTGGACTTGGTGGCCAGGGACGCCTTCTTTCAGCTGCGGAAATTGTACCAGCTACGGCTCTACCTCAATGAGCGGAGTCTCATGATAGCTACACATGCACTGGTAACATCTCGTATAGATTACTGCAATGCGCTCTACATGGGGCTACCTTTGAAGATGGTTCGGCGACTGCAACTGGTCGAGAATCGAGCTGTGCGGCTGGTGAGTGGCTAGAGAACACATCAAGCCGATTCTGTTTAACTTACATTGGTTACCAGTTGCTGCCCAGACCCAATTCCAAGTGTTTGTTTTGGCATATAAAGCCCTAAACGGCTTGGGCCCTGGATACCTGAAGGACTGCCTCCTTCCATATGAACCTACCTGGCAGTAAAGATCTAGCCAGGGGGCCCTTTTGAAAGAGCCGTCCCTCAAGGAGGTAAGAGGGATGGCTTTTAGACAAAGGGCCTTTTCGGCAGCTGCCCGCAGACTATGGCATGCCCTCCCGACTGAAATTCGTTGATGACATTTCGGCGCCAGGTCAAAACCTTCCTGTTCCAGGAGGCTTTTAATTGAAATAACATCAACTGTGGGTCCTGATGGCAATTTTAATCATTTTATCTTTTATTGTATTTTAATTGAATTTTAATTGTTGTAAGCCGCCCAGAAACCTTTGGGTAGAGTGGGCAGCACATAAGTTAAACAAACAAACAAACAAACAAACAAACAAACTCTTTTTGGGAGCCAGACTGGAGTGATTCTTCCTTGGACAGAAGGGTTCCTCTAAGGCAGTTTACTCCCAGCATAGTGAACTTTTCTGGTGTGATCAGATGCAGTGTTTTCTTGTCATCAGATCGTACTCTAGGAGATGTTAAAATACCACAAAGTTTGTAGCCCTTGCATCTGAGGAACGAGGGTACACTCCATAGAGGCCTATGACAAGAAAAAGGTAAGTCTTTAAGGTGCAACATGTAAAACCTGTAGTGTGTTTGTTGTTGCAATTTGCCGTTAATTCCATTGGGGGAATTGCATTCTTTAAGCATTCTTACGGTACATGGTAGCTGGATAGCTCAGTGGTTTAGGACTCAGGCTGCAGAGCCAGAGGTTGGGATTTTACCTCCCCCCTCCTGTGAACAGAGCCAGCCTGTGTGGTCTTGGGTAAATTATGTAGTTCCAAGGTGCCCCCAGACGAAGGGAGTGGTAAACCCCTTCTATCTATTCTCTACCAGGGTTGAAAGGGTTGCCTAAATCAAAATTAACTTGACAACACACAATTATGATTGGTTATTAAGAATGCTAATGGTAAACAAAGACCGAGTGCAGGAAAGGGTGGGAGGACATACGCTTCCAGGTATAGATTAGATGGCAACCTCCGTCCTGTCACACTATCATTGACAAGACAAGGCTGATAGGAACTGCAGTCCGACAAAATGCAGTCGAAAACAGTTGCTCATTTCCCATCCCTGGCATTGTTCCACATCTTGAGGATTTCGGCCTTTTGTCCTAGAAATGTTTTTCCTTTGCAGAGCTAAACATACACATTTATTTGGAGATTAGAACTGCTGTGGCAAAGTGTATTTCTTTCTATCAGCACCCTCTGTTTCCAACAGTGAAGTGGGCCCTTCATTCTAGACTTCTGTTCTACAAAGGCTCCTGTTGCACTGAAGAGACTTGAATGCTGCCTATTGTTAAAGCCAAGCCCGACACCTGAGAAGCTTCTCCACTGAATACTGCACAAAATAAGCTGTAATGCTGTTTGATGTAACTTCATCCTTACTTCTCATTTATAATTCCAGGAGCACCAAGATGTCAAGGCTACACTGTTCTGAGTATTACATACAGGATGTTTTTCACCTCTAGCATTTACTAATTCAAAAACAAATGTGACAGATGAATGGCTGTGATTGGCTTCATTTGAATGTTGGGACAGTTCCTCAGTTTTGGAGGGAAATAACAACTGAGACTTTTTTGTTACATCTGGAACTTCAGTTTTATGAACTTTAGGTATTTCCACCTTTACTTCAATTGGATCAAAAAGGGACAAATCAGGCAAATGTTCATAACTTGACGAGGGTAACTCTTCTTGTAAATTCGGATAACTCACTGGGGGGCTGGTCCAAATCATTCCTAATTGGTAGGATTCTGCAGAGGGGCACTCCTCACCACGCATATAGTGCCGCAGCAAGGGTGCCGATCCCAGTCCTCTTCCTTTGGAGGTTTGGTGTATGTCTGATCCGACCAGATCATTTTCCTCCCACATCCTTGTCCCCACAGGAAAACAATCACCATCCATTCTTGTGTCTCGCACGTAGTTTCTCCTTTTCTCTACACCTCTGGGTCGGGTAGCAAACCTCCAACCTTTAAGTTTGGGAAGTCCTCCAAAAGACCACACATTCTTTCATACATGGAACCTATTCCTCCTTTATCTTTCTCCTCCTTCTTTACCATGCCTTCACTCTCTAACTTACTGCCAAATCTCCTCTCTCCTTTATCTTTTATAGCCTCTTCTCATACTGACACCTTTAGCTCCTCCTCTTTTCTACCTTTTCCTTCTTCCACCAGACAGGCCTCTATCTTTCCTTTTTCTTCCTCTGTCTCTTTCTTTTTCTCTATCAAGGTCTCTCTCTCTCTCTTCAGTCAGCTCCCCCTCTTTGATTCCCCTTTCCTCTTTAGAGTCTCTATGGGTGAGGACGGCTCACTATTCTCCTTCTGTCCTTCACAATGGCATATGTGTTTTGAAAGGGCAGGGTGAAACAAACTACAGCTTCAGTGACCACTGCTAATTAGATGTGGGTGGGTGGATGGGTGGGGGTGTGATGTGCCGTCAGTCTGTTCCAACTTATGTTGACCCTAAAGATTTCCTTTAAAATGTGAGGACTTGTCCAGACAGACTGTTCTGGGTGTGCAGTGGGGTGAGGATTTGTTTCTCACCCTAGACTCTTTCCTGGGTTCCTTAGCAACAGACGAAACCTTTTTGTGCTTTAAAACCACATTTTTATTCACATATTGGGGTTGGTCTGCTATAAACTCCATAGGAATATCTTCTTCAAAATATGATTGCATTTTTAGGTTATAATCAACTTCAGCAAGTAATGATGTATGTGTATTTTCCGAAAACGTCTCTGGTGGATGAGCCTCCATTAAAGACATCAATACATAGAACGGTGTTGTGGTTCTTGCACTTTCTGGTCTCTCCTCCATCCCTGCCTTGCTCTGCAACCTCTCCTGAAATCTTCCATCCTCATCTCTTTTCAAGCTACCCCTCTTGCCTGGGTTTCTACTTCTGGCCATGAAAGTTTAATGCACCTTCCTATAGACACCCTCCTTGGGCTTCCCTCTACCTTACTTTCTTCTTTCTCCTCTGTCTTTCCAATAAATTGACCTCTCAAACTCCTGTTCATGTCTCTCTTTCCTTGCTTCTTTTCCTGAGGGGAAGAACGCTGCCTCCTTCTCTGTCCACCCACTCATCTCTCTCCCACCTTCCTCTATATAACTCCCCTCACTCTCTCTTGCTCCCTCTCTCACCAATTTCTCTTCTCGATCTTTCTCTCACCCTCCCCTTCTGTACTTTCTCAAAGGGTCACAATTCTGCTCCTGGGCTTCCTAGAGCAGCCAGGTCATGCCAACCTGTGGGCAGCTACTTCCTCCCTTCAAAGGGCTCATCCTTGACAAGGAGATTGTATGTCTTGTACTTTTCTATGGTGGCACATCCTCAGGAAGGGCATCAGACTTGCTAGACTCCTCACAGGTGGATTGGGCTACAAAGGGTCTGTTGAAGTTGAGGCAAGGAGTGATGTGCAATTTGGAATGCTCCTCCTATTCAAACAGCAAAGGACCCCTTGTACCCTGATCGTCTGCGGAGGGTCAGGGGAAGTAACTTTTGTTTACATTGCTTCTATCTCCCTGTATCAGTGCCATTCCATTTTCTCTCTTCTCTTCTCCCTGCTTCCCTACCCTCATTTCTTTCTCTCTCCCCCTTGGAATCTGCAGCCACAATAGGAGAGGCTGCTGGAGGCCTCTATCTCCAGCTAAACAACAAGCATGCCAAAAAGAATGCATGCCCTGTCTCTGGGCCAGAGGTAAAGAAAAACCCGGTAGAGAGTTGTCTATTACATAATAAATGCAGTGTGTTAGGACTGTAGCCAGTATTGGACTTCTGCTCAGGAAAAGCAGGATATAGCACCCCCAAAACCAGCTCAAGAGGACTGGAACATTGCCTGTCTCATTAATGTATGTACATATTCATGTGAGTGAATGACTACAGAGCAAGTTGCAATATTGCACTTAATGTAGAAGCAGATCTTGCAACGGACCATTAGTCTGCATTCTTTCCTGGCCTACTAGGTGGGCTTGAGCTATTTTATTGCCTGAGAAAAAGGAAATAATCTTCCCTCCTGACCATTCTGTGTCCAGATTTGACTGGATTGGCAGTTCTCTTTTACAGAGGCGGCCATTTTTCTCTGTCTAATAGCTGAGCTGGCCCGGTGAACTACATGCTCTTCTGAATTTGCTGACTTGGATTGCCAAGTCTCAAGGAATCAGCTGAAATCTCCAGGAACCACTACGTTTCTCCAAGTCGCTGGCTGGGGAGACAAACCTTGGCATGAGTAGCATTAGAGGAAAAGAAAGTTTGATTTATTTATTTTTTAAAATGTGAGGTGGCTTTTAAACTACAGTTTTAAAACTGTAGGAGCCTATTGCCATCATTTCCTGGCTGGCACTGAGTCTTGCTGACTCAGCGCAAACGTGTTTGTATGTGTATTGTAGCTGTGCAACACTGGCACACCAAAAAGCTAAGAGGGAAGGGACGCAACTGTGGAGTGATGTAATGGTTCCATGCCCACGGGCCATTGGGCCATTTGGAACAAGATAGGGAGAGGAGTCAGGACTTGTGAGCCTTCTTGTTGCACAGATCCTGGCTAGAGACGGGCACAAAATGAACCACAAAGCATTTCTCTCCACCACCACCACCCCCGAATTGGTCCGATTTGTAGTTTGTTTCGGGATGCTTCAGGGAACCATGCTCGCCCAGAATGAAGCTAAGCACCGGATTATTATCAGCATTTGTGATTTGTATGTGGGCTAGAGCTCAGATATTCTAAATCCAATCTTCGCTAAACTTGGTCTGACTCTGGCAAACAGAGGGTCTTCCTCCTACCCACCTCTCTTCCCTCTCTGGCAGAGGAGATACCCAGGGCATGCATGTGGAGAACTAGCATGTGACATTGAAATGGAGAGCAATTGTCCCCAACAGAGGAGCGCACATTGAGCAAACTGATTCATAACATATTCACCTCAAAATAAATGGACCTCTCATGGACAAGCAGAAAAATTTGCTCCCCCGTCACATTACCGTGTAGAAACACCCACATTTAAATCAATGTAAAACATACCAATCTCGATTAATATTGTGGGTTTCTTAATAGTAGAATGGGACTCAGAGCCTGGTAGTTGACAAAAGGGATGTTAATGTTCTTCATGGGCCATGGTGACCTGTCAATAGCTTTTTGGAGGAGATAACTATTAACAGATGAACATTCCTGAAACTGAAATGTTTAAAAATGGGACAGTCATCACCGTCAGGCAATAAGACACATCTATATTCTTCAACAAATGTATTCTTCATGTTATGTGTGCATTGGAGGGGGAGCAGGAGTTTTTTAAAGGGTTGGGGAAAGAGAGAGAAGCAGAAGCATCTTGGAGTGCAAAGCGCCATCAGAGATGTGATGCAAGATAGGAGGTTGATTATGCTACTTGCTTCAAGCTTCTGCTCTACTCGTCTGTTTGTAAATGTAGCGCTGGTCCAGGTTGGAAGTATATATGCAGCCGAATCTAAATGGTGTTTATTCTTACTGTTTCTGTATGGAGTGGGAGACAAAGTGGGAGACAAAACACCATATCACAGGATCCATTTGCCAAAGTAAGGGAAGAGCAACATTCCAGCCTCATCTGGTAAGTCTATGTGCAACATTCCTTTCAACAGATTTTACAGACAGCTTCTGGCTGATATTGTAAATAGTAATAATAATAATAATAATAATAATAATAATAATAATAATAATAATAATAATAATAATAATAATAATAATAATAATAACAATAACAACAACAACAACAACAACAACAACAACAACAATAACAATAACAATAACAATAATAATAATAATAATAATAATAATAATAATAATAATAATAATAATAATAATAATAATAATAATAATAATAATAATAATAATAATAATAATAATAATAATAATAATAATAATAATAATAATAATAATAATAATAATAATAATAATAATTTTTTTAGGCATCCTTCAGTCTCAAAAGACTATGGTAACGTGCTCTGTATGGAGGACTTGGAACAGCGCCTAGTGTGGCTGAGAAGGCCAATTCGAGAGTGACAATCTCTTCCACACTGAAGACAAATCCAATCTGTCCCTTGTCCGGCTCCCTGGTTTTGCTGCTTTTGTGACTTCCTCTTTGCCTCGGCCTGTTGGGCAAGGGTCTCTTCAAATTGGGAGAGGCCATGATGCAGTGCGTGCCTCCAGGCTGAACGCTCAGATGTCAGGGTTTCCCATCTGTTGAGGTCTATTCCTAAGGCCTTCAGATCTCGCTTGCAGATGTCCTTGTATTGCAATTGTGGTCTCCCTCTGGGGCGCTTTCCCTGCAGTAATTCTCCATAGAGGAGATCCTTTGGAATCCAACCATCAGCCATTCTCACAACGTGCCCGAGCCAACGTAGACGTCACTGTTTCAGTAATGTATTCATGCTGAAAATTCCAGCTCGTTCTAGGACTACTCTGTTTGGAACTTTGTCCTGCCAGGTGATACCAAAAATCCGTCGGAGGCAACGCATATGGAAGGTGTTCAGCTTCCTCTCCTGCCGTGCACAAAGGGTCCAGGACTCACTGCAGTACAGGAGTGTGCTTAGGACACAGGCTCTATAGACCTGGATCTTTGTATGTGTCATCAGCTTCTTATTGAGCCATACTCTCTTTGTGAGTCTAGAGATCATGGTAGCTGCTTTCCCAATGCGTTTATCCAGCTCGACATCTAGGGAGAGGGTGTCCGAGATGGTTGAGCCGAGGTACACAAAGTCATGAACAACCTCCAATTCTTGTGTGGAGGTGGTAATAGAAGGAGGTGAGTCCATGCCCTGGCCCATGACTTGTGTTTTCTTCAGGCTGATTGTTAGTCCAAAGTCTTGGCAGGCCTTGCTGAAATGATTCATGAGTTGTTGGAGGTCTTCAGCAGAGCGGGCAACAATGGCTGCATCATCTGCGAAGAGGAAGTCCCGCATGCATTTCAGTTGGACTTTGGTCTTCGCTCTCAATCTAGAGAGATTAAAGAGCTTTCCGTCTGATCTAGTCCGGAGATAGACACCCTCGGTTGCAGTTCCAAACGCATGCTTCAGCATGATAGCAAAGAAGATCCCAAAAAGTGTTGGTGCGAGGACACAGCCCTGTTTCACTCCGCTTCGGATGTCAAAGGGGTCTGATGTTGAGCCGTCAAAAACTACAGTGCCTTTCATTCCCTCATGGAAAGATCTGATGATGTTAAGGAGACGAGGTGGACATCCAATCTTGGGAAGTATTTTGAAAAGGCCATCCCTGCTAACCAGATCAAATGCTTTTGTAAGGTCTATGAAGGCCACTAAGAGAGGCTGTTGTTGTTCCCTGCATTTCTCCTGCAGCTGTCGGAGGGAGAATACCATGTCAGTGGTGGATCTATTAGCTCGAAATCCGCACTGTGATTCTGGATAGACTCTGTCTGCAAGCACCTGGAGCCTCTTCAACACAACACGGGCAAGCAGCTTCCTTACCACGCTAAGAAGAGAGATGCCACGGTAGTTATTGCAGTCACCCCTGTCTCCTTTGTTCTTGTACAATGTGACAATGTTTGCATCCTTCATGTCCTGTGGTACTCCACCTTCCCTCCAGCAGAGACAAAAGACTTCATACAGTTCGGTGGTGATGATCTCCTTACAGCATTTCAGCCCTTCAGCAGGGATGTTATGCTTTCCAGGTGCCTTGCCGGAGGCAAGGGAGTCCAAGGCCGCTTTTATTTCTGCTAAGGTTGGTTCACTGTCCAGCTCTTCCAAGACAGGCAGACACTCAATGTTATTTAATGCTTCTTCTGTTACTACATTCTCTCTGGAATATAGCTCAGAGTAGTGCTGTACCCAGCGTTCCATCTGCTGTGCTCGGTCCTGGATGAGCACACCTGTAGCAGACTTCAAGGGAGCAGATTTCTTCTGTATTGGACCTAAGGCCTGCTTGATACCGTCATACATTCCTTTGATGTTACCTGTGTCCGCTGCTAACTGTATCTGAGAGCAGAGCTGGAGCCAATAGTCATTGGAGCATCTCCTGGCAGCCTGTTGGACTTGGCTGTGAGCAGCTCGAAGAGCTTGCAAGTTGTACTCACTAGGACAGGCTTTGTATGCTGCTAGAGCGGTCCTCTTATCCTCGATGGCTGGCATTAACTCCTCTGAATGGGCTTCAAACCAGTCAGCCATCTTTTTGGTCTTCTTGCCAAAGGTGGACAAGGCGGTGTTATAGACAGTGTTCTTGAAGTGTTCCCATCGTTCAGGTGCATTTGCATTAGCTGGACCTGGAAGGGCTTCCTCAAGTGCTTGGGCAAATTCCTTCACTTTTCTTTGATTGCAGGTCTTGCTGATGTCAATACGTGGTCTTCCTTCCTTTTTCATGTGATATACTCTCTTTGTTCGCAGTTTCACTCTACTACACACCAGGGAGTGATCAGTATCACAATCAGCACTCTGGTAGCTGCGTGTGATCGTAATACTAGGAAGGCTGGAACGTCTAGTGAGGATTAGATCGAGCTGATGCCAGTGCTTGGATCTTGGATGTCTCCAGGAAACTCTGTGTTGCAGCTTCGTGTTAAAGAATGTGTTGCTGACACAAAGACCATAATAGCAGCAAAACTCCAGCAAGCGTTGGCCATTTTCATTCATCTTTCCAATGCCAAAATGGCCTAAACAAGTGGGCCAAGAATTATGATCAGCACCAACTCTAGCGTTAAAGTCTCCAAGAATGAACAGTGCCTCTCTTTCAGGGACTTTTTTGATAGTAGCTGCCAGATCATCGTAGAATTTGTCTTTTACTTCTGGAGTGGATGACAGTGTTGGTGCATATGCACTAATGAGGGTAACTGGTCCTGCTGATGAGTGGAGCTGCAGAGACAGGATTCTTTCACTCCCCACAGTAGGTGGAACAATGCATCTCAGAAGAGTATTTCTGACTGCAAAGCCAACACCATATTCCCTGGTCTCATTCGATGGTTTTCCCTGCCAGAAGAATGAGAAGTTTTTTTCTTTGACAGATCCCGAGTCTGGCAGTCTTGTCTCTTGTAGGGTGACAATGTCCATCTGCAGTCTACTCAGTTCCATGTCAATGACAGCTGTCTTGCGCACATCGTCTATTTCTTGCAGGTCATTAGGAAAGCCGTAGTCAGGAAAGCCAGGGGTCATTGTCCGTACATTCCAGGTGCCCAGCTTTAGGGCAGAAGTTTTCTTACGATTGTTGCATGGTGCACGGTTATCGATCTGCTTGTCGGGTTTGACCCTAAACCCCACGCACCCCATGAAGTTAACAGACCGTGGCGAGGTAGCACCTTACTGGCTGGGGGCTGCCCAGCTTAAGGTGGGCGGTATCTACCTAGTGAGGTGCAATGACCTCTCCCACCGTCAGAAGTAGCCCCTGGCATCCTGCTCTACGCCAATTGAGCAAAGACTTATAACCGGTAACTGCTACTTCCCGTGTTGTTTCGACGCCGTATGCGAAGCTGGAGTGTCCTCTCCAGAGCATGTAGCCTGGGTAAAATAATATGGAGGATAGGTTGTTACCCAAGCAGCACATCCCCCCTCTCCATGTCGCTGAAATGGTCCAGTGGAAAGGCAAGAGCCAATACAACTGGTTCCAGCAACGTCGCAGGAGTTGTTGTTATTATTATTATTATTATTATTATTATTATTATTATTATTATTATTATTATTATTATTATTATTATTATTATTATTATTATTATTATTATTATTATTATTGTTGTTGTTGTTGTTGTTGTTGTTGTTGTTTTGTTGTTGTTGTTGTTGTTGTTGTTATTGTTATTATTATTATTGTTATTGTTGTTGCTGTTGCTGTTGCTGTTGCTGTTGCTGTTGCTGTTGCTGTTGTTGCTGTTGCTGTTGTTGTATAATAATATAATATTATAATATAATATAATATAATATAATTATAATAATAATAATAGTAGTAGTAGTAGTAGTAGTAGTAACAACAACAACAACAACAACAACAACAACAACAACAACAACAACAACAACAACAACAACAACAACAACAACAACAACTTGGAAGTGTGTAGTTAACAATGGCCAACTTTGAAAACAGCTGGGAATATTTCTCAAGCGAGGACTGAGCTGAAGTTTTATCTAAGAGTTTTGTTTCGTCTAATTCATTTGTCATGAACAACTGGATTAGAACGTGTGACTCATACCTAGGTCATGCCCAACATAAGATGAGTCATGCCAGAATCATCATCCACCTTTTAGTGAAGATTTTGTATGAAGAGAAAGTGACAGAAAGAGAAGATGGGAAAAGATAGAGGAGGTGAAGGATAAAAAGTTAAGGTTACTGATCAGAAATGCTTTTCTGAGCTGGAAAGATGGAAGAGTACTAAACACTAAACACATAAAAGGTTTATAATGAGCACATTGTGTTACAGTAGACCAGTGAAATCCAGGTGAAAGAGGTGCAAAGATTCAGAGCAAAAACAGATGAGATGCCAGCTGGACAAGGAGAAACACACCTCCCTTCAGAACTAAAAGGACATTTGTTTTTCTTCTCATGTATGTTGAATATTAACTTTTTTTTTCACTTAGTGATTTTCATTGGAAGTTAAGTACGGGATTCACGTGCAAGCTCATTGCATGAACATGGAAGATTCTGGAAAATACCTTTGGAGGGATAACATTTCATTTCTTCTAATTATAAAATTGCCATCTAATTTATTCCCCCCCCCTTCAGATACAGATTGGCTAAAGATGTGTATTTCATCCTGTTTCACGTTCCTCTCTCACTTTTAACACTACTTTCCATGCATCTGCCATATGTATATGCTTTATCCTAGAATTACTGTCTGCCTTTTTCTTAACACACCATGGACGTACAGAACTGCATCCTTGCACACCAGGTTAAATTTGAACCATGAACAACAAAAGATGTTGCAGGGACAGAAGGAGCCAGAAATAGACTTGTGAAGAGGTCAGGCTCTGGGATTGCAGCACAGCAAATGATTTGCTGCTGCAGTACTTCACTGAAATGTTATTATGAATAGCAAGGCCCTGGTATCCATACAATGAAGAAATATTAGACATGCATATAATGTCGGAGAGGTTTGAATTTCTGGTAAAAAAATTTTTTTGCTATGCAGCAGACGTACAGGGATGCATAGAGGGGAATAGTAAAAAAAATTATTCAGAGTCCATCTCTTTTTCATTAACTGACATTTAAATCTCAGTAACTCTGAGATGTTTATAGAAGAATTTTTTAAAATTATTTACTTACAATTGCTTGAAATTACACACTTGAATATGCTCTTTTCTTTACTGCACAAACTTACATACTTAACAAACAAACAAACAAACCAACAGCAAACAAACAGCTGCCACCCACAGACTAAAGAGAGATGGGTCTCTCTCTGAAATCAAAGGCAGGAAGGAACAATTGGTTAATGCTGGATAGATAGACAATCACCTCAACCCAGAAAAGTCTCAGAAACTATAGACAGCATGCATAGTTGCAAAAAAACCCCTTATTTATTTATTTATTTATTTATTTATTTATTTATTTATTTATTTATTTATTTATTAATTAATTAATTAATTAATTAATTAATTAATTAATTAATTAATTAATTAATTAATTAATTAATTACATTTATAGCCCACCCATCTAGTCATATCGACTACTCTGGGCAGCTAACAACAGATCAAATCTAATACAATTAAAAATCATAACAACATTTCACTAAAAAAAAAAAGAAACCACAATAATCAGATGGGGAAAAGGTAAAGAGAACAAAATCAGACGGTGGATGGAGGAAAGGCTTGCTTAAACAGCCAGGTTTTCAGTTAGCGTTTGAAGATGCCCAGGGAAGGGGCCATACGGATCTCAGGAGGGAGACTATTCCAAAGACGAGGAGCCACCACTGAGAAGGCCCGGGTTCTCATTTTATCTTCTGGGCCTCCCTCGGTGTTAGGCTCCTCAGTCTCACCTCCTGGCTAGATTGAGTGATACGGGTAGACCTAGGTGGGAGAAGGCGTTCCGTCAGGTAACGAGGCCCTAAACCGTTTAGGGCTTTATACGTAAGCATTAAGACTTCGAAATCTACGCGGAACCGAACGGGCAGCCAGTGTAAGGCGGCCAGAGTGGGAGTAATATGTTGATATTTCCTTACGCCAGTAAGAAGTCTGGCCACCACATTCTGCATCATCTGGAGTTTCCACATAGTTCTCAAAGGCAGCCCCACGTAGAGAGCATTACAGTGATCTAATCTCAAGATTACGAGCGCATGGACCAGAGTGGTGAGCGACCCAGCATCTAGATAGGGGCGCAGCTGGGCTATCCGCCAGAGATGGAAATGCGCGGTGCAGACCACTGACGCTACCTGGGATTCCAAGGCAAGCACCTGGTCCAGATGGACCCCCAAGCTGCGCACCTCACTCTTCACGGTGAGAGTCACCCCCCCCAAAAGAGTGGGAGTTTCCCAAACCACTGATGCTAGGCCAACCCACCCTCAGGACCTCCGTCTTGTCCGGGTTCAGCCTCAGCCTCAGCCCATTTTCCTGTATCCATTGCAGTACAGACCCCAGGCAGCGCTGCAGGGACAGGACAGCATCCACTGTAGTTGGCAAAAAGGAGATGTAGAGCTGTGTGTCATCAGCATATTGATGGCACACCCCCTGATGACCTCACCCAGTGGCCTCATATAGATGTTAAACAGCATTGGAGAGATGATCAAACCCTGCGGAACCCCACAATTGTGGCTCCATGGGGCTGACTCATGCTCCCCAAGCTGAGCTCTCTGAGGATGGTCCACCAGGAAGGACCAGAGCCAAGCCAATGCCTGACCACCGATTCCCAGCTCAGAGAACCTCCTCAGGAGGATACCGTGGTCGACGGTATCAAATGTGGCTGAGATATCGAGGAGGACCAGCAGAGAAGTTTTTCCCCTGTCGGACTCCCTCAAGAGGTCATCTAACAGGGCGACCAATGCCGTTTCCATTCCATGGCGCGGCCTGAAGCCTGACTGAAATGGATCCAGGGCATTTGTTTCCTCCAAGTGCACCTGAAGCTGATCGGCCACCACCCTCTCGACCACTTTACTCATGAAAGAAACATTGACGACGGGCCTATAATTGCCAATATCATGCGCCGCCAAGTTAAGTTTCTTTTGAATGGGCCTAATGAGTGTCTCCTTGACGGCAGGGGAAAACCTGCCCTCCTGAAGGGACCCATTAATTATCGCTGTAGCCCATTCAGTTGTTGTGGGCCTGGCTGCTTTGATTAGCCAGGCTGGGCAAGGGTCAAGGGAGGAGGTGGTGGCCCGACAGCGAGCTAGCGCCTTGTCCACAATGTCAGGTGTCACAGGCTGAAAATGGTCAAGACTCACCTGGCAAGGTGGAGCACTGGACATCTCTGCTTGATCCACTGTAGCTAAATAAGGAGAAAGCTCCCGGCAGATGGCCTCCACTTTAGATTTTAAAATGCTGCAAATTGGTCAGGGAAGATACTAGGGGGAGGCCCTTCGCCCCGACCAATTCCGGATAGGACGCGAATTATATGGAAAATTCCCGCCTGCTGATTTGAAGCCTCGCTTATCCGGTCAGCGAGGTGAGCTCGACTAGCAGCCCTTATCTTGGCCAGATAAAGGTTAGTTGCGGCCCTAACAGCTTCTCTACTGGTTTCTTCCTCCACTTGCTCTCTAGCCTTCTCCTAATTTGCTTCATTGCTCGCAGCTCCTGGTTAAACCAGGGCGCTGGATGGGCTCTGCATTGGAGAGGGCATTTAGGAGTGATCGTGTCAACAGCCCTAGTGGCGGCTGTAATCCAACCATTCACCAGAGCCTCGACAGGAGCACCAATCAGATCTGCCGGTATCCCTCTCATGGTATCCTGGAATCCTGCTGGATCCAGTAACCTTTGAGGGCAGACCATTAAAATAGGCCCTTGCTCCCGTGGGAGGGCCCTTTTGAGGTTACATTTTATCAGGTGGTGATCGGACCTTGGCAAAGGGACTGACACAAGGTCGGTCCTTATCAGATCACACTTACGGCAGTTGGTGGAAAAAACAGATTTAGCATATGGCCACCCACATGGGTGGGGCCGTTAACATGTTCAAGGAAGCTATGTTCAAAGAAGCCATGGTTTCCAAGAACTCAAGAGCTGGGCCAGATACCTCAGCCTCCACATGGATGTTGAAGTTCCCCAAGACCAAAAGCCTTGGGGACACCAACAGAGCCGCAGACACGAAGCTCACCAGCTCCGGTAGGGAGATGGCTGAGTCCCGGGGAGCACGGTATCCCAGCAAAATCCCAATACCATCCCTGGCCCCTATCGATATGTGGAGGGCCTCCAGACCCGGCTTCACCACCTCAGAGCGCCTGGTAACCTCCAGGGTGTTTTTATATGTAATGGCCACTCTCCCCCCCCCCGTCCCTCCAGTCTACCCTAGTGCTGGATTGCATACCCGGGAGGACAGGCAAGGGTAAGAGGAGGACCCCTCTCCCTGCCTATCCAGGTTTCGGTTAAGCATGCCAGGTCTGCATCCTCTTCCAGAATAAGATCGTAAATAATCTGGAATTTATTAGATACAGACCTGGTATTCAACAGCACCAGTTTTAGAGTGGAGGGTCGACTAAACTGGTTACTTCGGTCCTAACAGTTGGTCAGGGTCCCAGAACAGTGGACAGCTTTCAAGCATCTGCTCACCGTTCTTCTGACACGAGTAGGGGCCCTGCCAGTGCCATATCTCCCTCTACCCATAATCACCCGGATGTTCTGTGGCCCCTCCCTGGGAGGGCAGGCCTTCCACAACCCAAACTCCAATATATAATATACAACCAAGATGTCATTATGTTTGGCATGAAACTACAATTTCTCATGGATCTGTGCTCTGATAATTGAAAACACTCAGGGGGGACAAAGCAAAAGTGGGCTGGGAAACCAGGGACAAAGGATGTCCATAAAGCACCATGGAAAACAAAGTCCATTATTGTTACCCCAGAATGCACTCCAATGAACTTTTCTAGTTTATGTTGTTTTAGGGCAACTTTGAAACAGAAGGAGAGCTAAGGCATGCATTTCAGTAATGTAAATGAGAACTTGTGTATAAAACAAAGTGAAAGACTGGAACCTGTCTATTTGTTCAGCAAGGATAGGCTTCCTTTTCATAACATTAATATCTATCAATTCCTGTTTGAAAAAAACAAGGGCATTTCAGTTATGGCTGAAGAGAAGGAAATTCTGATTGAAGATCAGGAGCTGGTCTGCAATCAGAACATGGGAACACTGCTGCCACCTTCTTGTACCTTATGTTTCATCCCTAATAAACATTACAACATAATCCCACTAACTACCCCGTTCCCTATATGATCCTAGATAAGCCAAGGGTTCTTTCTTTCAAAGAGTGCAGCAGCACAGCTGTTCTGTTTATGTGGGGTGGGAAATAAGGTTTTAAAAGGGACAACAATGTTCTCATGTTTTGGGTAGGAATGGAGGACAGTTGGTAATCTAAAAATCTTGCTGGGGGGGATATAATTTCAATCATGACTTTTCCCTTTAAGCGAAAGCCATTTTCCTCCTCTTTTCTGGGAAAATTCTATACACACTGCAGGTTAATTTTAAAAACCACACATAAACATGTTGTTTCTGTATCCAAAAGTAAATTAAATACCCCAGACCCCTAGAAAAAGCCCAGCTGCCAACTGGAACAAAGAAGACCTTCAACTACTGAACTTGGGTTTTAGCTTACATGCCAAGCGCTCTTGGGAAGGACAGCTTGTCAATGGATGAAAATGTATTGCTGTAATTTTCTCGTTTTGCAGACCCGGTGTTGTCTTCTCTTGGATCTTTGCCTAGCAGTATTCTTTCTGAAAAGCCTTTCAGTTGTGTATGAATGTGATATCTGACAATAGATGACAATCCCTGAGAGGAATTAGAGGAAGAATTTGCTTGGGAAATATAATCTGTTAAATCTGTCTCTAATTAGTTCTGCTACTGCTTATTAATGTTCCATCACACAGTTTAAATACAGTACAGTACTTCATAAAATTAAGGGCATAAATAGTGTTTTGGTAGTTTTATAACCTTTTAAGGCACGTGAATCTGGTTAGAAGCCCACACATCTGTCTCTTGTTTCTGAACTCAGATTATGTATTTGAATGCTGATTTAGCAAACCTTCAGAAAAAGACAAATGTTTGGGGCTATATCCTTACCAAATACATGGAGGGCAAAACTGCAGCTGTTGGCCCTGCTGCTGAGATTATACTGCCTACCTCAACATTTTTACATTCAATGGTGTTTCTTTCTCTCTCTCTCTCTCTCTCTTTTTAAATGAATTACATGAATATCCCACCATGACCTCCTGGATAGCTCAGTGGTTTAGGTATCTGGCTGTGGAGCCAGAAGTTGGAAGTTCAGTTTCCCACAGCATTTCCTTGACAGGGGCTTGACTGCTGATGATGATCCACAGGGTCCCTTCCAGCTCTGCAGTCCTAAGATTATTATTATAATATCCCACCTTTCTTCCTATGAATTGAATATAGCATACATGGCTACCAGTTTTCCACTTTATCCTCACAATCATCTTGCGAAGCAATTTAGGCTCTGAGTTATTTTCCCAATGACCTTCATTACTCAGTGTGAACCCGAGCCTGGGTGTCTCTAGTCCACCTTCCTAGCCATTATACCATATTAGCCTTAAAGGGATCTCTAGTCATAGTCTATGTACTTAATACACCTGTAGGACTGGAAAGTATGTTACCGTTGGTGGGTGGGGTCACTGAGAGCAATCGGCTTCTCCCATGTGCTCCATCCACCCATGAGGGAGTTAAAGAATAAGCAGGGCTTTTCTATAAATACAGTCTGGATATTTATTGACAAACCCAAGGCATGAAGCAGTAAGCTTCTGTGGTGCTGCAGCAGATTAGGATGTCCTCATGACATTAGGTGAAACCTTTTCATGTCACAGCATACTCATGAATGTTGGATGTGTTCAGGGATAAATGGATGTCTTCAGTATTATTAAAGTATTTTTAAAAGGCTATACGAGGTTCTCTCAGTCGTCTCAGGATGGTTTGAAAACGCCCTTCCTCTGTAACTGGGAAACACTTCCTTCTGCTAAAACAAGACAATTTACTGTAAATACTATTCTTTTTTTTTTACAAACAACTTGAAACAAATATTAAAATATTTTTTTCCTTCATATCATTCCCAGATTTATAGAAATCAGCCTCTTTGCCAAGGATGTATGCTTATGTGTTGTCTGTGCAAGAACTTCTGTACTGTAACAACCATTATAGTGGACCCTCGACTTACAGACGGCTCCACTTACAGACTTTTCGAGTTACAGACTTCTCTGGCCGCAAAATTTAGGTTCGACTTGCAGCCAGAGAATCGACTTACAGACCAGAAAAAAACCAAAATGGAACAAAAACGGAACGAAAACGACCAGTTACGGATTAATCGGTTTTCAGTGCATTGTAGGTCAATGGAGATTCGACCTACAGACTTTTCGACCTGCAGCCACCGTTCCAATACAGATTAATTCCATAAGTAGAGGGTCCACTGTATTGAAAATAGGTCCTATAAAAGTGCTCCCATCTCTTTAAATAAAAACTGTGGATAAAATGCTCCATTTGAAATCAGTTTTTAAAGTGTGTGTTTTATTTCAATTAAGAGGGTGTAGGTTGGCCCTTCACCTGATTTAGCTTGTTCTCATTTTCCACCGTCAAAGCCCAGTGTTAAACTGAGTCAGGCAGTCTTCCCATTGCAAAATATCTAGCAGGGCAGAGGTTTAGGTGTGAGGAACCATGAGGTATTACTGAAATGCTAATAGGACTCTGAAGATAAAATACGGTTTAGCTATCAAATTAGCAAGTGAAGTCTACAGAGAAGTCCAGGCAAATGGCCCACCCTGGAATTACTGATACAATGGGAGCCCCTGAATAGGACTCCTTCATTGACCTTTATAGCCTTTCAATATTCTTGTAAAGTACTGCTGTTTTTAAAATGTCAATGGATATTTTAAAAGTCCATCCAGAATCATGCGATGCAGTTTGGGAGAGATTTTATAAAATCTTTACCCTTTTGTAAAAGTTACTAGGAAACGGATACTATTTTTCCCCTCATGACCTTAATTCAAAAGAATGGTTTAGTTCTCCTTGTGTTTGAAGATGGCTAGCAGGAGGGACAGCACTGAGCAAGAATATGTGTTAATGTCCTAAAATGTCCTTATTGGTTCATGGACAAACACAGCTGCTTGTTTCTAAAAGTAACGAGATCTGATGAAAGTCATTCTCTGCTAGATGCAGCACAATGAGTAAGGGTGGCCTTCTTTTCTTCCCCTACCCTATGTTGTCTGGCATCGCACCAGGAGATCCTTCAAAAGTACTGGATCATCATAGCCAAATGAATTATTTCAAGTGTTCTTCAGATAAGGGGCAGCTGGTCCCTCAAGGAAAAAGAACACCCCAGAAACACACACAGAGAGAGACTTTGGGCAGAGGTTACACCTAGGCAGGCCATTCCTGCCAGCTTCTATAACGGGAACAGAAGCAGAAGGCCAATACCCTACTTGTATTTTAATCTTGGGAATTCCCAGCCTCATGGTTCTTTCCATGAATGTGTGTGAGAGGGGAGATGAGGAGAGACAAGTGCCAAGAGATTTTATAATTATGGAACAAGAGGTAGTTCCAGTGGAGTTGTGGAACAAACAAATGAGCTGGGGGTGAGGCAAGACCAAAGCAAGGGAATGTACAGTATATGTATGTATATATATAGAAGAGTACTCAGGTCCCTGTCTGTCTTCCCTAGCTCTGCCCGCCACTGGCTGCTCTCCCTGTTTCACCAACCACTATGGACACTTAGCTTTAATTGCACTCTTAAGGAAGATACACCCTTTAAATCAGTGGTCAGGGAACAGGGGTAAAAATGAAAATCCTGGGGATAATGAGGATGTGACCCTAACCCCCTTCCCTCCTCTTCCTCCTCCTCGTCTGCCCAGAGGGGGATCCCCACTCACCCCCTTCCCACCCCCTTCTCTGGTCCGGCTGGAACCAAACCACTGGCTTCCTTCGGCGGCGCCTGCACACTGGCCAGCCGGGCCTGGAGGAGCATCTTGCCCTCCATGTGGCAGCTGTCGTGGCACTTCGACAACTAGGCCCACAGCCACCCTGGCGAGCAGCCGCTGGAGCTGGTGCCAGACTGGGGGGTGAGCCACCTGCTGCTCTTCGATGGCCGCCCAGGAGCTGCCCGCCGGTGGAGAAAGGGAACCGCTCCCGAGGGGCAAAGGACCGAGTGCGGGGCCCCCAGGCAGCAGCAAAGGAGGTGTCAGCGGCAGCCTAGGTGGTGAGGCTTCAGTGGCGGCGCTCGACTGGCCACGTGTGACCAAGATCCTTCCTTTCAAATCAATGGGGTAATGTCAGCGTATATAAATTTTTAGGGGGTAAAAGGTAAAAAAGTTCCCTGACCCCTGCTTTAAATATATTTAAGGAGGTGGGAGTAAACCCTGCAAAAGAGTCCAGAAAAGTGGGGAGGAAGGAGATCCAAATGCACCAAGCGAAGTCAGTACTAGAGGTAAGATGTTAAACAGAACTAGGGAAAAATACGAGCAATCTACCAGTAAAAAAAACCCAACAGCCTCCCATTCTTGAGACACCTCACAGCCTTCTAAACATCCAAAGATGTAAGCGCCTGTTTGGTGAAGGCACTCTAAGATATTGTTCCTAAGAATCTATCTACAGCATTAAAAAACACCTCAGACTTTCTTGCTGAATTCCAGAAATGATTCATGGCAATTACTTCTGATGCACTTACATACAAAAGGTTCAAATTCAGATTTACTGAACACAGTGCCTGTGATTTGCTTTAATATCAATATTTATAGCCATAACTGGAGCTCGTGAATGTCAGAAAATGCACTGTAAGGTTCTCTCATATCAGGAGAGTTGAGCTTATTCATAGATTTAACATTATGGATGGTGTAATTCTGTATATTACTCAAAACTGAAAATATTATAGTTTTGTATTTATGATTTCTGACCATAGGTTACCATCTGGTTGCCCTAGTAAAGAGGAATTTTAAATTTCACACCAGGATTATTAGAAAGAAATGAGTCAATTTTGATTTTTCTGTTTCATTTTTAAAAATTGTTTATTTGGACTACTTGAATATTTGAAGTTTAATTGTATGGAAAATTATATGGAGGACATAGATGCAGATATACACATGTTGATCATTCATATATATCTTTCTCCTTCTTTCATGCTGTGCTTCTGTACTCCAAACAATTTTATATCCAAACTATTTCATATTGGGGTATCTCAGGGACTAAGGGCTCAATTTTGGAGGGTGGTGCCTCCATGCTGCAGTAACTGAACAGCCTATAGTTTAGATATATTCTGCACACAAATTGATATTAGTCTGTACTGAAGAGACAGATTTGTATATAAGACTGATGGGAAGTATTTTACAGCATTCAATGTCATGCTGTGAGGTGGAAACCTACAGAATATAGGCTGAAATCCAGTAGTAAGTCATAACTAGAGTAGGCCCATTGAATCAATGGAACTTACAAATCAGTTGACTCATCAAATCCCCACTGATTCAATGGGCCTGCTCTAGTTATGACTTACTACTGAATTTCCCTTGGCTGAGTGTGAAAATTTGGTGGCTAACAACACAGTGGAAAAAGTTCAGGGATCTGCAGAGCAGAATTAGCTTCAAGTCTCCCCATAGTAGACCACCCCTTACTGTTAGTTCTCATCAACCTGCACTTACTGTCTCAGTAACTCACTCACTTATTTACCGGCAGGGGAGATACCTTGATCATGACTAACTAGCTGCATGATTGACTCACTACATGGCTGGCTGACTGAACAACTGACTTCTGATAGAAAAAGAATAGGAAAAGCACTTCTGCTCTTACACTGCTTTCTTCCCAATAGCACAATCCGCTTTGTTATGTGTGGCAGATGGACATGAAAAAGAAACACTGTTCACATTTCAGACATAATCCATATGAGCAGAGAGGCGTGGCTCTCTTCAAACTCTGGGGCAGAGAGGGAACAATTGATTGCTGCTCTATCTTTTGACAGTCCCACCGGTCTAGAAAGGTCCCTCTCAGCCAAAACCTCTTAAAGGCATCATATGAAGGTTGAAATATTTCCAGTAATCTCAGCTATAGGCCAATTCCCCTTGTTGAATATTAAATGAAAATCATATGAAGTCACTAGCATTTAAGTAATATCTGTTTTAATCAGTGTGACACAGCAGTTAGAGTGCTGGAATAGGATTCAGAAATCCAGGTTGAAATTCACAGAATGTGTGCTTTCTAATACAATACTGTACTTCAAAATGTTCTCTGAAGTGGCAAGAAAGGTGTAATTGTGAAAGCATGTTACAAGGAGAAGCATGCATGCCGTATGGATTATATCTGAAATGTGGACAGTGTTTCTTTTTCATGTCCCACTGCCACACATAACAAAGCGGATCACGCCACTGGGAAGAAAGAAGTGTAAGAGCAGGAGTCATTTACTTCTCTGAACATGTGTTTCGGCTCTGAATCACGAAACACACTGGTAGATTTTTGGCCAATCACTGTCTTATATGCTGAATTGCTCATCAAAGCTGTTGTAAGCTTAGAGCAGGGATGAGGAAAAGAAGCATACCTTGAGCTCAGTGTTGAAAAGTTAAGATATAAATCTAATCTAAGTCATAATAAAAAGGTTAGAGAGATGCAAACAGTTTATTAAAATCTGAGCAAACTTCCTGCTGCATGCGGCGTAAGAGTGGGATGATTTCCATGGAAATGCCTTTTTCAGAGAGGATTTCACCTTGCTCAGAAGTACAAGTCTTTCCTATCACTCATAGAATTTTCCATAATCCCCAAGAATGATCCTGGCTCTCAGCCCCCCCCCCCCACACTTTTTCTTTTATTTTCTGCCATTTGTTTTGAAATCCAGGCCATGTGGCAAAAGCTTATGAGGTTCGAAAGTTTGAATGTCAGCAGTCATCCACTAAAAAGCAAATAACACCCCCATAAATCCAGCTCAAGGGGGTCATTCGTTTTTAAAAGGATATCCACAACACCTTCCAAAGAGTTGGTGTGAAAAACAGCTGATTCCCAAAGAACAGCAGGAGTGGAGTGATCCCCTGCTATCAAGGATTGCGATGGGATGCTTTCACTGATAGGACTGATTCCCCCTCTTTCTCCCCAAAACAAACAAAACAAAATCCAGCAAAGAGAATATTTTCTGACAGGGTAGGGTGGGGCCTGTACTGTTTTCTAAAGAGCTGGTGTGCAAGACAGCTAGTTTCCCAAGGTCATTAGTCAGCGGCTACTGGCAAGGACTGGGATGGGGAAGTTTCAATGAAGTACTGACCTTCTAAAGCGAACAAGGTTGGTGCTTGTTTGTTTTTTAAATATTATTTCATGTAGGAAACATGGCAAGACAGCCCCCCCGAAAAAACCCAAACAACAAAAACCTAAACAACAACAACAACACAAGGCTATCATCCAAAGAAATTTTGTGGGAGGAAATCTGAGTGTGAGAAGAAACGGGATTGCTCTCTCTTCTCCTTTGAGAAAATGAGAAGCTGCAAGATTCACACCCCTAGTGAGAGCTGCAATGTTGTCATGCAGCTGCATTAACTTTGCTGTATCAAACAGAGCTCTAATTTAAAGGAAAGCATTATTTTGATAAAGCCTTTTTTCATTGCCACTTCATTGTTACTATTATAAAACCAAACACAATCAGAAGATCACATTTTTCACCCTGTCAGCTCTTATCTCCAGAAATTCCACTAAATTACATAGCTGTTCTGGGTATCACTCAGTATTCATTGCCTTTCCTCTTTAGGAAGCATGTGTCCCTCATTGTTGCTATTATAATCCTTTTCCTCGTAAAACATTTATAGATTCTTGAAAACCCACAGTGTGCTTTATGGAATATAGATAGGGCCATAGATGGAAAGTAGTGATGGACTTAGTATATCTATAAAGATTGCAACCAAGTGGTGCAATCTTTCTGTAAGGTGTCTCATGCTGGCTAGTAGTGTTACAACATCTACAGTACTTACATCAAATGTAAAAATTTACCTGATGAAAAGGAACAGCTGTGATTATACCAGGGATATTACAAAGATTTTTTTCTTCTTCTCTTTCTAATATTCTAGTTGTAGAAAATGCTCTTGGGGACCATTGTGATACCATTATGAAATGCGAAGGAAATAGGAAAAGGGGTATAGTCATTTAAAAAAAATAGTATTTCAGTGACATACTGTATCATAAACAGGAAATGACTTGACAGCATATAACAGCAACATTGGAATGAGCAAAAAGCTTTATAATTGGCCTAGGCTTTCCAGTTAACTTTATGGCTATGGATGGACAAGGACCAAGGATTTCCCAGTTGTATCCAGCATTTTCATCAGTCTGGCCTTTGTCTAGTTGAACTTTGTAAGGAAAAAATGTTCTAAGGACATCCATAGCTAAGACATAGAACTACCATCCAGAAAATGTTATAGGTCTGTTGCTCAGAATAGCTCTTCGTGTTGAGCCTTTCTATATATAACACAGGGATTGCTACGACTATAGCATGAGATTCCAAATCTTCTTTCACTTCTGTTGGAAAGGTACAGAGAAATGTATGGAAACTAAAAGGGAAAATAGGTGCTGATTAAGTACCTGGAGACATAAAATGCACAGCAAGTACTTGCAGATACTGTATTATCTCTAATTGAGATGGAGATGATTCACCATTAGAGGTTATCTTCAGTGAAGGTGACATGTCTTCATTGGAAGGAAGATAGTCTGTGAGGAGGGATAGGTGGTTGTTCTGTGAGCATGACATTGTCATTTCATTCATTACCCAAATACAGTATACCACTGGAGGTTTCTTTGCAACCTTGCATGCTGTCTGTGATTCGTGTGACTGGGATGGTCTTTTCTGGGCAGAGGTGATTATCTGTCTATTCAGCAGTAATCAACCATTCCTTCAAGTCCTTAATTTCAAAGAGAGCCCTGCCTCTCTGCTGAGTGTTCTTTCTTTCTATTTCATGGGAAGAGGCAACTTGTTTGTTTGATGTTGATCTGTCCAGTTGGTTGGCAGTATATGTGCAGCAAAGAAAGCAGCATGCTCAAGTCTGCAATTTCAAGCTGTCAGTTATTGGTCTCATAAATGAGAGCAAAAACCACGAAACAGGAAAATCCAGGCTTCCTTCACTCCCGATTGAAGTTAACTGCTTGAGTAAAACACAGTCCCGGGACATGAACTCTTGGAAAACCTGCATTTAAGTCTGTTTCAATTTTACTAAAAAGAAACCACTTAATACCGTATCTTTACTGTTCAATGACTCAATTTTGGTAACGTAAGGCCAAATTCATTATCTATAGGGAAACTGTTCTGTTCAAAGGACTAGAAAGGCCAATTATTAAACAACATGAGTTTATTTAAGTGAACAAAGAAAACATTTCTCTACAGTTTCATTTCTAAGCATCAGCATAACGTTTCAGCACCTTCTATAAAAATTAACTATTAAACAAAACAAAATCTAAACTATAAACTAAGGTAAACAAACGATATTCTTACGCAGTCCATATTGTTAAATCAGGTTCCTTCGTCTGAATCAAAGATATTCAACGCCATGTTTTCAGATACCCAAAACTCTCTTCTTCCCTTCTCTCTCTCCGAGTTCCTTTTTTCCCAACCTCTTGTAAATTTCTCCAACCTGCCCCTTCCTGACATATTCGACCAATCACGAAGGAAAGAATTAGCATAGGGTACGCCCTACTTTCCCACCAACACCAAAGAATTGTTTATACTTCAGGTTAGAGATATTTTGACTCTGCTGTGTTTTTCACTCCAGCTGCAGCGATAAGGTTAGCGACATGAAGCTGAAAATAACTACTAGTAATTTTCCAGAACTTAGCCTGTGTCAGACTCAAAATGGATTTCTCTATGGTTAAAACATGACTACATAACCCATCTCTAATTAGAAAAATACACTTCATCACACAAGCAACTGTAAGAAAAAAATGTTTTAAAAATTTCTCCCACAAATGTCTCAGAGTGAGTTATTAAGACAGTGAGTGTCAGTTTATGAGAAAGGGGTGAACTCTGGGGAACTTGTAATTATTCTCATCTGTCAGAACCAGCTTATAGGTTATAAGTGAGATATTTAAGGAGTGGATTTAGCAGTTCCACTCCCCCAGTCAGTTTACATTGCTGAGTGGGGATTCAAACCCTGTTCTCTAGAGTCCTAGTCCATCATTCTATCCACCACACCATGCTGGGAACTCACCTTTTATATTACCTAGGGGCTGGTAACTGTGGCTGCCCAGATGATTTTGGATTGCAGCTCCCATCATCAATCCAGCACCATTGGCTATGCTGACTGGGGCTGTTAGGAGTGGCCTTCCAGCCAAAAGAGATCTGGAAGGCCACAGTTGCCCACCCCTAGACTCAGCAAACTCAACTTGGCACTAAGGATAAGGGGCAGTCTAGTGCCCTGCAAGGAGGTGGGGCCACCTCACAATTTCCAGAGGAACATAGTTCATCATACTTCACATTCTGAGATTTATCCAAGTCTTTGATAATGGTCTTATTAAATCCCCATCCTGTTTTTAACTATGATAAATAGCAGTTGGAGGGGCTATTTCATTGGGATTGTGATATGATAAAATAATGGTTAACGTTGTGGCAGAATGCCCACGTCACTCCTATCTATCATAGCTGAAGCTCAAGGGCAGGAGTCTATGAGAAGACAGGAGGGGCGGAGTCAATTAG
This sequence comes from Pogona vitticeps, assembly GCF_051106095.1. Lineage (NCBI taxonomy): Eukaryota > Metazoa > Chordata > Lepidosauria > Squamata > Agamidae > Pogona > Pogona vitticeps. The sequence continues at coordinate 251,854,549 of NC_135784.1, read as the reverse complement.
ACAGTTAGGAGAGGGAGACAGAGAAAAATAAAGGGTTGACGGAGAGCTAGAGAGAACAGAAGAGTTGGAGAGTGGAGAGAGAATGAGAATGAGAGTTGTGAAAGAGATAAATTGAATAGTCAAGATAAAGAGATAGTCAGAGATTATTAATGAGTTGGTTAATGTGAATAAGTAAATGCACAAATAAACAAACGTGTAATCAAATACAAGAAGTTTTAATGAGTGATCCTACACAATGATAAAAGAACATCTTTGATTTAAATACCAAAAGAGAAATAAACTAGTTATATTGGCAGCATGTGTCTGATGGAGTGAGAAAATACCAACATATCTCTCCTACTCTGGCCAGGCTGCATTGGCTGCCCATCCGTTTCCGCATTGACTTCAAAGTGTTAATGCTTACATATAAGGCCCTAAACGGCTTAGGACCTCGATACTTGACAGAACGCCTGCTTCCACCTAGATCTACTCGGATCACCCGCACGAGCCAGGAGGTGAGGCTGAGGAGCCTAACGACGAGGGAGGCCCGGAAAGAAAGGACATGAAACTGGGCCTTCTCGGCGGTGGCTCCTCGCCTCTGGAACAATCTCCCTCCTGAGATCCATGTGGCCCCCACTTTGGACACTTTTAAAAGTCAATTAAAAACATGGCTATACATTCAGGCCTTCCCTCCAGTTAATATCTGACTTTTCTGTTTATTCTGTCCTTATGTATTTTCTATTCTATTGTTGTATTCTGTTTATTATAATATGATTTATGTAATTGTTTGTGTTTTTTGTATTATTTCACTGTTTTTACTATATTGGAAGCCGCCTAGAGTGGTCTTTTAGACCAGATGGGTGGGGTATAAATCAAATGAATAAATGAATAAATGAATGAATGAATGAATGAATGAATGAATGAATAAATAAATAAATAAATAAATAAATAAATAAATAAATAAATAAATAAATAAATAAATAGTACAGTGTGGGTGAGAGATATTCACCATGGTGGCAGCGGAAGAAAGACGAAACATATCCAGAGAGTGAACCTTGGTTCGGGGGGGAAACAAACAGGGAACACTGGGTGGAACGTCACAAACGTTTTGCCCCGACATATTATAGTTTTGACCCTGATTCCCTTCCCTTATATTATTTATCTTTCAATTGCAAGGCACACTCATTGCATGCGTGTAACTAATCTCACATTTGATTTGGCCCCTGCATATATCATGACCGTATCCTCTACCCAACCTAGCATATAATACATTTAATAATGTATTGTGTATGTGGTGCCAGTGGGTGAAAGCTACACACCTATCTCCCTCTAAAATCAGTGGGGTTTAAAAACTTTGGCTGGATTGTGCCCATGTGTTTTCCATTTTAAGGATTTATCTTCTGAGATGAATGTTCTGGAAAACTGCATAAAGGATAAAGGCTTAATGGAGAAAGGGCTATTTTCTTAAAGTGGACCACAGAAACAGGAAGACAGAAAGTTCATTTTTAAAATTTTATTCATAGTTCCTTGTTCCTATGAGATCTGTTATGCAATGGTATGCAATAGAATATCAAGAGGACTTTATTTTTGGACACTTCATTAAAAAATGAATAGAATACACAACAGCTTATACATTCTCAGTGGCAGACACAAGAAAATGAGCTGCAGCAGCAAGAAAAGAAGGACAGTTAGCCTCTCAAATAAAGGAAAGACCAAACCTATCCAGAAATGTTTTGTCAGTAGACAGGCACAGAGACAGCCCAGGGCCTGTGCTCCTGCATTTTGGTAGAAACTGCCTGTAAACAATTATATAGTTTTATTATCTTTGTGAGGTGGAGGCAGTGTATGACATTTAAGCCACCTTGGCTGTAGGAGGAAGTATGTTGAGAGGAAAATGCTTGGATCAGACCTTGCCCTCCTCACCCCACCCCCAAAATACTACAGTTGTAGAACATGTTAAAATTTTACAAGGACTTGCTTTCTGGAAGCTTTCTCCATGTGGATGAGGCTTCATAATGAAAATCAGCATTACTGCACAGGGCAGATGCCAAACTGCATACGGTTGGAAACATTCCATTTCCGGGAAGGAAATTTGGGAGGAAGAGCTTTAAAGATGCCCCACCTTGTAGCGATTCATGCAGCAGGTGGATTCCTGCAGAAATGGGGCACCCAGCTTACTCTTTTCAGAAGCAAAGTAGACACTTTAAAGCCACACAGACGTTTTGCTGGCATGACACTGCCCTGACATATGGGAAAACAGATGCAGAGTAAGTGGACAGATGGACAGTTTACATTGACTGTAGTGGTTTAAATGTGAAAAAGTAAATACCATGTACATTCAATCAAACATTGGTAGCATGGCATGAAATGGAGGTGTCACTTGCATAATAGAGGAACTAGAAGAAAAATTAATAGTACACTCTTATATTTATTTATTTATTTATTTATTTATTTATTTATTTATTTACAATATTTTTTAGCCGCACCATTGCCAGTGGCTTCTACACACCTATTCAGAAGCAAGACATTTTAAGTTTAGTGGGACGTGGTCACAGGTAAGTATAAGATTGTAGCCTAGGATTTCTTTCATTAGTTCTTTTTAAAAATGTGTTTCTCACATTTGCTACAAACACCTGCACTTTCAGTACTACTAACAGTTTGATCTGATTGCTTTTTCCTGACATGAATTCCAGCTGGATGAATCGAGAGTTTGGTTGGTGTAAACTGCAGACATCCATTAACTGCCTTCAAAGAGCTGCTTGTCAGTGGCCTGCACAGTATAGGTTAACTCAGAAACATAGAAATTTAGATTAAAATATCACTGTCTGGGAAAATGAGGGAGGAGGAACAATTTGTGACTATTAAGCCAGGTTGTTGTAGCACAGCAAGAGAGACCCATCTGCATTGTTGATGTCGACAGATGTGCAGATCTGCATTTCCACTCCCATCCTATTAATCAGGAATGTAGGGGTTGCCTGGGTACATCTCTTGATTCAAAAGGCAAGCAGAAGCAAGGACCATATTATGCACAACTAATTGTCAGAGCCCACAGTTTGGCTAACATCCAGCAGGGTTCTGAGGAAAGAGCATTGGACTGGTCAAATTCCCACCGTGGCCGTGAAGTTCTCTGGATGACTTTTAGCCAGTTGCATTTTGTCAACCTGACCTACACTACAAAGTTGTGGTATATATGCTGCACTGAGGAAAGGAAGGATGTGAGTGAAACAAACGAATAAATATTTATTTATTTTTATTTAAAATCTTTTTAACCTGCCTTTCTCCTAAAAAAGGGCCCAAGGTGGCTTACAACAATTAAAAAAAACAGCATTTAAGCTAATAACAGTGAGTCTATGACATTAAAAGGATCAATGAATACAATACCAAAAAAACATAAGCAATATCAAGACACATTCAATGCATTAAGGCACAACAATCCATTTTTAAAACCCCATTTGGCAGCTATTCACTCAGGGAAAGCTTGCTTGAAGCAAAAGGTCTTCTTCGCCTGCTTGTGGAAGGAAAGTAAAGATGGGGCCAGCCTAGCCTCCTGTGGGAAGGAGTTCCAGAGTCTGAGAGCAGAAACAAAGAAGGCTTTTCCCCATGTCCCCACCAAATGCACCTGTGGGGGTAGTGGGACTGAGGGGAAAGCTTCTTCTGGGGTCCCTGACTTAGCTTGGGCCCAAGCTGTTTCGGGCTTTATCACTTTGAATTCTGCCCAGAAATGAATCAGCAGCCAGTGGAGCTGCTGTAACGGGGGGTGGGGTGGGTGAGTGATTCCCTGTATCCAGTCCCAGCTAGCAATCCATTAGCAATAAATAATGAGGTCATTATCTTTGACATATCTTTCAAACAATGGACCAAATGTTAAATTTGCAGAATTTTAAAAAATCATGAAAATTAGCTGATATTTGTAAAAATGCTATAATTTGGCAGTCTTTTTCACTTATTAGCATCCCCTAAATAATCATTCTTTTTTTTTTAGCCACAAGTATCATTATCCAAACTAGAAAGCTTACAGTATGGGTCACTACCTATCAAGAAAGTAAAATGAAGGATGTTTATGTTCTCATGCTTCCCCTGCAGAATGAACCCCAAGAGGGTATGGCATCTCTTTCTTCTACCCGCAGTCTGGAAATCTGTTTGGACATTCACATGATTTAGAGCATGTGAGTAAAAATCTGTTTCACATTATTTCAGGACTTACTGCTTCTCCCAAGAGGCATTATGGTGGGTGGGAATGATACAGTACAGAACCATCAAGGCATGGAACTTCAGTTCCCTGTGGCTGACGTTCGGGCGGCACCCTTTGGCTTATGTTCCTTGTGCATCCAGGAAGAAGTTGTGATCAGAGATAGTCATTAGTGATAGATTAGGGGAACCCCAGGACAAAAGCAGGGTATCATAACATGGAAGGTTCTGCTCCTGCCTTATCCAAACAGCCTTGGGACTGCACAGGACACACATGATTGCATGATTCCCAAACCCTGAGTTTAAACACATGCCTATTATGGAGCATCAGTACATATTCAGAACTTTGCAGAATGCAAACCTTCTGTTACTTAGCTGGATGGAGAAATAAACTTGGAAAAAGAATTACTGTATCGCACATAAAAGAGCCTATCTGTTCGGTTCCCTAGGGTAATGTTCCAATGAACACCAGGCAGCTGTAATAAATCTTAGCTAATTACATTTCTTACCAAAAGGGAATCTTGTTTCTGGAAATTCTGGAACAAGAAAACAGATGAAAATAGGATTTATGCTCCCATTCTTTCAAACTGCAGCTCATCTTTGACTTTAGATAGCAGAGGAAAGAAATTAACTAAAGAACATAAATGTTAGGAGAATACTGATTCTTGCTGGGTTTAGCTAAATGCCTTAACATACTTCTCAAAGTCTTAAATCTTCTCAGGTTTACTGCCATTTGAAGGGCAAATGAAGGGCTGGTACATTTATTCTTAAATTTGTTATTTCCACGAACAATCAGTCTTGCAATCCCTGTGTACGTTCTGCCACTATCCTGAAGCAGCACTTTAATATAATGCTGATACTGGTCAAAAGCAATAAACAAAGTCTTGTACTTTTTTGCTTTCAGATATATGGAAGACATCAGTGGTCAGGAGTGCTAAGCCAGTACCAATGTTTAACCAATCCTATTTGCTAAGAGCATTCCTTCCAGCAGAAATCACATATGGGCATAATAAATTGGCCACATATGGCCACTGAACCTCATGGCACAATTGTTAAACTGCAGTATTGCAGTCAAGATTCTGCTCACAACCTGAGTTCAGTCCCAATGGACTTAGGTAGCTGGTTCAACGTTGATTCAGTTTTCTGTCCTTCTAAGGTTGGTAAATGAAGTATCAGCTCCCTGCGGGATAATGTGTAGCCTGCATAATTAAACTGTAAACTGCCCAGAGAATGTTTTAAGTGCTGTGGGGCAGTATATAAGCAGCACACTCTGCTTTGATTTAATTTAATTTTAGTAAACCTCAACGAACTCTCTTGAAGAGAGTGTACAAAATACAATCAGCACAGAATGCCATCGCTAAACTTTTACTAAGAGCTATTAGGACAAAGACTACTACACCAGTTCTGTTTTAGCTTTGCTGGCTTCCAATTAAGTCTGTTTCTATGCTTAATTGGAAGCGCTAGCTTCAGCCTTTAGAGCTGTCGGTGGCCTGGAAAGGATCTCTCGGGGATCAGATCACAGCTTACGAATAATGTGTATTTCTTCCTCTTACAAAGTTATTGCTCTGGACATTTTGCAGAACTACTTGCCTAAGAAATCAGACATGCAAACAAAGCTTGTGTATCTCCTGATGACCCATTATGAAACAAAAACAGGGAACTGTATGAAAGCAAACCGAGACAAGTTCAGGTTAGAATAAACAATCTTCCCTTCTTCAAGAAGCTTTCCCTTTTATGTTATGTTAATTGCATCATCTAGCTCAGCCCTCAGAATTAGAAATCATATTTTCTCATTTTAATCTGTTTGGAAACCTTTCTCAGCTTCCAGAACCCTTCATGTCATGCCTCTGTTGACAGAAGCTTGGCTGCTGGACACAAGATAATGGGTTTAATTTTGTTTAATTACTTTGGCCACCCAGATTATGAAACAATCTCTACAAAGATATGTATCTGAGCTTCTACTTGTTGAATTGAAAGTTACCATTGAAGACATTGTTCTTTTAGAGATAATTTGTTGAGTTAGGGTCTTTGAATACCCCCCCCCTTTTACTGCTTCTGTTGTTTGTGTGTTGTTCTAAACAGTCTAATTTTATTTTAAATTGTTATGTATTATGGTTTTTATTTTCAAAGAGTTGTAAGCTGCTTTCAATCAGGTTTTTCTTAGAATGATGGCACTGAAAAAAAACCAAATAAGTAAAGTTTGCATTGTTTATATTCACCAGAAACAACTAAGGTGAATTATCTTGGCTTGCCACTTTGAACACATTTCTCTATTTAATCTTCAAGGATGCAGATATCTTTAGCAGGATATAAATCAAATAAATAATAATAATAATAATAATATCTATAAATGTCCTTGGGGCGTCTAATGCCCACAGTCAGTATTATGTTAAAATAATTGAAAGTCAAAGTACCAGTGCATATGACAAATAATTGAATCTGCAGGGGGCTTAGACGTTTTGCCTCTTGCAGGTATGGAGACGTGAATCACTGGACTCGTTGTCAAGTCAGATGGTGACTCAACTCAACTGAGGTTTTTTTAATGACTTGGACTCAATGTGGCTCAGAACCCACCCACCCCTCCCTTTTTTCTGGGGAAAAATTGTTTTTAATAGGACTTGGGACTTTGGATTTGGGACTTGGTACCAAATATTCAGACTCAGACTTGGGTAAAAGGTAAAGGTTCCCCTTGACATTCTTAGTCTAGTCGTGTCTGACCCTTGGGGGCAATGCTCATCCCATTTTCAAGCCGTAGAGCCAGCGCTTGTCTGAAGACAGTTTCCGTTGTCACGTGGCCAGCGTGACTAGGGAACGCCATTTTACCTTCCCACCGAGGTGTTACCTATTTATCTACTCGCATTTGCATGCTTTCGAACTGCTAGGTTGGCGAGGAGCTGGGACAAAGCGACAGGAGCTGACTCCGTCGTGTGGATTCAATCTTACGACTGCTGGTCTTCTGAACCTGCAGCACAGAGGCAGTTTAGCCCGCAGCGCTACCATGTGACTTGGACCCAAATATTTGCCAACATCCCTGCTTTTTTGTCTTTTCTGAGTAACTACTTGCTGAGGTGTAAATTGTTTCCTTAAGGATTTACTTCCATCTTCTGTATAGTCTTCGTATTGAGCTCCTTGTAAGAGTGGCAGCATGTGAGGTAGGAGTTAGGAGCTTCTGTCACCAAGTTTGAAAGTATTTTTTCCTCACCTCCACTGTCCTTCAGTGGATTTTCTAAAGTTGTAATTTTGCTATTTAATCCAATTATGATTTTCTAGAATAACTGTTTATTTAATAGCTATAAGCTCTGCACTAACCTGATGTGCTGTGTGAGTATAAATACCATTTTAAAAAAATCATATTCTTGCTTATACGGTAGTAAATGAACAGGCATGTGACTCTCCTGTAACAATATAAAAAATTACAGTTCACTAATTACCATCATTTTCATTACCAATGTAAGTGATAAGACCTGGTGTGGAACAGTCATCAAAAGGAATGGTGTTGATTAAAAATACTTGAAAATTAAACATATATATCTCATTATTTGCACTTTTAATATATAATCTGGGTAGTTTGAATGCAAGGTTTATTGTGTTTTCTTGAAAAAGATCCATGATGAGGTATTGGCAGCAATTCAGTGTACATGAAGCATGCTTAAGTTCCTCTGAAATGAAAGAGGCACAATGGGAGTTGTGCTTAACTGCACACTGGATTGCAGCCATTTCTTGTTTTCTAGGCCAAATGAATTTTGGTTTTGTGGTTCTTGAGTGCAGAAATGATAAGCAAAATTGACCTGGAATTTTTGTTTGCAAAATGGTTTTGATTACATAGATGTTTGAAAGACTTTTTTTTACAAAGAAGCTTTGAAGCAGCTTCCGCTTAGTTGGAATGACAAGCGAAAGTGGTTTAGATTACTTTGGCTAGAGGAAAACCAAATCTGAGACTGCTACAAACAAAAGGTTGTTTAACAATCATTGTAATTTCCTCTGGCAAGGGGATCTCGGCTCTCATTTCTTTCACGGCTTGCTCCAAGGATACACTAAGCTGCATTAGTTCCACTGATAAAATCCCTATTCGGTCCCTAGTCCTGACGTTCTTAAGAATCTTTTTTGCTTCTAGACCAGGATTGGTGAATCTTTCTCACACCGGTGTTTTTCTGTTTGTTTTTCTGCTACAAATGCCAGTACTAGACGTTGTCTAGAGGGGCGGGGTAAAAATTGAGTAAATAAATAAATAAATCCATAGCTTGTATTGCCAATGATAACAGACTGTGCAAATTGTAGTCTGAAACATCTGGAGTGCCAAAGGCTCTCCAGATGTTTTGGACCACTTCCAGCAAGAGGTTAATTTTTTCTTCTCCTCCCAGCAGTTCCACCAATACTCAAATGTATGCAAGGTTCCTGCTTTGGTCCTCTGCTCCGTCCCGGTACACGGCAAAGATGTTACTTTTCTGTGGCTGTCTTCTCCCAGAATGAGAGGAATCAGAGGGAGTGGTGGTCAAAATTTGTTTGGGTTGGAAAGAGCCACCAAGCATGTCTGTCCAGCATTGAATTGGCACCTATAAACTATTACCAGATAATGTAATGAAACTGATTTATACTGTATTGTTACAGTATTGTTATTACTATTACTACAAATATGACTTCTAGAAATAGAAAGTACAGTGGTGTCCCGCTTGACAATTACCTCATTAGACAAGGAAATCGCTTAACGATGAGTATTTTGCGATTGCTATAGTGATCGCAAAACGATGTTTGTATGGGTTTTTTTTTCATTTAACGACGATCAGTTCCCTGCTTCGGGAACCAATTTTTCACTTAACAACAATCAAAACAGCTGATCGTTGGGTTTTCAAAAAGCCTGCCCGCTGTGCAAAATGGCTCCCTGCTGTGTTTTAGGATGGATTCCTCGCTATACAGGCACTGGAAAATGGCCGCCCTATGGAGGATCTTCGCTGGACACTGAGGTATTTCGCCCATTGGAACACATTGAACAGGTTTTCAATACATTTCAATGTTTTTTTTAACTTTCGCTTGACAACGATTTCATTCTACAGCGATTTTGTTGGAATGGATTATCCTCGTCAAGTGAGGCACCACTGTATCATATGGAAAAATTAAGCACTGGAAAAATTTTCATCCCATGCCACTGGTCTTCCTTCTGCTATATGTGTAATAAGCCATCTAGCCAGTTGCTCCCTTTATTCCTGCTGGCTACTTGCTTATCCTATTGGCCACTTGATCTCACCTCCCACTACAGCTAGGAAGAAGAAAGGGGTATTGCACATGAACAACTCTTAACAAACTTCTCCCACAGTAATCCTATGTCTCTTTGTTTTTTCATATCAACATTAGATAAAAAATACTGGAAATGATAGCACCATGCTATTTTGGAACTTTTTGTAATGGTACTTTTAATCCATCTCAATCTTCCATTCTAGAGCCAGAAGCCTAACCCTGATTTTATCCTTGTGGAAGGCTCAATAGCAAATTGCTACTCAATTCTGAAGGTGCTGGTTGCTCTCAGGAATGTAACCAGTGCCCCATTAATGAAGGGTAGCTTGCCACCACGATTTCCATGACACAAACATAGATCTTGAATATAAGTGCCTTGTCCACATCCTCGGGGTGTACTAGCTGAAATTATTCCAATTTAACTGACTAGACATCTCAGTCAGATATACTGGTATCAACAAGGAGTTAACATTTCAACTTTGATTTTTGGCAGAACATCTCTCCCCCAAAATAACTATCCATCCCACATGCTCCTCGCAGTCGTTAATGTTAAGAATTGTAATAACTAAGGAAGTCAAAAAACAAAAACATTAACAACAACAATCTCAACTTGAGGAACTAAGCTTTCATGGGTTATAGCCCCTTCCCTTTAGAATAAGCTTCCTACAGAAGCTGGACACCATCCCTCTTTGTTTTTAGGAAGCTAATTAAGTACAAATTATACAAGGCTTTCTTCTACTAATGTAAATTTGTCCTGAGATATTCACATGGGTTTTAATTGGTGTATTTTTATTTAAAATTAGTTTCAGCTAGAGACAGAGTATCACTGCTTTTTATTATATTTTGGTAACTATTATCTAGTGTTATATTTTGTTGAGTAGCACTCACCCAGCTGCAGGTTTCTTTAGAGCTACCCTCGCAGCTACTAATGTTCATGTGGAAGCAAGACACATTTCAGACAGGAAAAGTGGCTTTCCTTTACAACTGTGCAAATAGCTGCAGCAGATCTCCCAAAGTACTTCTGCACAAACCTTTAGATCCTCTCCTGCACAAGCCTATATAATCTCAGAGCTTGGGCAGATAGGCAAAAGCTATTCAGGAAATGAGTATGCTTGCTTATAGTCCATCCCAAAGGAGGCTAGAGTTTACTAGTATGCATATCTGCACTGCACTGCACTGCAAAAGTCACATGTTTGGAAAAATTGCTTTTCCAGGCTTCCTATGAAAGACATCCTTATAAACCTCCTTCCCTCCTAAAGTTTTGCCTCTGGAGATGTCTTGTTTTTGCATATACTGTATGTGTGCCCGTTTTTAAAAGATAATTTAAGAGCTAATTAAAGACTTCCAACTGGAAGCCTCTGATGTGAAAATGAACTCTCCCTAGAAAGGCCTACAGCACTGAACTCTTGTTGCCCAGATCAAGTCCTGGAACAAAATGATACCATACCCCCCACGAAGACCAAAAAAGCATGTGTCAGGCTTATCAGACTGAGCCTTGCATCATCTCATTAACAGGGGGAGGGGGGATTAAAATTAAAATAACTGCTTTGCAGCTATCTGGAAAACCCTTGGTGTCTCTTCATTGTTATTGGTAATATTTAATAATATGACATTCACATGGGTGAAGACTTGTAGGTGAAATAGTTAGCCATCAAAAATGTGTCCTTATGCTAAGAAAAGAGAACAATTGGTTTGATGCATTGGACTTTTAATATTAAATGTACAGTGGTGCCTCGCTAGACGATGATAATCTGTTCCACTGAAATTGCTGTTTAGCGAAATCATTGTCTGGCGAAAAGCATTTCCCCATTGGAATGCATTGAAACCTGTTTAATGCATTCCAATGGGGAAGAATTGTTGTTATCTAGCGAAGATCTGCCATAGGAAAGCCGCTTTGCGAACCGCCGACCAGCTGTTTAAATCGCTGTCTTGCGAAGCTTAGGTCCCGAAAACACCTGTTTTGCGAGCGCAGAGGAAGCTGTCAAAATCGTTGTCTAGCGAAAATCGGTTTGCGAAGCAGGGACCAAACATTGTCCAGCGAAATTCCCCCATAGGAATCACTGTTTTGCGAATTGCTATAGCGGTCACAAAAAGTCAATGTCTAGCGAAAAAACTGTCATGCGGGGTAACTGTCTAGCGAGGCACCATGTATAGGCAGAACAATATTGTTTAAGGTACGTAGACGAAGCCTACGAGTGATATTAGGCCTCTTGGCCCACTCTCTATTTATTTGCTGGGGCTTTGCTGGGAATTTCAGGTATCCACTTTGATTGTTCCCATCCTTTCCTCACATCTTTGCTGCAAAGTCTGGCCAAAGCCCATTGTGACAATCACCTACATCACTCATGCCATTCATATTCATGACCTGATTTGCATGAACCTATGAGAGGACTGGAGAGGCAGAGTCAGCAGCTACATGAGGTTTGGCGGGAGAAGGAAGAGTCAGATAAGGGCTGGTTAGTCAGAGAGAGAGGGAATAGATACTGAGAGATAGAGCTGGTTAGGAAAATAGGTAGAGAAGGTGGTAATGATATAGCAAGAGAAAAGTATGTACTGAGAGAATTGTTGATGATTTGCTTGTGTATAATGTTTATCTGAGAAACTTCTGTTATTATTCAATCTGATTCACTTCAATAAATAAGTTCTGTTTCTGTTTGCAAGACAAGTGTTCAGACAAACGTCATTTATATTGTGGATTGGGGTAATCCACTGGTGGCAGTGAGAGGAAAACACAACATGAACCTTTGTGACAGAAAGACAAGCAGGGGGCCACAAGGGCGAATGCCACACCCATCAAAAGTATTCATTCTGTGAATTGTTGATGGAGTGAAAACCGTGTTAGAAATCTTCAAGCAGAAGGAATCAGATATGATGAAAGATATCTATTTTAAAAGGCAAGGACAGAGAAATGAAAATACAGGTGTGAGGCAAAAGATAATTTCTGTAGCAAAAAAAATGGATGATGAAAGAAACACTCAAAATTGTTAAGGACATGTGGGAAACAAAAGTAAAGGGTGACAGAGTTAGGGTCAGAATCATGAATACAGCCTTTTAGTGACTGTTATGTAGAGACAAACAGAACTATTACCGTAATGCAAAGAAACTGAAAAGAATAACAAAAGATGAAAAACATGAGATCTCTTCCTGAAGATCCAAGAAATCAAAAGGAAATTTAAGCCTAGATTAAAGGTAAAGGTAAAGGTTCCCCTTGACAATTTTTGTCCAGTCGTGTTCGACTCTAGGGGGCGGTGCTCATCCCCGTTTCCAAGCCACAGAGCCAGCATTTTGTCCGAAGACAATCTTCCGTGGTCACATGGCCAGTGCAACTTAGACACGGAACGCTGTTAACTTCCCACCGAGGTGGTCCCTATTGATCTACTTGCATTTGCATGCTTTCGAACCGCTAGGTTGGCGGGAGCTGGGGCGTGCAACGGACGCTCACTCCGTCACGTGGATTCGATCTTACGACTGCTTGGTCTTCTGACCCTGCAGCACAGGCTTCTGCGGTTTAGCCCGCAGCGCCACCACATCCCCTAAGCGTAGATTAGGAATGCTGAAAAAGCAACAAAAAAGCACACTTTATGATCAGGATAAAATAAAGAGAAGATGGAAACAATACATTGAAGACCTATAAAAATGATAAAAATATGACAGATTCCTATAACAGGAATCCTATAATGAAGAACTGAGAAAGTGAAATGCAAGTTGCTCTAAAAGAAATGGGAAGGAATAAATCACAAGGGTAAATGGTATACTGATAGAACTATTACAGAGATTGCATCTGTCAAAATCCTAACAAGAATATGTGAACAAATGTGTGAAATCATGGGAAATGGGTGAGGTGCCAGAGGACTCGAGGAGGGCTAATGTTGTCTTTATCTTCAAAAAGGGCTATCAATCCCAGGCAAAATTATGAAACAGATCATAAAGTGGTCATTGTGCAAGCACCTATAAAACAATGCAGTAATACAGTGGACCCTCGACTTATGGAATTAATCCGTGTTGGAACGGTGGCCGCAGGTCAAAAAGTCCTTAGGTCGAGGGTCCATTTCCCATAGGAATGCATTGAAAACCATTTAATCCATTCCAGCCAAAGAAAAAAAAATCCTGGGCTTCCAAAGCTGCACCCTCTGCCCTCTGCCTTCCGTCCCCAGTTTTGGAAGCCCAGCAAGCTGAAAGCCACTCCGCACCCGCTGCCGGCTTCCGAGGCTTCCGAACCCCCTTCGCTGTCCTCTGTTTCCCCTCCCCGGTGTCCTCTGTCTCCTGTCCCTGGTGCCCTCTGCCTCCTTTCCCTGTGGGAGATAGAGGGCAGCGGAGGGGGTTTGGGAGCCTGGGAGGCTGAAAGCCAGCAGTGGGCACGGAGGTTGGGAAGCCGGCAGCACGCGTGGAGTGGCCTTCAGCTTGCCGGGCTTAGCCACTGCCCTCTGCCTCATGTCCCCATGGGGATGGGAGGCAGAGGGCAGCAGGGATGGGAGGCAGAGTCGAGTGGCCTTCAGCTTGCCGGGCTTAGAAAGCTGCACCCACTGCCCTCTGCATGTCCCCATGGGGATGGGAGGCAGAGGGCAGCAGGGGTGGCTTTGAATTTCCCACCCTTTCCCCCTGTCTTTCGTAGGTCGAAGCTCCGGCCGCAAGTCGAACCAAAATTTTGCAGCCGGAGCTTTTCATACTGTTACAGGTCAATTCTGGCTTCAGGTTTCTGGCAAGGACAATCAGGCCAAGACGCATGCGACCGATTCAGGAGCCAATTTATTTAGAAAATAAATCAGTCCGGCCTCCCTCTTGATAGCAGAGAAAAAGGCCCCGAGAGGATGTATCGACTACATTTTATAATGATGTAGACAAAGAGCAATAAAAAACTACATTCCCATTGGTCATTTGTACCCCAAATTTGGATCCTTGCCCTGATTGGATCCTAAGGTCTCCGTCCAGTTGACTCATTGGCTAGGAAAGAATATACATTTTATGTCTTGACCTCATACCCAAGATGCGCCCCTCAGTCTGGGAATAATGTAACCATCCTGCTATCTCCTTTGATATGTTGATGTATTTTCTTCCTGAATCTCGGAATGCCCTTCAAAGGAGGGCGATTCATGGAGGTTTGCTACAACCCTTATCAGTGGTCTCCTTGCCCTTCGCATACCAATATGTGGCCAGACGGCCTATGTTTCTTCCAAGCTGCCAGCCCTTGGAATTGGATAAGGGTCCCTTTGTTTATTTTGATGGCCCATGAATGGGCCATAAACTGCTATCAGGTATAGCTATTTCCGGTGGAGGTTGTTATTCCCAGGCTGAAGAGTATTGTAGATGTGACGTGTGCCATGACGTCACCTGCCTGTCTTGGCTAAGGCTGGAGTTTCCTGGCCTATGGCAGGGCAGGAGGTGGGTCTTAAAGGGGTGGAGTTTGTGTATATAAGGGGTGTGTGCAAAGAGAGAAAGGGTTGTTGGGGAATTAGAGAGTGGGAGAGTGACAGGGTTAGATATAGGTTAGGTACCTGAGTGTTAAGTAACCAAGAACTGTGCAGGGTTAAGGTCTGAGAAATATAGTGTGATAAGTGATTCCTTTATTCAGTGATTACCATTTTAAGTCTGTATTCAATAAATCATTATTTTTATTTTAAAATCCATACATAGTCTGAAGTGTCAGGTTTATGTGTGGTTGGTGGCAGCGAAGTACTGTGTGTGTGTGAAGGATCGTGACCTGTCATCTCTTGAGGTGACATAAGAGGAGGTGGCAGTCGCGACAAAACTGGTGCCAGCGTGTGGGATACGAGTTGTCCAGTTGCCCAGTTGCCCAGAAAAGCCTTGGCTAGTGTGACCAGAGCAAAAGGATTTCAGTTAGGTGCACCTGAAGTGGGGTGTGGGTAACTCTCTAGGATTTGCCTCCAGGGGGGAGCAGATCTAGTAGAGAGGCACCTAAACTTCAGAGTGAGGGAACTGACTTATGAGCTCTAGAAGGTCCATTTTGTGAGGGAGATTGGCCCAAAGTAGGAGGCTGTTGTGACTTGGTCTGAGAGTCCAGAGTTGGGAGAACTCGGAAGGGACAGACAGACCAAGGGCAGCGAAGATTTGGGATCTCTCTGGTGAACTACAGAACCTGAGAGAAGGTGAAGCTGTGGTGGATTTGAAGTAGAGCCAAGGGCAGAAAATTAAAGTAGCTCTAAATCTGGCAAGAGGCCCAGTGAAGGGGCAGAAGCCATTAGAGACTACAGTAACAAGCCTAGCCATATCTGTTTGTATACCCTGTTAGAGAGTGTCAGACCTTAGCACAGGAAAGGAAAAAGTGACGTTTTAAACAGAGGCTTGAAAATAGGAAAAGAGCCTTCTGTGTGATTAAAATGCCTCTCACGCGCAGTCAAATGGCAGAAGTGAGTGAACAAAGAGACCAAGCAATGTCAGACTGGTCTGGGGATGAGTCAAATGGTGAGGGAAGAGTTGCCTCAGTGCAGGAAGAAGCTAATGGTGAACAGTTATCAGAACTGAGGAAAATTCAATTAGCTCAGGAACATGAATATAGGATGAGACAATTAGAAAAGGAGGAAAGAATGAGGCAAATGGAGATGGAAAGAGAAGAAAGATTGGAGAGAGAGAGGATGGCTTTTGAACTTAGGAAATTGGAAATACTGAACCAAAACAACAACAACAACAGAGATTCTGGTACTGAACCAAGCCAGTTATCAAAATCAGATTTGAAGAAATTTCCTACATATAAACAGGGAGATTGTCCTGAAAACTTCCTTAAAATCTTTGAACGAAGTTGTGCTGATTTTTCTGTGAGGGAAACAGAGAAAATGATAATTTTGAGGTCTCTCCTGAGTGGAAAAATGGCTGATGTGTATGCCGATATGCCAGTTGAGCTAAGTAAAGATTATTCAGAGTTCAAAAAAATGGTTTACAAACGGTTTGGCATTAATTCAGAACATCTTAGGCTGAAGTTCAGAAAACTTACTAAAAGATCAGATGAATCTTATACCCAACTTGGTTTTAACTTAGAAAAGTGTTTAGATCGGTGGCTTGAACAAGAGAATGTAAAAACTTTTCAGGAATTGAAAAATGTTGTGGGCCTGGAGCAGTTTTATTCCTTACTCCATGGGGAACTTAAATATTTAGTTCAAGAACGGAAACCAACTGATGTTAGAAACGCTGCTCAAATAGCTGATTTTATTTCTCAAATAAGGGGTCCTAGTTGTTATGAGGGGAGAGGTGTGAGGAAAACATGGGACCCAAAGTTCTCTAAGGAACAAGCACAGAGACAGACTAAAGTGGGCGGCCATTTTAGTGAAAAGCCCTCAGAACAGGGCCAGCACAGTAAACAAGTTTTGGAGGGAAAAGAGAAACTTGAAAGATTAGATGGGAAAAGCTCATGGGGGGAGAGAATCTGCTTCATTTGCAAAAAGAAAGGCCACATTGCTGCACAATGTTTTAGTACAAGGCAAAATAAAGAGGTTCCACCTCAGAAAGTTAATGTAAAAGAAGCAAAGGCTGTATTTTGTGTTCAGAGTAAACCTCAAGCTTCTTCTAGTGAAAGCTCGGTTGTCATGGAAACCCAGGCAGAGGCAGTTAGGAGCTCTGAATTGGATACATTGAAGGAGCTACCTCTCGCTGAAGTTGTCCACTGTTATTACATACAGACCAATTGTGCTTTATTGGAATCTGCTGGGGACAGGATAAAAGTTTTTGAAAATGACTATTCAGCTTTGAGAGACACCTGTTCTCAAATTTCTATTTGCCACTCAGACATAGTACCACAAAGTTGTATGATTGCTGACCAGACTCTATCTGTGAAAGGGATTGGGTCAGAACTAGTTTCACTACCTGTAGCTGACTTGAAAATTGAATATCAAGGTTGGAAGGGATTGTGGAGAGTGGGGGTGTCTTCTGAGATCCCTACCCCTTTTCTTATTGGTAATGACTTAACAAAGCATGTCAAGAGTGCCCTGGTGGTAACACGTGCACAATCAGTACAAGGTGAAGCCAGTAATGAGACTGACTCTCAAGAGCCAGAGAAATTTGTACCACAACCTGAGGCATTTTCAGTTGAAATACCTCAGAAAAGCCTCTTTGTCAAGGAACAAACAGCAGACCCCACCTTAAAAGACTGTTTTGCAAAGGTGACTGATATTTATCACCTGAGTGCCCTGAACGTTTTATTATTAAGGGTGGTTTACTTTATAGGGAAAAACTGAATAATCTTTCAAAAGGGGGGCCTGAAGTTAAGAGACAGCTGGTGGTGCCTGAGAAATATTGCCCTATGATTCTGGAAAAGGGACATGCAGACATTTTCTCAGCTCATATGGGGATCAACAAGACCAAACAAAGAATAGCTCAAAACTTTTACTGGCCTGATATGGGTAAACATATTAAGAGTTTCTGTCAAAGATGCCATATTTGTCAGAGACAGGGCTCTAACTGTGATAAAACTAGAGCAAAGCTATGCCCATTACCAGTGATTTCAACTCCTTTTACACGTCTAGGGGTGGATATCATAGGTCCAATGCCCAATGCCACTAAGCGGGGGAACAGATTTATTTTAACTATAGAGACCCAGACTGTGGCAGAAGCCTTAGTAAATTACAGGAGTAGGATGGGTTTTCCTTCTGAGATAATCACAGACTTAGGAACCTCTCATACATCCAAACTTATGAAAAGGTTAGGCAGGGGGGTCATTCACATAAATGCCCTGAAGCCATATTAAAGAGAGACCATCCATGTGCAGTTTGTAATAAAAGAGGATGATAAGGAGGAACATGGGTTGCCCTTCAGGGAAGGGAGGGGCCCACAAAAGTTCAATCCACTAGAGGTGCAGATCAGCCCTGCTCTATCCAGAGAACAGCAGAATAGTTGTAGAACTCTGATTACAAAACCTCAAGAAGTGTTCTCAAACAAACCTGGTGTTGACAAGGGAGTGCTACCCAGGACTGACATAGGGAATGCTTCTCAGTCTGTAACACCATATAGAGTAAGAGGTTATTACTTTGACAATATTCACAGAACGCTAGACGAAATGCTAAACGATCAAATTATTGTACACTCATCTAGCGCTTGGTTAGCCCTTGTAGTTTTGGTAGACAAGCCGGATGGCAGGGTCAGGTTCTGTGTGTACTACAGCAAGTTATATTCAGTAACCAAACCTGATGCTTATCCTAGGCCTAGGCTTGATGACCTAAGTAAGATGATTGGATGTTGCAGAGTCGTATCCTTTTTAGGTCTAACCAAAGAGTGTTTGCAAGGAAGAAGTGATCCTAGGGCCCAAGAAAAAAACGCATTTTGCAGTCCATTTGGTCTGTTTGAGTTTCGGGTCCTCAGTTGTGGCCTGAGAAATTCACCAGCAACATTTCAAAGGCTCATGGACCATACTCTGAAAGGGCTTAGTGACTTCACAGTAGCTTATATCGATGACATAGGGGTCTTTAGCAACACCTGGCAAGATCACCTGCATCATCTAGAGTTAGTGCTACAAAGACTGAAAGATGCTGGCTTAACCGTTAAAGCTAGTAAGTGTCAGCTAGGTAACTCAGAGATGAAGTACCTAGGTCACATAGTGGGAGGAGGCCTAATCAAACCTTTAGAGGCCAAGGTAGAAGCAATCCTGAATTGGCCCAGACCTACCACTAAAAAGAAAGTGAGGTCCTTTCTAGGTCTGGCAGGGTATTACAGAAGGTTTATACCCGGTTTCAGTGAGATTGCTGCAGTGAGATTGTCAGACCTGACAAAGAAGCAGTGCAGCAACAGCGTTTCCTGGTCGGAAGAGTGTGAGATGGCGTTTGGACGGCTGAAAGATGCTCTAACCAACCATCCAGTGCTGCATGCTCCTGACTTCAACAGAGAGTTCATCATCTACACAGATGCGTCTAATGCCGGTGTGGGAGCGGTACTGTGCCAACAGGATGACAGCGGAGACCAACATCCAGTGGCGTACCTGAGCAAGAAGTTGCTTCCCAGGGAGAAGAATCTTTCTACCATCGAGAAAGAGTGTTTGGCGATCATCTTTGCGATCCGGAAGCTGAAGGCTTACGTCTGGGGTCGACATTTTACCTTGTGCACTGATCACTCACCTCTATCATGGTTGCGGACTATGAAATCACAGAACAGTAAACTGATGAGGTGGGCGCTTCTTTTGCAGGACTATGATTTCGAGGTTAAGGTGGTCAGAGGGACTATAAACTGTGTGGCTGACGCCTTATCCAGAAGACCGGAAGACGACATCTAAAGGACTTATGGACTCTGTGTATGGTATATGGCAATGTAAAGTGTTTGGAAAGTTATGTATTGTATTATGATAAATGTTTGCATTGCATGTTTTTATTTACCTGTATGGAGGAAGTGTAAGTATATTTGTAGTTGTGTTAAACTGTGTAATAAATGTAATGCTTTATGTTTGTTGCAGTTGTTTTGGGGAAAAAGCACCTTAGCTTTCCCCCACAAAACAACTTATTAAAGGGGGAAGGTATGTGACGTGTGCCATGACGTCACCTGCCTGTCTTGGCTAAGGCTGGAGTTTCCTGGCCTATGGCAGGGCAGGAGGTGGGTCTTAAAGGGGTGGAGTTTGTGTATATAAGGGGGGGTGTGCAAAGAGAGAAAGGGTTGTTGGGGAATTAGAGAGTGGGAGAGTGACAGGGTTAGATATAGGTTAGGTACCTGAGTGTTAAGTAACCAAGAACTGTGCAGGGTTAAGGTCTGAGAAATATAGTGTGATAAGTGATTCCTTTATTCAGTGATTACCATTTTGAGTCTGTATTCAATAAATCATTATTTTTATTTTAAAATCCATACATAGTCTGAAGTGTCAGGTTTATGTGTGGTTGGTGGCAGCGAAGTACTGTGTGTGTGTGAAGGATCGTGACCTGTCATCTCTTGAGGTGACATAAGAGGAGGTGGCAGTCGCGACAAGGGTCCCTTTGTTTATTTTGATGGCCCATGAATGGGCCATAAACTGCTATCAGGTATAGCTATTTCCGGTGGAGGTTGTTATTCCCAGGCTGAAGAGTATTGTAGATGTGAGCTACATGACCCAATGGGCCTGGATTGAGGACATTGTAGGAATGCAAGCTATGGTAAGGGTATAAGTATATAGGCTAAGTACATTTCAGGTAAGCTACATCATGAGTGATAATACAAATATAAAGTACCAGTTATGTTACAGTACACCAAGTATATTGAGATATATTAAAGTACATCAAGAGGGCTTGTGGCATAGATACAGAACAGTGTTTATGTTTCATAAGTACATAGAAATGCATAGAGAAACTTCCAAGCATTGTCAGCACATACAGTTGCAGTAGTTATGTTAAAATACAGTTTCCGTATCCCCCCATATCAGTACCTCAAAATTTTCATGAGTAGGGACCTTTGTAAGTCAAGGGTCCACTGTAACTAGAAACCAACACAGATTTGTCAAGAGCAAATCCTGCCAAACTAATTTAATCTCATTTTTTGATTGGGTAACCTCCCTGATAGACAGAGGGAATGCTGTAGACATAGTATATCTTAACTTCAGCAAAGCTTCAGCAAGCTAACTAGGTGTGGGCTGGATAGATCAAGTGTCAGGTGGATACACAATTGGCTACAGAATCATACTCAGGGGGTGATGATTAATGGGTCCTTCTCTAACTGGGGGGGGGTACCCCAAGGCTCAGTCCTGGCCTGGTGCTTTTAAATATTTTTATTAATGACTTGGATGAGGGAGTGCGGGGAATGCTTGTAAATTTTGGTCATTATACAAAATTGGGTGGAATAACTAATACTAGAACAGTGGTTCTTAACCTTTTTGAAAGAAACGCCCCCTTGAGCCATTGAGGAAATCATCACCACCCCCCTCCCCGTGATGGTGGCACCGGCCACAGGGAGGGGAGTGATAACTTCCTTAATGGAGGCGCGGCAGCGCCAGCGGCACCACATCTGCTGCCAGCACCAGCTGCTCTGGATCTGGCAGTGTGGCAGCAGTGGGGAGACGATGATAACTTCCTCAATGGCGGCAGCACGGCGGCTCCATCGCCCCCTTCTGTTCCTTTACCCCCACGTCACCCCTTTTCATTCCATTGCCCCCTTGAAAAATGAAACCGCTCCCTCGGGGGCAATATCGCCCAGGTTAACAACCACTGTCCTAGAACAATGGTCCCCAACCTTTTCTGAACTGCAAAAAGGGGCCAAGGTCCATGCAGGGGGGGCACCCCCCGCACTTACGGGGAGGCAGGGCATGCTCATGGATGGACGAGGCATGCTCATGCGCATGTGTGTGGGGGCTGGGTGCACTTGCAGATGGGTAAAGCACTCTTGTGCGCATGGGTGGGGCACACTCACGGATTGGTGGGGCACGCTTCTGGGTGGGTGGCGCACCCATGTGTGTAGGTGGGCAAGCCATGCGTTTGTGTGGGGTGCGTGAGGGAGTGGGGGGCAGATCTGTCTCCATGGCCCAATTCTGCCATGGCCATGGACCCCTGCCATAGAAGACAGAAACAAAATTAAAAATGACTTTGATAGGATGGAGCACTGGGCTGAAAGCAACAGAATGAAATTCAACAGGGATTAGTGCATAGTACTGCACCTCGGAAAAAGAAACCAATTGCACAGTTACAATGGCTTAGCAAAACAACAAGTGAGGAGGACCTTGGAATTGTCATAGATCACAAGTTAATTATGAGCCAACAGTGTGATATTGCTACAAAAAAGGCAAATGCTATTAGCTTTTGTTTATAGAAATATACGTAAATAGAAGTATAGTTTCCAGATCCCACAATGTGCTAGTCCCCCTCTACAGTATTCAACACTGGTTAGTCCTCATGTTGAGTACTGTGTCCAATTGTGGACACCACACTTCAAGAAGGATGCTTACAAATTGGAGCAAGTTCAGAGGAGGGCGACAAGGATGGTCAGGGGGCTGGAAATCAAGCCTTATGAGGAAAGGCTGAAAGAATTGGGCATGTTTAGCCTTGAAAAAAGAAGACTGAGGGGAAAATGTGATACATAGCAGTTTTCAAATATTTGAAAGGCTCACATACAGAGGAAGGGCATGATCTTTTCTCGATCATCCCAGAGTGCAGGACATGCAACAGTGGGCTCAAGTTAAAGAAAGTCAGATTTCGGTTGAATATATATGAAAAAATTCCTAACAGAGCAGTACGACAGTGGAACCAGTTACCTTGGGAGTTGGTGTGTGCTCCGACACTGGAGGCATTCAAGTAAAACTTACATGATCACCTGGCAGATATACTTGGATTGTATTCCTGCATTGAGCAGGGGGCTGGACTTGATGGCCTTGTAAGCCCCTTCCAAATTCACGTTTCTATGATTCTGTGAATATGGAAATAAAATAATGGCTGACAGACTGGAAATACTCCATATACATTCCAGTCCTTAAGAAAGGAGATACCAAGGAGTACAGTAGTAACTATAGGACCATTGCTTTAATTTCTCATGCAAGCAGAGTGATGATCAAAATGTTGCAAGAAAGACTTTTACCTTATATGGAATGAGAAATACCTGATGTTGAAGCTGGATTTTAAAAATGAAGAGGTACTTGAGACCATATTGTAAATATCCATTGGCTACTGGAGAGCACCAAAGAATTCCACAAGAAGACCAGTCTATGCTTTATAGATTGCAGCAAAGCCTTTGACTGTATAGATCATGAGAAACCATGGGTTGTTTTGAAAGAAAGGGGTGTACCTCAACACTTTATCATCCTGATAGTATGTAACTTGTATTGTGGACAAGAAGCTACTGTTAGGATAGAATATGGAGACAGAATGGTTTCCTATAGGCAAAGGTGTCAGACAGGAATGCATTTTATCCTCTTACCTATTATATCTGCATGCAGAACATATCATACAGAGTACCAGACTAGATTCAGATGAAAGAGGAGCAAAAACTGGTGAAACATCTGTAGTTTAAGATGTTTGTTTGTTTGTTTGTTTATTCATTTAACTTATATGCCGTCCACACTACCCGAAGGTCTCTGGGCAGCTTGCAACATGTAAAATACAATAAAAAGGCAAAATAATTAAAATGCAATTATGCAGATGACATCAAATTACTGGCAGAAAGCAGCAATGACATGATTTTTTGGAGAAAGTGAAAAAACAAAGTACCAAAGCAGAACTGAATATTAGAAAGATCATGATTACAGAAGTATAGAACTGTAATGCTGACAATGAAGAAATAAAAGTTGTTAAAGATTTTGTATACCTTGGCTCAATCATCAATCAAAATGGAGGCTACAGAAAAGAAATCAGAAGACTAAGACTCAGAAGGGCAACAGTGAAAGAATTAGAAAAAAGTAAAAATGTCAAGTGTAAGGATGTGTCACTGGAGACCAAGGCCAAGATCATCCAATTATTGTGTTCCTGATCACTATGTCTGGGTGTGAAAGCAGGACAGTAATGAAAGCTGACAGGAAAAAAATGATTCATTTGAAATATGTTGCTGGAGAAGATACCCTAGACTGCCAGAAAGACAAACAAGTGGATCCTTAATCAAATCAAACTCGGACTGTCTCTGGAGGCCAAAATGTTGAAAGTGAGGATGTTTACTTTGGGCACATCATGAGAAGGTAAGATTTGCTGGAAAAGACAATAATGCTGGGAAAGGGAATGAGGAAAAGTGGAAAGCCAAATGTGAGATGGATTGACTCCATAAGTGAACCTACAGCCATCAGTTTATGGAGCTGAACAGGGCTGTTGAGGACAGGACATTTTTGAGATCTCTTATTCATTGGGTCATCAAAAGTTGGAGGCAACTTGATGGCACATGAAAACAACAGGTGTGAGGAACAGGAACAAAGATGCCATAGAGATGAAGATAATGAGAGATCTGAATAACAGAGAAAGAGGAATATCTGGGAAACAGGGTTGCAGAAATATTTGGTTTGTGTAAAAAAAGAATGAAAGGGAGGAACAGAAAAGGGATTTGGGAAAAGAGTGCAGTAGTATGCAAAGAAAAAGAGCCAGACTAAAGTCGTTACTTAGCATTGTAAGTCCCATTTAGAGTTGGGTCCATTGAATCAGTGGAATTTATGGAGGAGGTGACATGCTAAAGCCTCACTGAGAGATGCAGTTGAAGAGAAATGTAGTATGAAGACTGTGAGATGCAACAAAACATGAGAAAAACTATTCTGTGGGTTTGGGTGGAAAACACCCCACCGGCGTTATCAGCAACAGGGTCCCAGACAGTCTTGCAGTACTGCTGTCATGAGTTCAGCTGAAGATCCGGAACCTACAGGTGAGGAGAATGCTGAGAGATTAGAAGCACAGACACCTGAATCACAACCAGATTCTCCTCCCCCAGTAGCCAGGGTGAGGGCTAGACTTCGGCAAAGACTTATGATGCAAAGGTCAGAGGATTGCTTGAATGCTGCCTGCAGAAACATCAGGTTGGCTAATCCTGAGCTTTGACAGGATGAAAGGCTTCCAGCAGTTCAATGACTGTTTTGCTATATAATCAGCTCCTAGATGGCTTGGAAGCAAGTCAAATCTCTGGCTCACATCCACACTCCTGACTACCTTGAACCTTGTTCTTTGGACCCTTGGCTTTGGACTCTGACCTCGGACTATGTTGTGTGATTTGGCTTTGGACCCTGACCTTGGCTTATGGTTTTTGATTTGGCTTTGGCATTTTGGTATCAGCTCTGTATCCTCTGAACTTCTGATATAGGACTAGCTTATTGGACTTTGCTTGTAAAACCGATAGGAATGTGACAGATTGCTTCTACCCACACGCCCCCCACAAGATGGAAGGAGAAGCAAGCGAAGGTTTGGGTCAGCTGAATGCTGTACTTACTCAAGTGCAGTTTCTTACACAAACGGTGGCACAGCTTCAGCAGCAACAACTGCAATCCCAAGCCTACGCTGCTTCCCAGGTCAAGTGCCCTGTGCTTCCTCCAGAAAAGTTTGGAGGAAAGGTGGAGGAGTTTCCAGCATTCCTGGCACAGTGTAAACTGTGTATTGAGTTCTGTGCCAGAGACTTTCCCACAGACAAAACCAAGGTATACTTCATAGTCAGCCTTCTCAAGGGACAGGCAGCTAAATGGGCTACTCCTCTACTCCTTGCTCCTTCACCCGTTACCAGGCTTTTTGGACCATATTTCAGCAGTTTTTGCTAATCCCTTGCAAGCTGCTACTGCCAATAGGAAGATTTGGGCCCTGAAACAGGGTAAGGGTTTGGTTTCCCAGTCTTCCACTGAGTTCAGACTCTTGGCTCAAGACTTGCTCTGGAAAGAGGCAGCGGTCATGGACCAATATATGGAGAGGTTGGCTGATGGGATCTTAGATGAGCCAGCACGTGTAGATCAACCCAGTAGGCTGCAAGAATTGATTACTCTATGCCTTCGCATTGATGGCCACCTGGAGAGCCAACGCCTAGCACAGGGCAGTTCCTGTCCCTCGCAGCCACCCCCGACGCCCACCAACACTAGACAAGAGGATTCTGAGCCCAAGCAGTTAGGGGCTGCTTGGCCACACCTCACCCCTGAGGAAAAAACACAATGCCGCTCCCAGAATCTCTGCCTGTACTGTGGGGGAGCAGGACACTTCGCTTCTGGCTGTTTGGTTAAGCGGCGTAACCCCGGCTCTGCACTACCACTGTCAGTAAAAGATTTGCCCCATGTCTGAGTGCCCCCCAGACGTGGGGCACTTAGCTGGGTCCCCTGAACCCTATGTTAACATCCCGGGTCCATTCCTCGTACCAGTGAAACTTTGCCTGCTAGATGGACGCTGGCTGTTTATTTACGCCATGGTTGATTCTGGAGCCGACTGCTGTTTCATTGACATGGCCTTTGTGAAACAGCACCAGATCCCCGTACAGGATAAAGAGACCCCGACGGGCGTCTTCTCCGCTCTGGCCCAGTGATCCAGGAAACCCATCTGGTCATTCTCCAGGTCCAACAGCATCAGGAACAACTACAATTCAACGTTGCACGCATGCCCCGTTTCCCGCTCATTCTTGGATTTTCCTGGCTCTGAACACATAACCCTCTAATGGACTGGGCAGAAGGGGAGTTGCGTTTCAGGGACCCATATCTGCATCTTGGTCCACTGGCTACCTTGGGTGCAGCAGGGTCAACAGATAGTTGATATCCTTTGAATACAAGGACTTTGCTGATGTCTTTGAGGAAAAGGGTGCTGACCAGCTACTCCTGCACCGATTCTATGATTGTGCTATCAGTTTGGTGCCTGGGGCACCTCTTCCTGTGGTGTGGATCTACCCTATGTCTAAACCAGAACTTGCGGCCTTGCAGGCCTTTCTTGATAAAAACCTGAAACGGATTTATCTGGCCGTCCACGTCACCCATGTCTGCACCCGTTATCTTTGTTAAGAAGAAAGGCGGAGAGCTCCGCCCCTGCAAATACGTTGTTGTAAGCAATGAATACGATGCTCTATGCTACAATGGAAAATAACTGTGGTCTCTTGTAGAGATGGGCACAAATTGCTGGTTTGGTGGTTCATGCCAGTTTGTTTATCGCTGAACAGGTGCTTCAAAGCTCCGCCCCCTCTAGCAAGTGCCCACTGGGAGTTATTGGCCTGACTTTCCTGCCCCACCTCCTTGGGTCACTGCCTCTGAGTGGGAACCTGCCAGAGGAAGCGGGGCTTTGAAGCACCAAACACCTGTTCAGCCAACAAACCGGCATGAACCTCTGAACTGGTGGTTTCTGCCTATTTCAGTTTCAGTATCTTGGGTTGTTCATCTCCAAGTCACACCATGCCACTACTCACTTTTTTTCCTGCATTTGATAACACTGCAAACCCAAGATGTGGTGAGTAAACAGAAGCAGGAAAGAGCAAAACTGCATGTTGAACATTGAGTCTTATGAAGAGAAATAGTTGAGTAGCCTGAAATATATTCAAGGCTTATGAGTGATGTATAACTCATATATACATATAGAGTGTATAAAGCACACAGGTTACCAGGAGAAAATTGATTGGAGCAAAACCCTGCTGCATTATAGAACCATTCCTGCTCAGAAAAATGTAACTTTTTTGTTTAAAATGCTCAACAGGCAGCTGATGTTGTCAAAATACTATGTCACAAACAGCAGGGCTACTAAAGGAATATATGGGTTACTGCTACTGTATTTTTATTCCCGAGATCATGTTACTTTTGTATTAATATTATCTTTATTGGCTGCCCTGGGACTGAAATAAACAAAAGCTGCTTGTTATAGAGTCAAAGAACAGAAAATGTTCAACTGTTTTAAAAGATTAAGACGTATTTTAGATCCAAAAATATGACTTTTCAAATTAAACCCTTTGTTTCCACCCAGAAAGAAATCTCTTATTCAATTTTTCATCCATCTTTGAATCACTTACAGGCCTATCCTATTGTCCTTTTACCAGAACTTGGAAAAGCTTTTGGCTTTTTTTAAAACTATAATTCCTGAATGTGCTTGTGACCTCCTCTAACCCCTGGAGTGTAAGCTGGGATCCTCTCATCCAACATTTACTCCATAAATGATGTTGACATGTTATTTAACAATACAGGATTTATTATATTCACAGAATTTCCAACAATTTCAGCTTTAACAGAATTTATAACTCTTCTTTTTACTTCCTCTCACCCTGTCCAACGCCCGTAACTTATGAACTTCAAACGAGTGTTGCACCAGGGATGGGTTATGTCTTCTTCTCAGTGCTGGGGTTATCAGTTCACCTTTCCTGAAAGAACCTGAGGTTGGGTTCCCTCCACTTGTCTCCTGTCTTGTCACCAGGATCTTTCCTGGGCCTCAGGCTGGGTCTGGGTTTGGAGCAGATGGCACCGGTCCTCTTTCTTTCTCCCAATAAGGTTTAATATGAGTTTGAGGGTGGAGATGCTTCTCTATATCCACTTTGGGGACCAGGAGTTGTACTAACACCCTCATCTAGGGATATACCTCAAAGATATATCCCATTTTATTGGTCTTTGGTCGCAATCAACTCTTTACTTACTTACCTCTTTCCTGTTCTTCTGAGCACAGGGGATCCTCAAGGGGTTCAAAATGTATTTGGTAAACTTCCTCTCATCTTCTATAGCATCCTCCCCATGCTTACCTTTCCTCCTCCCCTTGTTCTCTCTACCAATTCACCTCATTTAACTCACTTATTATAATTTCCATCTCCCATGAGTCTTTTTCCAAGTTTTCTTCCTTTTTTCATTTGTTCCTTCGTTTTCCCTCTGTCAAAGTTGTTTCCAGGACCCTCTCTAGCTTGCCTTCATCTTCTCCTAGATCCTCTGACTCCTCAGGATAATTCTAGTCCACAAAAATCTTACCCAGAACTATGGGGGAATTGCTGGGGTGGAATTTTACTATCCCTGGAGAGAAGAGATGGCCTGCTGGCACAGGCCTCCATGCATTTGTCTCCTTCCTCATAGTGTTTGAAAACATGGCTAGTATTCTGGGAGTTACAGTCCCCCAAAATTAACTTCCATGTTCCGTATTTTACATGGGTAACTGCTATTCCAGAATAATGTCAGTGTTATAATACTAATCCTGTGCTTTCACAGTTCCAATATAAAGAGCTAATGCTGATTTGGAAACAAGAGATAACACACCAAACATGACAAGTCGTTCCATGCAGCATTACCGCAGCACAAGAGTGCAGTGATGTTATTGTGCAATGGAGAAAATCAGCATTCTATATGACAATTCTAAAACTGGGGGCAGCCCAAACTAACATTTATAACTCTGACACTGGACTCCAAATGAGCAACAAATTTGGCATAGATGTAGCTGATAGTTGGCTCGTGCTGTGTGCCAAATTTGGAGAAATATGGGCATATTTCTTCCCCCATGTAGAGACAAGCAGTCTTCAACGTCCCTCAATTTAAAAGATATTAAATAAACTGAAAAGACATCTTGCTTACCTTGAATGGAGCAACCATACCTACACCTGCAAAAGAGTAACTTCTTACAGGGAGCTTGAAAAGTGTGGGTAGGAATACTCTGGGGATGGCCTGGTTCATGCTGGTACATACGTTGTCAGGTCACTAGTAAAAGGAGCAAACCAAGCCACCCCCAGACAGACCGGTGCAACAAATTCCTGTGTAGTGAGGCACACAGTTAGAAAGCAGATTCACTGGGAGTCCTTATAGTCTCCAAAGGTCCACAAACTCTGAAAGTCCCTCCCTGTGCCCAGAAATGGACTGGCACCTAGTGGAGCTCCTGGATGTATTTGAAGTATTCATTTGATTACTTTATACAAGAACACAGAACTCAAACCAAAAATTGCCTAAATACAGCACAATAAATATATATTAATGACACCAATGCCCATAATTATTGAAATAGTTGCAGCTTTTATTGAAAAAGCCTTTCAGTACAGAAGTAATAGAAACATTTGGGCAGTTTTGAATCCATTCTGGATAACAGTAACAAAAACATTAATACGTTCAAACTGGATGTAATCATCAATGGTTCTATTCTGAGGCTGTTTGGGGTTTATCCACTCCATGGCATCAATTTCCTGAATGAAGTTTCTCTCTTGAAGAGCCAGGACTCCACCAAGAAAGAATGTTACACTGCTGAGTGCCTATACACATGTACAATGCTCTCATTACTGTTTGGAATGGTATCTAAGCAAGTACCGGATTCGATCTACAGTTTGATCTTCCCTGCTACAGACACAGCTCCATTTATTTTTGCATCTTGTACTATTGAGATCCAACTAGTATAATAAGTATGCCACTATAATTATGTGTTCTGTCACCATTACACAACCAACACATGTACATCAGGCATATTAAAAGAAAATATTCTAATTCTGATATCTGGAGAACTTAAATCAAGTTTAATTCAGAAGCTGTGTGTGTATGTCTAATTAATAATTTAATAAATAAATCAAACAACAATCCATTGATATGAACATAAGTCAAGTATAAAAAATTAATATGCAGATGTGAGCAAGGGGGCAAGAGGAGACTACTTCCTGCCTGTGTGCCATCCCCTCTACCCTGGAAGGTGTGGGGGTGTCCTCAGGATCACGCCTGAAGTCGAAGGAGGAAAGAGACTGGGGACAGTCATTCACATTCCTCATTAATTACAGTTGTGTTCAAAATTATTCAACCCCCAATGCTGTAAAGGGGTTTAGGGACTATAGTGTACATTTGGAATTGTATTCAGAATGAAATCCTACAAGGACGTTTTAAAGAACCAAATGCAACTAAAATAACATCAATTGTTTATGTAATACAGTAGTAAATGTTTCTTTTGTGGTTTCTTCATTGCCACAATTATTCAACCCCTTAAAGACTACCACTCTGAAGAAGAGAGGTGTATTCAGGTGTTTTCGATCAGGTATTGAAAACACCTGTGGATGTCACCGAGCACCAATCAAGCATAATAAGCACCAATTAGGCAGCTTTAAAAGGACTGTGATACTCAGCTCCTTCTGGACATTTACTGGTGTGGTTACAAACATGGTGAAGTCAAGAGAATGGTCCAGGAAGACAAGAGAAGAGGTGATTTGTCTTCACAGGAAGGGCAATGGCTATAAGAAGATTGCAAAGAAGTTAAACATACCAAGAGACACCATAGGAAGCATCATTCGCAAATTCAAGGCAAAGGGCACTGTTGAAATGCTACCTGGTCGTGGAAGAAAGAAGATGCTGACTTCGACTGCTGTGCGCTACCTAAAGCGTAGAGTGGTGAAAAGTCCCCGTGTGACTGCTGAGGAACTGAAAAGAGATTTGTCAGATGTGGGTATAGAAGTTTCAGCTCAGACAATAAGGCGCACACTGCGTAATGAAGGTCTCCATGCCAGAACCCCCAGGCGCACCCCCTTGCTGTCTCCCAAGAATAAGAAGAGTCGACTGCAGTATGCCAAAAGTCATGTGGGCAAACCACAAAAGTTGTGGGATAGTGTTCTGTGGACTGATGAAACAAAATTAGAACTGTTTGGGCCCATGGATCAACGCTATGTTTGGAGGAGGAAGAACAAGGCATATGACGAAAAGAACACCCTGCCTACTGTGAAGCATGGCGGAGGGTCAATAATGCTTTGGGGCTGTTTTGCTTCTGCAGGTACAGGGAAGCTTCAGCGTGTACAAGGTACCATGAATTCTCTTCAGTACCAGGAGATATTGGATGAAAATGTGATGCAGTCCGTCACACACCTGAGGCTTGGGAGACGTTGGACCTTTCAACAGGACAATGATCCCAAGCATACCTCCAAGTCCACTAGAGCATGGTTGCAGAGGAAAGGCTGGAACATTTTGGAGTGGCCATCGCAGTCACCAGACTTAAATCCGATTGAGAACCTCTGGTGGGACTTAAAGAAAGCAGTTACAGTGCGCAAGCCTAAGAATTTGACTGAACTGGAGGCTTTTGCCCATGAAGAATGGGCGAAGATACCCGTAGATCGCTGCAAGACACTTGTGTCAAGCTATGCTTCACGTTTAAAAGCTGTTATAACTGTAAAAGGATGTTGTACTAAGTACTAAGATTGAATGTCACTTGGGGGTTGAATAAAAACTAATAATGATGTCAGCACAGAAAAGACATTTGTGGTTATTTCATTATAAACTTAAGGTTATATTTCTCTGACCTACAAGTGCCTCTTTCATGTAAATGTAAGCAAGATGATTGAATGATCAAAATCAATGTCAAAATGGCCAAAACATTCAATTTCAGTGGGAGCTGAATAATTTTGAACACAACTGTAGCTCTCGATACATAGCAGATGGTCTTTATGCTTGGTGTTGTTTACCAGTATATCTTTGTGATGAGTATGAACGGCAGTCCTCACGATTTTGAGGGCTTCACAGATATCGTTCTACAAGTTTGTCTCCTCAACATCGCTATTGTGGGGATGAATATGATAGATATAAATCACATTCTTGAGAGTCAATGCTCTCAATCGCCAATATCGAATATGGACTGCTTTAAATTCTCAAATAAATACCTGATAATATTCCAAATAGGCATGCAACTCAGTTAATTCAGTCAGTGCCCCGGTGGCAATTTCAATTACAAATAACATCAACCCACAAATTACACAACAGCCAAATAATATAACTGGTTGTTGGGAGACACACAGATAATGAATGTACTGGTTCTGATGAAGAAGAGGCTGCTTTAATATCTTCTCCAGATTTGGAGGTACACGGTAATACTCCACTATCTCCTTCAGAAGATATTTCCTCATATCATGAAAGAATGACTAAACCTCTGCAGCTACAA
The DNA here is from genome assembly GCF_051106095.1 of Pogona vitticeps. Classification (NCBI taxonomy): domain Eukaryota; kingdom Metazoa; phylum Chordata; class Lepidosauria; order Squamata; family Agamidae; genus Pogona; species Pogona vitticeps. Next base: position 251,822,012 of record NC_135784.1, on the reverse strand, counting down.
GTTATAAAGACCCTGTTTTTGCAAGAGTGCATCATTATCATCACATCCCAATGTTGGAAACTTTAATAGATTTAATACTCAGTCTTGGAAAATGGCATCTTCAATACTACCAACATCTAAACAAATTGAATATTTTTACAGAGTTTAGGAAAGGCGTGTAAACTTTGTTTAAACATCCTTTTCAATACAGAGCTAAGGGAGTTACAAAAACTACCAATGAATAAAGAAGGAAGGAAATTAGATGCCTCAGGCAAGAAGATATATTCGACAGCTGCACTTCATATGCACATTTTTCTAATTATTAAGAAATGATGGGTGCATATGATCAGTTCACAGTATTTGGGAACGTTTTCAACCTATCATAGCCAGTTTACCTGAAGAAAAGCCTCAGGAAGAAGCTGAGCAGGGAGAGAGGGTCCCTCAGAAGTCCTCCTACTGGGGAGTGAGGGAGACAAAGGGGTGCTTTGAGGCAAGGGAGATATGCTCTACTGTCAGAGAACAAGTTGAGACCTGATATGAACTCTGGGGACTGCGGAGTGGTGGAGAAAGGAGCCACTGCCACTGTTGCCATTGCCAAAGGAGTCTACACCTGGATTAAAATCCTGGGCAGAGGACCCTTGGATTGTGGATGGAGGGGGGGGGAAGTTAAGGTGGAACAATATTCTTGGAACTCTTTCCTTTTCTAGTTGGAAAGGCAAGAGGTATTAAATATAGTTAAGTAGAAGTTGCTCCTGTTGAGCCTTCTTTAATAAATGTTGATGGTTACAAGGCAGGGAATGACTCTGGAATGGTTATCTTGAAGGGAGAACAAGGGGGGGCATGAATATCCCACCTCCCAGCAGGCCAAAGCCACCAAAAATCAGGCTATTTCCTTCCCCCTCCAATCTGTATTCGTTTTTTCCCCATTTTTTTCAAATAGCAAACAAACACCAGCCAGTATTCCTGTCCCAACTCTACTATATCTCTCTGAAAGCAGCTGGAAAAAGCGCCAAGCTTTCTAGAAGAGAGCACAAATCAAAACTAAACTTGAAAGAACTGCCCTTCAGTGCTCAGATATCTGTCTGTGGAGACAGATGTTGAGAGTTCGATCCCCCACGGGGCTTCCTGGGAAGTAGAGCCAACCTGTGGGGCCTTGGGCAAGCTGCAGAGTACCAAAGGTCCTGGGAAGGGGGTGGTAAACCACTTCCGAGTAATTCTCTACCTGGAAAACCATGAAAATAATCGCCATAATAATCGGACCAAAATAATCGGACACGACTAAACACACACACACAATCGCCATAAATCAGACCTGATCTGACGGCACATGATTATTTTAATCTCCACACATTCATGTAGGAAAGGAATGGGCCAGAGGCTGCGCTTCAATGCAGGCTCCCCTGAGAGTAAACCATATTCAACTCACTAGTTTTCCCCCGAGTAAAGAGAGCCAGCAATACCTTTTAAGGCTAGAAACGTCTGGATCCAACTTCGAACCAAGTTAATGATTAAGCAATCACGCCTAGGGCCGGATTACGTGGGTGCAGCAGTTTCCTCAGGGGGAAGAAACCCTACTCAATGCGGTAGAAGTTAGGTTTTTTTTTTAATAAGGACGGTTATGAAGTCACTGGAACGCTATAACCGTCCCGACATTACCTCAGGCTATCTTCAAAATCAAGAAGAGGCGTAATATAGTTGAGCCGCAAAGGGCAAGGGGGAGAAATGCATGGCCCCGGAAACAAAGGTGATCGTCCGCCCGCCGCCGCACCTCTGAAAATCACCTCACAGGACAACGTTCTGCAACGTACTACTCCAGAGTTACGCGACCGGCTCCTCCCTGCGGATTGGCCTGAACCCCTGTCCTTCACAGCCGCGGGAGGCAGAAGCCCCACCTCCAAAACTCCACCCTCGGTTCCTGCCCCTGCTTCCCGGGCCCGCCTCATTCTCCCCTAGCCCGCACGAGCCGGAGGCTCCTCCCACTTCCCAGTCCTACGAAGCCCCGCCCCCTTTCTCCACGCATTCTGAGGGGCTTCTTCGTCCCGTTCTTCTTCTTCTCATGGCCGGCTTTCTCGTGGGTGCGGCTCCGCCCCTTTTCGAGCTCGCCCCGCCCCCCCTCCGTCCTAGGCCGCCGGCCGGAGTGAATAGCCAGCCCGGTCCTTGCTGCCGTTGCTGTCGTGAGGCGGGGGGAGAGAGGGCATGAGCAAGTCCTGTGGCGCTCTGGGTCTATGTGTCTCTTCAGAGCCGCCGCCGCCGGGCTGACTTCCGCCGCTGGTTCCCTTCCCGACTCCGAACCGCCCTCAGGTTTGGCCCCGGACTTCTTTACGGAGAGGCCAGCCGCAGGAGGAGCGAGAGACACCGGGCCACTCACCGCGGTGCCTTGCCGCCGCCAGCAGTAGTGGGGACCCCGGCGGCGGCGCCTCCTTCCCCTTGCCCTCCCTTTTCCTTTCCTGCGCCGGCCGGGAGCAGCAGCAGCAGCAGGAGCAGCGGAGGCTCCTCCTCTTCCCTCTTGCTTTTTTCCCCCACCGCGGCACTCGCAGCGGCGGCGGCGGCAGCGCCACCTTCCTACCTTCCTTCCTTCTCCGGGTTCCTGGTGCTCCCGCACCGGAGAGGCACCTGCACCCCCTCCCCCGCCGCAGCCAGCGTCCGACAAGGCCGGAGTCGGCCGCGCTCGTCCCTCCGAGGTAGACCCTCTTAAACAGCGCGGGGGTCTGAGAGGATGTGTGGGAGGCGGCGGCATTGGAGTGGATTCCCGAGGAGGAGGAGGAGGAGGAGGAAGGCTGTGGGGAGGGGAGGAAGGTCTCCTTGGATGGTGCACAATGGAGGAGGAGGAGGAGGCAGCCATGGCCGAAGTGGAGGTGGGGGGAGGGAGGTGGAGGATTGGGGCCCTGCCTGTTGGGTGTGAGGCGTAGCGCTTGCTTTTATGAGGGAAAAGATGACGAAGGCTCGTGCCCTGCGGGTGACTGAGATGCGTGGATACGTATCTAGCGTGTGTGGGTATGTGTTTGTTTATTGTGTGTTTTCTCGGGGCAGGAAGCTTCCCGCGGAGGGCCACGTCGTGTGAACTGGAGCTCTCGATCTGGCTTTAGGGTGGGAAACAAGCGCTCTGTACTTTTCAGTGCCGTGTGTTGTGCTGGTGTTCGGGAGTGCGGTGTTGTTGTTGTTGTTTTAGTGTGTGTGTGAGTGTGGTGGAAGGAACTGTATGTGCATAATACATGAGGGTGGAAATCGCAGAAATCCGCGTGCGCATCCTGGGTGGAAGGCAGGGGTGAGGAGACAGGTTGAGATTTGGCTGCTCCTCCAAGCAGAACGCAGAAGGGAATTAGCAGCTTAATCTCATCCCTGTGAGGGACAAGCCTCAACAGACGGGATTTGTTACCGTGATAAGGAGAATGTGTTGCTGCGTGGTTGTTAGCCCTCCCCTTTTCACTTTTCTTTCATACAAAGGTAGGATGACAAATTTTGGATGACTGATTCTTATACAGTACTTGGAAACAGGGCCATTTCCTGTAAGGATCTATCACTGTACTTATGGCTACTAATAATTGATTGCAGCACTGCAGCCAACCTTGAATAGGTCTGTTTTTGTAGGCCTACCCTTATGTTTCTGCTTGAGAGATTGACTTATTAAATTGATGACTTGTGTAGTGTAGTAAGAGCATTTACTTGGCTTCTTTCTTAAAAGTTTGGGAGGATGTGTGCTTCAGATGCAGGATGCATTTTAGTTAAATTTGTCATGGTCCAAATTCTTACCTGCAGTTTTGTTGTGTCATATCTAGATTATTTGATACACCTGAGGTTTTTTAAAAATATGGTCCTTTACCTTCCAGATTGCGAGTTTGCTTTATGTGCAAGAGATGCCATGTGTGTATGTGTGCATGTCTGCAAAAACTCCAGAATCATAATAAACCAAAATAGCACATCTGTACCAGATAATCCAACTGCATTAAAAATATATCAGAACTGTTTATTCTTTATATGCTATGTTACTAGGTTTTGTGAGTCATAGACTGGGTTATCATACTCACTATAAAATTATAATATGTGAAAGAGTTATATTTCTTCAGGTATCAGGTGTCCTCTAGAAGTATAACTTGTGAAGTAACCCTACAAGTTACACTTAAGTGAAACTACTAAAGCAGTTCTTTCATTAACATTCCTGATTTTGGATCATGAAAAATGGACGTGTATAGTATTTCACAGTTTTCAGCAATAGCAAGAGCTATTGGTCATGTTGTTATTCGGATACTTTCTGAAGCTGCTTCTCACTTCTTCGTGTCTGTAGAGCAAATTAAGTTTGAGAAGGTTTCTTACAGACTATTATTAGATGAGACTAAATAATGAATTGCAATGGTACTTCTATATTTCAGTTGCTGCTGCATAAGAATTTGCATAAAGCTTTTCATATTTCTGTTAGAGAAAATATGCAGAAACAGTGTAAATGAGTGGATAGTTCAGTGAGTTATGTGGAACCAGAAGTTGGGAGCTCCGTTTCCCATGGTGCTTCCCAGAAGAGCCAAGCTATATGGCTATGACCTTGGGTAAGCTGCAGTCCCAGGGTGTCCCCAGAAGAAGGGAATGGTAAACCAGTTATGAGTACTCTCTACCTAGAAAACCTTGAAAAGGGTTACCATAAGTCAGAAGTGTGAAGGAAGGAGGAGAAGGGGACAACAGAGGATGAGATGGTTGGACAGTGTCATTGAAGTGACCAGTATGAATTTGACCCAACCCCAGGAGGCAGTGGAAGACAGGAGGGCCTGGCATGCTCTGGTCCATGGGGTCATGAAAAGTTGGGCACGACTAAACAACAACAACAAAAGTCAGAATTGACTTGATGGCACACAATTACTATTTATGAAATGTAGAATAATTTTCCTACTGGCCATTGTTAGAGGAACTGTTCTTAACAACTTTTTTTAATATATGCATGTATTATGGCTTTGCTGCTAGATTCCTGTAGGCCAGAGTTTCCCAATCTTTTAAAATAGGCAAGTAATCTGTGACCAATCCAACTTTTGGATAGAAAGGCATTTTTAATAGGGTAATATCATCCTGTCTCAGGAAGTAGAGGCTTCTTTATCCCCCAATGGGCCTGCTTTTCTTGCATACATGTACACATTAACTTTAATATCCCACTGTGAAAGGTCAAGGAAGAAATTATTTAACAAGGGCTACAATACAATTAATGTGACCTGCAACCCGCCAGAAAACATGTTGCAACCTTCTAGGGCAGTAATGGCAAACCTATGGCACGTGTGCCATAGCTGGCACACAGAGCCCTTTCTTTGGGCATACTGTACAAGTCATAAGTCGCCAGATAGCTATCCCCCCCCCCCCGCAGCCAAACCTGCAAGGCGGCTGCTGCCACAATGCTGGTGCTTCAGCAGGCGGTGGGCCAGGACCTGGAGCAGCTGGTGCTGGCGGCAGATCTAGAGTGGGGTCTTGAGGCACCTCCATGCCCCGGGATTCCCCCTTCCTCCATCACTTCTGGTTCCGCCACTGCTGTGGCCTGCTGGGTCCACACCACCATTTTGGGCACTTAGGCCCAAAAAGGTTCACCATCACTATTCTAGGGGATCATGACTCCCAAGTTGGGAAACAGTATTCTAGGCAAAGAGCATGTTTGAATGTCATGGTAGCGGATGAAAACTTTGGTTTATCATGAAGTGCTAGGTTTCTGGTGCACCACTCAAATTGCTTCAACTGTGAGCTTAGTGCTTTTCATAATGACCAAATCCAGCATTCTGCCATGTCTGGTTCTTGTTTCTCTTGTCTGTTGGATGAAGAGGTTGGAATGGTGGGTTTAGATTGCAGTACAGATTATTTATGGAACAACCTGTAGTTTGTTGAACTACAGTATTTCTCCTTGCAGTGGGATCATTTGGGAAACACTGATTCTAAACAATAAGGAAAGGTTTCCTTTCAACCTTGTCTTGTGGTGACATGCAAACCCAGCCAGTAACTAAGAAAGAATGAATAAAAAGTAATTGTGAAACATATATGCCAGCATGGTATGGGAATTCAGTTTATTGATACAGTACAGTACTTGATTTCCATATGGACATACCAAGAAGGACCTCTACAGGTCTCAAAAATGTGTATCTCAATCTAGTAATGCCAATTCATATGTTTCAGTTGTGTGTGCATGCTCCTTCTGGTAGTAGTTGTGTTTAATACTAAAAAAAAATTTCAACTGTTCTTTAAGGCGATGTGACACAGCATCGTATTTCATTGATTGGCCAGTTAGAATGCATATGAGGCCCATAAAAAGAATATTGAAACAGTTTTCTTTTATGTTTGCTCCCCAGGATCTATGTACTATTTACTAACACAATATCTGATTGTTTGTTTTGAGAATTTAGAACTTGAACCTTCCTCCAAAAATGTCAGTAGATTGCTTGTATAAGAGGAGGTGAAGATTAATTCAGGTCCCCCTTCTCTAGTACATGAATAATAATATCAGAGATTTCCATACTGATCATCTAGTTGTTGGACATGTATGCCAATTTGAATTAATTGATACTAAGCAGAAAACTTTCTAGAGACTTGAAAGCTCCATAAATCAAAGTTATGCACAACAAGCCTTCCATGCTAGAGAACAGAAATATACAATATGTTCCATTGCTTCAAGTCAAGGTTGTGGCTGCAGTGACTATCTCCTTACGCAGTACAGTATTATGGAGATCTACATATTATGGCTCTGTAAATCCCTCCATGATGTAGTAGTGATACAGATATATCCTGGCTGTGACATAAACATCAGTGCATAATGAAGCCATCTTTAATACAGTGGGGTCTCTACTTAAGAACTTAATCCTTATTGGAAGGTGGTTCTCAAGTTGAAAAGTTCTTATGTTGAATCTGCATTTCCCATAGGAATGCATTGAAAACCATTTAATCCGTATCTGCTCTTTTCCGTCCATAGAAACTACAGTGGAACCTCTACTTAAGAACTTAATCGGTTTTGGAATGGTGTTCTTAAGTTGAAACGTTCTTAAGTTGAAGCAAAATTTCCCATAGGAATGGACTGAAAACCAATTAATCCGTTCTGGCTGTTTTTTTGTTATGTAGAGGTGCGTTCGTACATTGAAGCATTAGTTCCCATAGGAACTAATGCAAAGCTGGTTAATACGTACTCTACCACTAGGGGGAGAATTTTTTTTAACCTAAGATGACCTAAGGTTAAAAAAAGAGCAGAAAAGGTTTTTTCCTGTTCTTATCTTGGATTTCTGTTCTCAAGTAGAAGCAAAATTTAGCAAATGGAGCTGTTCTTAAGTTGGATTGTTCTTAAGTAGGGACGTTCTTAAGTAGAGCCCCACTGTATGAAACAGTTTGATACAGAAAAGTTTGTATCTTGTTTTGCGTGTGATAAAATCATGGTTGCTTTTAGTCAGTAGTAGTAACATCCTATAATATTAAGAACTAAGGAAAACTACCTTGTAGAAATTGATATCAATTTTTAAAGTTAAGTGATTTACATACATTCATTGCAGAAAGAATATTAATTGTTTGGCATACCTTTAAGAAAAAAAGGCTGAATAGTTTTCTGATACTTGTTTTAAACATTAGTACAACTGCTTCTTTAAATTATCACTTCTGATTCTTTTTAAAAAAATGAAAATATTTAAGCAAAATCTTTGTCTCAAGTATGTAGTTAGCATGTTATAGTTAATTTTTATCTAGATCTCAACAGTTCTTAGTAGAGCATATTTTTTAGAAACATTTGATATGCAGTGCTTGAAGTATTTAGGACTCTGGAAATCTGAATCCAGATCCTCATTTGGTGTTGGAAGTGAGATAACAACTACAATCACAAGGAGTGGTTGAGGGTAATACTTCTATACACACTTTTCTGGGGCTTTCCAAGGGACTGTGTGAATCTGTTGCAGCAGAAGGAAAAATGAACACTATGGCATTTTAAACAACCAAATTTGTGTGGCATGCAGTTTAAAATAATTAAATTCATGTGCAAATACGATTGAATTCTGATGGACTTAGTTCTGATTAGACGTGCATTGAATTGTGCTGCTTACTAACTTTGCAGGATGTACTCCTGTTGTACATAGATAGCTACACTAATCTGATTTATATTGAGAGCACTTCATATGTGTATATGTTAATTGAGTTTACTGAATGTAAATTTTGCTCTTCTCTCATCTAGGAAGCTTTTAGGTTTCGTTTCCTGTTTAGTTCTAAAGCAGTGGTCTGTGCATGCTCACAGTTGCTTTTATTTTATTTATTTCTATGCTGCCTTTCTCTCCTTAGGGAATGTGCTGTGAAATCACTGCCAAATTATGGTGACTATAAAGGGTTTTGAGGTATGTGGGATGTTCAAGAACTGATTTACCATTGATGCCTTCAGATCAATTTCAGTGGCCAAGTGGATGTATGAGCCCAGCTCTCCTGAGTCTTAGTCTGATAATTTGTTCACTATATAGCAGTTGTTCCCAGAGGTCATGATTGAACATACACAAAAAAGAGAGACAACATCCCATAATGATGCTGATTAATTTTTTAAAATGCAAAATGTTTCAGCCAAATAGGTCTTTTTCATTGCAGGTAAATAACAGCATCCTGGTGCATAGTCTCACATTTTGTTCTGTATATTTCTTATGTGGATGCTACATGTAGTGACGGTTCTACAGAAAACAGTAGAGAATCAACCCAGAGAATGATTGTTCCTCTGAATCTTAATGGATGATGCCATCTCTTTCTTTCCGAATGAGGCCTAAGTTACCATTAACCAGACATAAGGGCTTCACTAGCTGCCCACTCCAGTTTTTGAGCTCAGTTAAAGCTTGGGACACAGGTGCCTAATGGAGCTCCTGTTATTTTCCAAGGTGTCCATTTATCAGTTTAATCTGCTGTGCATCACATAACCCCTCGTTTAGAAGCAGGGAGAGTAGAGAATGATGATTAGAAAGAGAAAGCATGTAAAGCAGTAACAGCCATTCAAGTTACACTTTTGTCATTTTGGAATTACTAGGTCAAGACTTCTGTTCAATCTGACTTTATAGGTATGTTGCTGCATATGCACATTTAATTTTATTTTGTGTTGCTTTGAGGTAATGTGAATTTCTCATTGGTATTTTTATATGATTATAATAACCCGGAAATCATTTGCCTTTATGCTTTTGATATGTTTCACATTGATTCAAATAGTTTAATCTAATGTATTGCTGTAATATGTATGTATGTCTAATATGTTTTTAAAGAACACAAGTACATAATGTTATTTTCCCCCAGGAGGATTATGCTCAATGAAGGTGTAGTTGAGGGATCCAAGGGCTTTATATACAGTATATATTGGGTCATTTTGGGGAGAAAGGTGGGATAGAAATATTTTAAATAAATAAAATAAAATAATTTCTCTTAGTATAAATTACTATCTGTGGTGAATGGAAGAATCCTTGGGAAAATGTGGGATTTATTCTCATAGTATTCATATTCACCTACAAAGAATGCACTTTAAAGCTTTTTTCTGTTTCATCTTCTTAGCCCTACTGTATATGTGCAGCAAAGGATGTAAAGAATGTTTAATTGTTTAAAGAGCAATTAACATTTTAGGAAAATACAGCTATACCTTTTTATTGATAGATGTCAGAACCATATGTCTGTAAGAACCAGTTTAAAAACATTCAAAAATGTAAGAAATCATAGAACACTATGCAGGTAACTCAACAATCAAATGATATACCTCTGCATCAAATTTCTACTGTCCTTTTAGGGAATAAAGCTGAAATGAACAGGTACTGTGCCATTGAATACGAACAGGAAATGAAAGTCTAAATCCAGTTCTTGCTCTCAGCCAGAATACACCTATGAAATCAATGGGACTTGCATTACTGTTGACTGAAGTCCCACTCATTCACTGGATCTACTGTATATGTGGCTAACAGCTACATTTAGGCCACATGTTTTATTAAAACATTCTGTTGGCATCCAAACTTTTCAGGTTACAAATAGTTTTTATTCTGAGAAAATCGAAGGATGAGTAATGATTTGCTACGCAGACATGAGAGTCGTATGATACAGTTATTACTGGAAGTCTTAGTAGACAGCCATTGAATAATAAATCTGCACTCAAAAAATAGACTGCTGTATATGCACATATTCTTCAGTTTCGACAGTGTGTGACAGATTAAGGTTTATAGTTGAATGTGTTAAATAAAAATCAAAAGTCTTTGTCTTTGCAGTTGCCTAAATGAAATATCTTTTAATAGTAGTTATGGTCCAGAAATATTTTAAAAATTTGAAACTGCTAAAGAGCTGTAGTGATACTGAATGCTTGTTTGGTATGGTCTATATATACAGTGGTGCCTCGCTTAACGAGTGCACCGTATAGCGATGTTTCCGTATAGCGATCCCTTTTTCGGGATCGCTATACGGAAACATACCCGATCTTCGCAATGGGGAAAACCCGCATTGCGAAGATCGGGTATTGCGGCGGCCATTTTGGAGCCGCTGAACAGCCGATCGGCGGTTCCAAAATGGCCACCGGAAGCCCGGAAATGGCTGCCGGCAGCCGTTTTCGCGCCCTGCCCTCACTTAGCGAAGGCGCGAAAATGGCTGCCGGCACCTGGAATCCTCACTGAACGGGTAAGTAACGAAGGTATTGGAACGCATTAAACGAAGTTTAATGCGTTCCAATACCTTTCCCCTACCCGTTTAGCGATGATTCCGTATAGCGAGGGTTAATCTGGAACGGATTAACCTTGCTATACAGGGCACCACTGTACTGTGTTTTAGATAGTTTTAGTTACAAGTGAGCATAGTCAAGTATGTGACTTGGCTATCACTGGATTCCAGTGGTATTGAGACTATTTGCTTGTGATTTTAGAAACAAACACTTCAGTCCAACATGGAAGGTAAGGTCAGAGAATTCGTTTCCACATGTGGCTTGTGCTGATTTAGATATGCTTCTGCATCGACATAGCAATGCTTATCTGAATGCAGATTCCCAGTTGTTGTATATAATAATATCTGGATTAGGGTCAAAAGCAGCAGTCGAAAGAAAAGGTTTACTTGAAGGATATCAGTAATGGCGATATTGCATGTACTGTAGCTTATCAGTATACAAATGAGAGGTAGACAGTTCCTAGCAATTCCTAGCATACACGTATAGTAGCAAGTTCTTATAGTGTAGATGGTGATACTTTACCAGTATTTTGATTTGAGGTTCATTTCCCACAGTCTACTAAGTTATGTCTGTGAGTGTTTCCGTCCCTCAGCACTTGTTTCCTGTGTCATAACTTGTTTGGCATTCATTCAGGTGGATTGCAGTAGAAATCTGTGTGAAGTAGAGGAAGGAGGATGAAATCATGAGAAGCAAAACTGATTGGATTCTGTATTGACCTGTGACATTGTGGTCTATAATTTGGGAAATTTAAACTAATGTTTATTTCAATAGCATAATTCAGTCTGTTCCAGTATTATACTTGACACGAATAAATAAATACATACTTCCAGGTTCAATTGAGATAAAAATCTCCTGAAATTCTGTATCCTGTTTTAAAAGAAACAACTTAATTCTTTAAAAAGCTAAAGAAAGGCTTTTTCATTTTCAAAGAAATCAATCTTTGTATTGTCTGTGAGCTAGTCACCTTACTTGATGGTACAGTACAGTATTTAATTGTTATTATGTGGGAGCCACTTGAATTCAGTGAGATATGGATAAATATGCACAGTGTATTATGACCATGGCATAAACAGTCTCTTTTCAAATATAGATTTCCTTTCCTACAGCTAAAAATTTTTTCAGGCCTCTTAAAGCATCATGTAATTATAAAATATAATTTGCTCATTCCATAAATAGTTTCTGGAGTTTAACTGAACACCAGTATGTGGGATAGTATTGATATTTTAAGTGAAAATCTTGAGTATTTATACAGCTTAATGTTATAGTTATTTTGCTGATAGAAGTAATTAATTTTATAACTCACCTCAAAACTTTGAATACTCTAATAAAAAAACTTTAATTAGTAATTAAAAATCTCTGACCAAGGACAGCGTGTGGTAAGGAATGCCCTTTTTCTATTAACTATTGCAAGTATTATTTGGTCATTATTTTATGAACAAATTCGAGCAGGCAAGAAAATGTTCAACAAATAGTAAGAGAAATAAAACTTCAATTTTCTATATGCTTACTGGGAAAGTGCTCAAAGGAATTCACTGGTACTTGCATTTGAGCATGTAGATTTAGCAGGGTGGATATAAATCAATGGTTTTTAAAAATCAATTTGATTTAAATCACAATGGTAAATAACAAAATTATTATTTTTATTTAAATTGTCAACAAATCCATTTAAACAATCTAAATTTTGATGTACATTGTGATTTAAATAGATTTGATTTAAATCAAATCCACCCTAAGTTAGAAACACATTTGCACTTCACTATACGTGGCTAAATAAACTACTGTACCAGCGCAAAAGACACAAGCTAGCAAATGCAACCCGTTTGCTTTTCTCTTCCTGCAGGTGCATAAAGAAGACCGAAAGATACAAGACATTTATATCTGACGTAGTTGAGCATGTTCAAGGCAAGATTATCTGTAAAACAGTGGTTATTGGCTTCAAAATCCTGGTTTATTTGGATACATTTAATTTACCCCGAGGGACATGATGGCGCTGCAGGCTAAACTGCAGAAGCCTGTGCTGCATGGTCAGAAGACCAGCAGTTGTAAGATCTAATCCACGCAATGGAGTGAGCTCCTGTCGCTTTGTCCCAGCTCCTTGCCAACCTAGCAGTTTGAAAGCATGTAAAAATGCGAGTAGATAAATAGGTACCATCTCGGTGGGAAGGTAAAACGGCGTTCCCTAGTCATGCTGGCCGTGTGACAATGGAAACTGTCTTTGGACAAGCGCTGGCTCTACGGCTTGAAAAATGGGATGAGCCCCCTAGAGTCGGACATGACTGGACTAAAAATGTCAAGGGGAACCTTTACCTAATTTACCCCAGTTGTGTTCATTTTGATTATATGACCCCCATACATACCCCATTTGAATCTCAGCTAGTCAGAGATCTCTGTGTGCTGGCTTCTTTAAATATTCCCTAGTTTAACTTCTTGCACAGATAGTTTGCAACTGTACCTTCCTATTTCAGTTTTGAGAAATTTCTATCCCACTTTTCTTCTTCCAAGTTGTCTAGTGATGGGATCATGCCCAGCTTTTCTAAAAATTAGAAAAGCCTAAAGCTGAAGGTACATGTCTGAAGAAATTGTTTTTACATCTCTTCTATCACAGTTTCCAAGAAACATGGTCATTTCTGCCAAGATTTCTGCTACTTTCCTTCATTTACCACTTTTTCTCTCTTGATCAAGATTACGTTCAGGATAGTGTAGCCTTTTAGTCATTGTCTTTTGCTTCTGTAAGGCCCCTACTATTTTTGTCCTTTATCATGTCCATCTTTGCACAAAATGTTCCTTTAATGCTGTATCTCCAATTTTTTTTAACAGATCTCTGGTTTTCCCCTTTCTGTTATTTTTCTCTACAGTGGAGTCTTGACTTGAGAACTTAATCCGTATTGGAAGGCAGTTCTCAAGTCAAAAAGTTCTCAAGTCAAATCTGCATTTCCCATAGGAAGGCATTGAAAACCATTTGATCCGTATCTGCTCTTTTCCGTCCATAGAAACTAATGGGAAGCTGCTATTTTGCCTTCGACCACTAGAGGGGGATATTGTGTTTCTTTTTTTCTTAGGTCAAGAAAGGTTCAGGGAAGGCAGGGAAAATACAGTCCAGGCAGTACAGTACCAGGCAGTCTGAAGACTGTCTCCCAATCCACTCTCTAAACGCTGGGAGGAGTGAGGAAGCAGACAGGCACCCTTTTCACTGGCCAACAGTTAACTGAAAGTTCACATTTTGCACTTTCCCTGCCTCCCACGTGGTTTTTTTTCAGTTCTTAACTCAAATCTAAGTATGTAAGTTGAGTCAATATTTTCCTATGAGAGTGGTTCTTAAGTCAAAATGTTCTTAACTCGAGCCGTTCTTAAGTCAAGACCCCACTGTATTTCTTTGCACTGTTCATTTAGGAAGGCCCTCTTGTCTCTCCTTTCCATTCTTTGAAAGTCTGCATTCAATTTTCTGTACTTTTCACTATCCCCCTTGCATTTTGTTTCCCTTCTCTTCTCTGCTGTTTGGAAGGCCTCGTTGGACAGCCACTTTGCTTTCTTGCATTTCCTTTTCTTTGGGATGGTTTTTGTTGCTGCTTCCTGTACAATGTTATGAGCCTCCATCCATAGTTCTTCAGGCACTCTGTCCACCAAATTGAGTTCCTTAAATCTGTTCTTCACTTCCACTGTGTATTCATAAGGGATTTGGTTTAGATTAGACCTCACTAGCCCAGTGGTTTTTCCTACTTTCTTCAGCTTAAGCTTGAATTTTGCTATTATACCTTCTCCATCTTTGGCTGCAGAGAATATAATCGATCTGATTTCGGTATTCCCCATCTTGTGATGTCCATGTGTAGACTCGCCTCTTGTGTTGTTGGAAAAGAGTGTTTGTGATGACCAACATGTTCTCTTGACAAAACTCTATTAGCCTTTGCCCTGCTTCATTTGGAACTCCAAGGCCAAACTTCCTTGTTGTTCCTTTTATCTCTTGACTCCCTGCTTTAGCATTCCAGTCCCCTATAATGAGAAGAACATCTTTCTTTGTTGTCAGTTCTAGAAGGTATTGTAAGTCTTCATGGAATTGGTTAATTTCAGCCTCTTCAGCATCAGTGATTGGTTCATAAATGTGGATGACTGTGATGTTGAAAGGTCTGCCTTGGATTTGTCTTGAAATAATTCTGTTTTTGAGTTTCTATCCTAGTACATTTTGCAGGACAAGGCAGTGATCTATGAAGGGGCTATAGAACATTGCCATTCTTATTTATCATGCCCTCTGTCTGCATAACATTACCATTCTTATTTATAATGCCCTTTGTCTTTGCCCAGAGACTTTCAGTATGGCTTGCAGTTGCAGAATTGTTTCTTTTTGTATAGCTTTCAATGTCCCTTATATACTATATTTTTTGCTCCATAAGACGCACCTGACCTTAAGACGCACCTAATTTTTAGAGGAGGAAAACAGGGAAAATATATTCTGAACCAAATAGTGTACTAAAATATTTAATAAACTATAACAGAATAACATTTGAACCATGTAAAGTGAACAGCAGTCAACAGTGGCATTAAGAACCATTACCATTGTCATTAACAAATGGAGAGATTTAAAGGTTTGTGTACTGTAGTTTATATACCATAAATTTGTGTGCCATAAATTTTAGTCAAGTACATATAGACCGTTATCAGCCAGTGATAAGACCTGTACCACTCTACCTATATTTTGCATTTCCTTTCATCCACCTCCTCCCCATGCTTATAGAAATGTCTCAATGACAGATGAGATTGTTGTGCAACTCTGCCCAGCTACAGCTCAAGCCTATATTAAGTTAGAAATGATTTGTCTGATTTGGCACTGCATTTAGAGGTCCCTTTTAGTTGTGTGGAGGATAAATAGTGGAATTAAACTATTTAACAGTTGTTAACACAGTTAGTTTCCTTGCTGCAACACCCTTTGGAAATACATTCTCTATTAGATGCCCAGAACTAGTTGAAAAGTTTGCAAGTCGAATCCAAATTTCCCATAGAAATGCATTGAAAATTAATTAATGCATTTTTATGGGGGGGGGGAGGTCAGAAATTTTTAAAAAATTAAAGAAAATCACTTACCAGGTACTGTAGACTGAGCCTGGCTCTTCATAGTGCCTTGATAGCCCCCCCAAACAGCCAAAAAAGAACACCAAACAGCTAAAAGTCGGCAGGCAGCCGGCAGCCATTTTGTGCTCCTCTCCGCTCCTGCCCCATTCCTTCTCCCCACCTAACAGCTGATCAGCGCTGGTCTAAAAGGCTTCCCAGCAGCTTTTAAATTAGCAAGTACCGGTATGCACATTACTACACAAGCAGGTTTCAACTCAAAGGGAGCATCTTTTCACCCAAGCACAGTTGAACCCAAAACAAGGAGATTTTAAAGCAAAACTAGCACCTTTTAAAGCAAGTATGCACGTTTCTACACAAGCAGGTTTCAACTCAAAGGGAGCACCTTTTCACCCAAGCACGGTTTAACCCAAAACAAGCAGCTTCTAAAGCAAGTATGCATGTTTCTACACAAGCAGGTTTCAACTCAAACGGAGCACCTTTTCACCCAAGCACTAACCCCAAACAAACAGCTTTTAAACTAGATTTTACATTTTAAAATGACAATACCAGGCAGTCCCAGGTCTCTCTCCCAGCTCTCTAACTGCTTGGACTAGCAAGGAAGCAGACAAGCAGCCTCTTCACTAACTGAAAGTTTGAATTTCCCCACTTTCCCTGCCTTCCCCGCATATTAGGTATGCTAATATCTGTGCACTGGAGGATTCTGGGAGGAACACCCAGCCCCTGATGGGGGGTCCTGTGGGGCACCCCAAAACACTGAGGAGCTCTCTTGGCCTCTGGTGGGACTGGGGCTGTGCAGCCCTGTTCTGATCAGGAGGTGCAGCTGGGGGGTCACCATGCATTTGGGGAACAGGGCACAGAAAGGGGCAGGAGTTTCAAGGGCCATTCCAACTCATACCTGGCAGGGGAGATACCGTTATTGTAAAAGTGGTTTTCCTAGGGTAAGGCTCATCTATTGTGCTTTGGATATGCCGATGCCTGTGATTTCCCCAAATATGGGAAAATTAACTGCCTAGTTTGTGGTAATGGGGGGGCTGTGTTTATGGTTTCCCTTGATCTTTTTAGAATCACTATTTTCCCTTTGTTCCTTGGCTATTTTCATTGCATTCTACCATTTAAATTTGCTGCTATAGGCCTGTTGGCCCTGCTGGTTTCCCCGCTGGGCTCCAGGAAGCAGATCCTGGAAAGTCAGCAGTGCAGATGACAGAATGGTGAGGTCCAATGTGGCTGCCATAGCAAGCAGTCTCTGGTGCCAGTTCAGAGGCCTCCCAGAGTTGCAGTAGGAGGCTTCTGGGTGGTGGCGGCTGAACCCTTTTTACTATATTCGCTCCATAAGAGGGACATACTTTCTCCCCCCTGGGGGAGAAAAGGTGCATTTTATGGAGCGAAAAATACGGTATTTCCATGCCCTTCTTTTGGGGTCTTTTTGTTTAAACAAAATACGCTATTTGATTGCTATATTTCATTCAACAATGTTATCCCATCAACTCAAAATGACTATCAGTATACTTCCTGTTTTGATCCCCTCCCCCTTTGCCATTTCTGCTCCTGGTGAGTTCTGTAGTTGGTGTTAGCAGTGAGTATTTGGGCTCTGGGCCTACCAAAGTTGCCCTTACCTGTGTCCTTATTCTATAGTAGCTATCATAAAATCGAAGTTACTTATTGCCAGTTCAGATTCCTCATGTTATATGGGGAATTAGGATGTCTTCTTCACCTGTGTACTTCAGTTTTTACTGACATTGAATCATGTTTGACCTTTCCCCCATTCTATCAGTTCACTGAGCACCCTCATGAGCACTTCAAAGTTCATGTTGTTTTCACTACTATGAATAATGAGAAATTTGAAAAAGACTAGACCCAGTGCAAGTCTTTGTAACAAGCTACTTTATACTTTCCCATTTAGAGAATCATTTCTCTATACCTAAACACAGCTTTCAATTTTTCAATCAATTACCAGACTGTAAAGAAACCTGTTCTGTTTTGCCATAACTGGCAAGCGGGAGCCTATTGGATGTGACCAGGCATACACTGGTACCTTCTTAATTAGCTGCACTTCAGTGCTGCAACTTACATGGTTTAATATACTCCAGCTAAACTTCCACCAGAAATTAAACAGGCCCCATCTCTACAGATTTTTAAGAGATCAGTAAAAACGGAATTATATTAAGAGGCCTTGGCAACATCCTAGGTTAAATTTGAGACCCATATTCTACTGCAGTTATGAGTTATATAATTTGGCTCATCTAAGCCAACAAATGGCAATAATCAGTCACCTTCCTGTTTTTGTTGTTCTTTGTCTGTGCATTTTTTATTATTTTAGTTTGTGTTTTACTCAGTTGTGTAAACAGCCCCAAGTAGTATTTCACTGAGTCAGGCAGTATAGAAACAGACAGAGAGACAGACAGAGAGACAGAGAGACAGAGAGACAGAGAGACAGATAGATAGATAGATAGATAGATAGATAGATAGATAGATAGATAGATAGATAGATAGATAGATAGATAGATAGATAGATAGATAGATAGATAGATAGATAGATAGATAGATTCTGGCCAATTTGTTGAAACATTTAAAAACCAAGATGTATAGTTCCTGTCAGATCACTTTTATTTCTGCTTCTTGACAGTCTTGGTTATCTTTAAAAAAATTAATGAGAAAGGACTTACTTTTCCAGAAACCATCTTGATTCATGTTCAGTGGGACTTCCATGTCATTGGAAAAAATGTCTTCAGAAATGTTATCTGTTTGTAAGCTAAGATAAATTGCCATAACTCACTAGATTGGAGCACATGAGAGACTAGGGATTCAAATTCCTATTGTGCCTCTTACCAGGGGCCATCTAAGATTACCCGGAGTATGTGTGACTAATGGGTAATATGATCTACCACCTGCACAGCCTTGAGCAAGGTGACAGTCCCAGACCACCACTAGAATGAAAGATCAGTAAACCAATCCTAAGTCCTTTATTCCTAGAAATCCCTGGGAGGGAAACCATGAGTTAGAATTTACTTGATGGCACATGGTTATTATTTTTAACTAAGCAGTCTATAGTTTCTATTATCTTAACCCCACAGAAGCTCTGGATTTAAAGTTCAGAATAACATTAGTTACTTTACAGTCCTTTGATTTGAAGACTGATGTTTAGTAATAAAGTCAGTGAAGATCACCAACCAAGTGTTTACAACTAACTGATTGTAACTTGTCCATAATACATTGTTACTGTCGATTAATAGAAGAGAAGTCTGCCTAGATCAGTGATGGTGAACCTTTTTGAGCTCGAGTGCCCAAACTGCAACACAAAATTAACTTATTTCAAAGTGCCAACACTGCAGTTTAAACCCAATACTGAGGTTTTTGTTTAGAAAAAAAAACTTCTCGTGCACTGCAAGGGTTAAATACTTGTACTTTGTTTTTCTATGGGTGGTATTAACAAAGAAATACTTATCGGTCTTCCAATCCCTCATTGGGCTAGACCGGTAATGGTCGCCATTGCACCACTCCGCCGGACCACTGCATCAGCAGAGGGGAGTGTCATAATCTGGGATCAGAGGATGGGTAAGTATTTCTCGATGGTGACTTATGGCTCAGGTGCCCACAGAGAGGGCTTTGTGTGCCAGCTGTGGCACGCATGCCATAGATTTGCCTTTGCTTGCCTAGATACTGAGAATGCCTAAAATATATTGATGGTGTAATATTCCACTCAACCTGTGAAACGTATACTGCTGGTATACTGCTCCATACTCAATAATATATGTTTCTGGATCTATATATGGTGGATTAAATTGTTAAACACTGAAAGAAAGATGTAAATAGTTATAGTAAAATTATCTAGTGTGTCACTGTTTTTGCTAATTTTACATTCGTTTTTATTTTCAGAACAACATCTCTATATAAAACAGTCTATGAATTGTGATGGGGATAAAAGCTATGAATACTGCAGTATTTTCTTTGGTAAGTATGATTTCTAAATTTAATTTCTTACGTAAAATATGCATGGAAATATGAAAAAATCAAGTGATTCTTAAACATCTACAGATTCTGTAGGATGCTTGTGGAAGTCAGGGGGATTAAACTGAGCAGCTGGCAGGTTAACTAATTTTATTATAAAGCGTGGAACTAGAAAAAGGGGTCATTTTCAGCCTTGTAGTACTCAATAGAGTGGTAATGGAAAAGTGAAAGCAATCACGTTTTATAATTTTGTTTGGAGGACTTTAAAAACTGCCTGTTAGTATGTGCTGATGTGAATGACATTTTTACTTAAGAAGTGCAAAAACATTTCATTGTGCAGTTTTGTTGATTTATATTCATGTGAACTTTGGAATTCGTTGAGCATACTTTGAAAGAGAGAGTGACTTGGACAAGTTACAGTGATGCCCCGCATAGCGAGGGTTAATCCGTTCCGGATTAACCCTCGCTATGTGAAATTGTCGCTAAACGGAACGTAAAAGCCCATTGGAACACATTGAACATCGTTTAATGCGTTCCAATGGGCCCTAAACTTAACGTTCAGCGAAGTTTCCTCCATAGCGGCAGCCATTTCCGCGCCCTCGGTAAGCAAGGGGAGGGCGCAAAAACGCTGCGCGCAGCCATTTCGGGCATCCAGCGGCCATTTTGGAACCTCCGAACAGCTGATTGCCCGACTCTGTGGGAGGCTTGGGGGGGCAGCGGCAAGAGGAGAAGAGGGAAAGTGGGGGGAGGACGCGCGAGCGCGCGGCTTCCCTCCCTTTGCCTGCCTGCCTCGCCGCCTGCCTTCCTCCCCGGGGGCATCAGGAGAAGGACGAGGAGGAAGAGGGAAAGCGGGGGGTGGCGGGTGAGCGCCGTTTCCCTCCCTCCATCTGCCTGCCTGCCCGCCTGCGTTTCTCCCCGCCAGCGGCAGGAGAGGGAGGAGGAGGAGGAGGAAGAGGGAAAGCGGAAAAGGACAAGGAGGAAGGGGGAAAGCGGGGGGGGCGAGCGAGCGAGCGCCATTTCCCTCCCTCCATCTGCCTGCCTGCCTGCCCGCCTGCGTTCCTCCCCGGCCAGCGCGGCCCCGTATCACTCTCGCGGCGGCGGCGGCTTCTTCCTGGCACCTGTCTTTGGTAAGCGAGTTTTTTCCATAGGGACCGACGCTATGCCTCCGCATTAGCGATCCTGGAAAAGGGATCGCTATGCGGATTTGTTGTTATACGGTGCGCTCCTTATGCGAGGCACCACTGTATTAAAGTGTTTCAGAGAGTAATTAATGGAGAGATAAATCTTGGGACCATTTTCCCTTGTGTGTGTTGTAATGCTTAGTTACAGTTGTACTATAGTTAACAATATGCAAACATCTCTGTGGTATTCTATGAATTTATTATGACATTTATAAAAAGTTAATTTAAAGATTGTTTTATGTAATTAATATTCATGTGTATTATGTGGCTGCACAGGGATGGGCAAACGGCTTTTTCAGTTTAATTTTTTTGTTTAAGTTACACCATCTTTTTGCATAACAACTCAGTTGTAACAACCTTAGAAGCAAGGTCCTTGGGCTGCTGGCAGATCTGAAAATTGGCCCTTGGCTCTGCTGATAACGCTCAGGTCAACATTCCCTCTAAGGCGGGTGCATGTGCACATAGAGCTCCATTGGCGCTGCACAGTGGCAGCCAGGGTATATCCTGGTTTCGTATGAAACCCCACCCTCGTGCACAGATGGATGAGGTTCTTGCGCAGTGGGGATGAAAATTAGAGGGAACATTGCTGCAGGTGGTATAAATAACTTTGCAATTTGCACATTTATTTAACAATTTATTTTTCTTGTTACAGAAGCATCTAAACCATCAGTGAATGGTGCAAATAGAAGATTTACAGAGATTATACTTGGGTCTAAAAGCTACAAAGGAAAATACTTTGCGAATGGGATGAATATGCAAGTAGTGACTGCCTGCAGCAGCTTCCTGACTTACAGTAACTAGCTGGAAAACATACCTAGTGATGTTTCAATTTCTGCTTTACCCCATTTGAGATTTGTTGTCTTTATTGGGGAAAGACGTTCAAAGTGGAGTACCATAAACTTGATATGGATAGCAAAAAAAAAGACAAGGAGAAACCAGATGATAGAATGGCAAGGCCTAGTGGACGATCAAGTCATAACTCACGCGGCAGCAGCTCTTCAAACTCTGGAGTATTGATGGTTGGACCTAATTTCAGAGTTGGAAAAAAAATTGGTTGTGGCAATTTTGGAGAGCTACGATTAGGTAAGATATTCCTAGAGTGGTCTTTTAGACCAGATGGGTGTGGTATAAATAAATAAATAAATAAATAAATAAATAAATAAATAAATAAATAAATAAATAAATAAATAAATAAATAAATAAATAAATAAATAAATAAATAAATAAATAAATAAATAAATATTCTTCACTGAAGCGTAGATGTAGATGACAGTGCCACATGCTGTATGAAAATGTGTATATTGTGATGACTTGTTAATGTTTTAGAGGTATTCCTGCAGTGTGTCAAAACAATGAGAGGTGTTCATTTGGACAGTGATACAGAATTGAAATGCATTGTTAGGTTAAATATGTGAAAATAACAAATAGTCCTGTGGCACTTCTGAGGTTAGAAAGCTTATAATTTGGAATATACTTTTGTGGACTGCAATCCATTCTTGATGCATGGAGTATAGCTTCCATATATAAATATTTATGCGGTAGTGGAAGGATGCAAGATAAAATGCAATGCAAATGCAGGTGCTGTGACATGTTAATGGTCTGCCAGTGGCCATTAAGGGCCCATTGGCAGTCCTTGGGGAGGTTATTGGATGGAATAGCATACCCTGTTTCCCTGAAAATAAGCCCTAGTATGGTTTTTCAGGATGCTTTTAATATAAGCCCTACCCCCCAAATAAGCCCTAGTTAAATGAAAGCCCACTCTCCACCATTGTGCAGCAACCAGAACACATGACTGTATTTGACTAAATGTAGATTGCTGTACATGGAAAAATAAAACATCCCCTGAAAATAAGCCCTAATGCATTTTTGGAGCAAAAATTTATATAATACCCTGTCTTATTTTCGGGAAAACACGGTAGTTTGAGTCTGAACATAAGAGTAAACAGCAGTGCAATTAAATGGGATTTTTGATCCTGTGAATGGGCTCATGTCTCATCTGTGATGTGGATATTGATAGTGGATTTTATGATTTTAAAAGGGTGCACAGTTGCAGGTGGACTCTTTGTATGTTGAGTACTAAACTTCTCTCTTTGACTAATAAGTTGAGGGTCATCTTGATTTGTGTTGTGTTCCAAATATAGAAATGGCACAGTAATTTTCCGATTTTGGAGTTCTTGTTGGACCTGGTAAGGGCACTTGGAGGCATTCAGTCTGGTTCCCCCTTGTACGTTTTAGTATTGTGGTTCAAAATAATGAAGGACACTAGTGTTAAACCATTGGATTAAGTGACATGATCTTATATACATAGTGGGCCAGTTTGGATTTTAATTAAGTTGGAATCAAGATCACGGCCATGTTATCCTTTTCAGCTGATGATTCAATTTATGTGGATTGTGCTTTCTTTGAACCACAGTTTTCATTATATCTGAAACAAAGATTGTGACAATGTTAGTTTACCATCTGGAATATGATGATTTCATTATGTATGAAACAAGAAACTGGTTTAATGCTGGTATATCAACTAGGATGTATAATTTTCCTTATGTCTGAAACAGAGAACTGTGCTTTAATGTTAGTTTACCATCTAGGATGTGAAATTGTGCTGTGATCCTGGTTTCAGTTTCTAGTTAGTTTCTTCTGTGAGTACCTGTTGATACACTGTCACTTTCTAATAAAGGAAAAACTGTGGTGGTGATAAAAGCACTGAAGGTGGTGTATGTTGGAGGAGGAGAAAGTTTATTTTTAGCTTATTATAGCTTATTACACCAGGGTCCAACAACACAGGTGTCTGTCAACTGTCAATTTCTTTAAATTATTGTCAGAAATGTTTATAGATTTATGATTGTTCTCTGGTGAAAGGAAGCATCCAGCAATGGGTTGATTTTTCCTATTGTCCAGGAAAATGTAAGGAACACATGATGTAGATCTTTGCACAGTATTCAGTGCTAATACACAGCTTCTCATCCTTTTCTCTCACCCAGGACAATGCATCTTGCCTTCATGTCAGTCATGTATCAGAACTCTTTTGTTCCTGTTCTTCTGATCCAAAAAATGAGTCCCAGAGATTGTGGGGAAAAGCAGGGTATAAGTCAAATATATTTTCATGTTCTTCATTGTGATGCATTTCTTTATTGCAAATAACTGAAGTGTTCTTTCTGTTGTTTTCTAAACTCCTTCCATTATTTCCTTATTCTATTGTGGTACTAGTGGGAAAACAAACTTTTCCTAGACTAGTCAAAGCAAATATAGTGTTTTAGCATATATTTTTTGATGCAAAACGAACAACATTCTGTGCAACTCACTTCCAAGATTCTTACTAAGCATAGCTTCCGTCTTCTTCATTTCATACCTCAATTCTTTATTGAGTTATTATTTTGGAGATAATACTTTGGAGCTTATGTCTGTCTGTCACTTCTTGCCACTAGGGATTTCCAGGCACTGACAAGAGGTACTCAGAGACTCTTTTTCAGTCAGGGCATTCTTGATTTATGACAAGTCTATAGGGAACTCAGCCCCAGGGAGACCTCAGTGAAAAGCAGCCTCTTAGGTTCAATGAAAAGATTTTTTTGAGCTGGACTGTGTCATGGGACTAGTGGTCCACCCTACTTCCTGGTTTCTTGCTTCTTGGTGTCAGAAGAAGGAGTTTTCTCAAAAAAACCACAACAACCAGCTGTCAGTATTGTCTGCTGGACAGTCACATAGAGATGTCAGTTTTAGAAGAGGTAGAGAGGTCAGATGTGTGGTGTCTTCTAGTAAAATTGTTTTTCTGCAGTAAAATTGAATCAGTCTTTTACTATCAATGCATCATTTTGAAGTTTTTCTGCTGCTAATAAGCATGTCCCTTTTTGATTCCTTGAGTGTGCACCACCACCCATTCTAAGAAAGGGGGGTGTTGAAAAGGATATTCTGTCATAGGCTCCATGGACACACTGAAGTGAGGATGCAATTTAACAGCTTTTATTGGGTTCGCCAGTCACTCAAAATCAGCAGACTGAGGACTCTTGAGTTATCCCACCACCAGCTGCTCTTTTCGCTCGAGGCAGAGATTTCCTGTACTTACTTACTAACTTACTCTGTCTGTCTGTCTGTCTGTCTGTCTGTCTGTCATGCCGCCCACACTACCCAAAAGTCCCCAGTTTACCCTTCCCTGGGCTGAGTTCCCTTCACTAGACCCTGTATAATGGCATACTTCATTGGGGATTGGTAGTCCCTGACATATACTGGTCTTCATAGAGAGAGATTTTCTCCAGTCCCCGAGCAAGCTGGTTGCAGAGTTGGTTCCAATGGGTGAGCCTTCTTTGGTTTCCGAGGTTGGTGGTCGTGATGTTCTATAGAAGCAAAGATGGGTGTGCCTCCATGTATCCATGGCCCATTCTCCAGCCCATGGATTGTGCAGAAAATTTAGCCTCACCTCTACCAAGGTGCAGAGCACTGGTGGCAATTCTTTCCAAACCTCTGCTTATGACACCCAGTCATCTATTTCTCCCTCACTGCTTCTTCTCTTGTCTCAGGCTTCATTTTTTCCATCCCACTTGCTCCAGAGTCTCTCCTCAAGCCTATCTTAAAGGATCTGTTCCTTCAGAAAGTCAGCAAAAGAAAAAGAGAAATACAGCTCTCTGTTGCATTTGCAAAATCAAAAATCAAGGTTCATCATATACTATAATACTAAAATTTAACAAAAAATTTTTTGAGTCCTGTTGGACTCCTCTTGAGGTTGGCCATTGCAGAATTTAGAATGGGATGGAAAATTCAGAATCACCTAATAAGTTCCAAGAAAGAAACTGGAAATGTAAAGAATCAGATTCAGGTCTGGTGATAATCAGGTTTTACCTAAACAGTTGTCTTTCTCTATATTTTGACAAAGGACTGCCAGTCATTCAGTGAAAGCTCCACTGCACAGGGCTCCTGTTTTGGCTCAGAGTAAAAGTACTCAAAGCTAGATAGCTCAGAGATTTGGAGTACAGTATCTGGCTGTACAGAGTCTGATTTCCAGTTGTCCTTCCGGGAGACGAGCCCGCCTGTGTAGCCATGGGAAAGTTGCACAGTTTTACAGAAGAAGGGATTAGTAAAGCACTTCTGAGTATTTTATACCCTGGCACAGGTCACCGTAAGTTGTAATCAGACACATAATAATTATTATTAGATGGGGGGATCTTTTATTTGCATTTGTCAGTTGAAAACATGTGGACATGTTGAGGCCAATGCCAGGAAGTCACCAGTGTTGCTTGCCAGATAAAATGATGTGTTGCTAGAATAGAAAACTGAGGGAGATTCTGAAAAACATGATCAGCAGTGTGGCCCCTATGATTTGGAGAGGAAACACAATTTTGTCCACAATTCCATAAGTCAAAGGAACACTTACTTGTTGGTCAGCTCTCTCATTTCAAAGCAACTGGAACCAACTGGATACAGAATCTTCAGATGAATGGATTCCAAGCTGCTCAGAGGTACATTTCATCCCTAATGCCAAACCTTCTGCTGAAGATGAGCTTCCTTTCAGTGATTATATCTGTGAAAAGAAATTCTGAACAAAGCACACTTCTCATTAAAAGCCAATTCTCTTTAACAGTGTGCTTCACAGAAATATGTGCAGTTGATTCTGGTTATACTTCAAACACCTTTCAATCATTTTTTCCTTTTCTGAGGCAGGCTTTGTGAGATGGGTGCCATAGTGTAGTCTTATTTTCCAGTGGTCTCAACTACTGTATATTTTCATTCCAGCCCTTATATATATGTTAGGTTGTGCACATCTGTACTGGATGTCTCCCCACATGAAGCACCAGACTGTTAGCTGTGATGGGTTCTTCTGACCTGATGGGAAGGAGGTACATATGCCATATCCTATTCACAGGTTCTGGAGTTGCTTATGTCATTATGGAACTACTCATATACTTAATGCTTCAGTCCACCTTTTGCTATGTTATTCTTTCTTCCTCTGTACAGTGGTGCCTCAATTTACGAAGTTAATCTGTATTGGAATGGTGGTTGTAAGTTGAAATGTTCATAAGCCGAAGCACCATTCCCATAGGAAAGCATTGAAAACTGAGTAATCATTTCCAGCTGAAGAAAGATAATCACAAAAAAGCCGCAAAAAGAACACAGCAAGCCTGGTCGGAAGGCACTCCGTTGCTGAGATTTAAGAAGAAGGAAAAACCTCCAGAAACAAACACTAAAGCCACCAACAACACAGCACAGAAACATACCCGCCCCAGCCAAAACCCACCCAGAACAGTTTTTTAAAAGGAGAAAACAGTAGTTTATCTCCCTGCAGACACACACACACACTCACTCCGAAGCAGGAGGCTCTTTCAAGCCTCTGACGACAACGACACACTCTCTAACTGAAAGAGCTACAGTACAAAGCACCTTCGTCACCACCTATAGTTAGAAATCTGAATTGCCTGCCTTTTTTCTATTTGTAAGTAGAAGCTCTGTTCGCAAGTGGAAGCAAAATGTTGCAACCAGAGCTGTTCGTAAGTTGAAATGTTCGTAAGTAAGGAAGTTCATAAGTCGAGGCACCACTGTATTCTGTTAATAGTGTGAGACTCCTTCTCAAGCTTGGTCATGGGGTGGAACTGGAGAGGTCATAGTACAAAGATTTCCATAATATGGTTCCTAGTTTTCTTGGTTTATAAAAGGAGTTAATCCATTCTTGGATTTTTCTGTATTAAACCAGAAGGAACTTTTTTGGCAACTTTCCAGTGTTTTACTTTATTAGTACAATATTGCTTCTATATTTCACTTTTTCTCTATGGAACTCAGGGTTGTGTCATTTTAGCTTTTTAATATCTTCCTGCAGTAAATAAATTTGAGGAAGAGTAACAACAGCCACCTGCTGAACTTTGTTGGTTAGTATGTACTTAAATTTAAGCTCCTTCAGTCCAACCCCATTACTTAGTCTATGTTGTGTTATTGCTCTAGTATGTTTTCTTTAAACACATTCAATTAATTTCATTTGTATTTTACTGTTTGCTTGATTCTTTCTCACTTATTTTCTTTTTTTGTGCTGCTGAAATTATTTTGGTTTGTGTTGGGCTTGAAATGCTTTTTACCCTTTTTGAAAGAATTATGTGCAATCAATTTACCTCTGAGTTACAGTGACTCTGTGAATGAGCAATCTCCTAAATGTCCTACCATTGAAAGCCCTGCTCAGCTTTTGCAAACTCAAGCCTATAGCTTCCTTTATGGAGTCAATCCTTATTATAGTCTGTCTTCCTAATCTCCTGCTAAGTTCAACTTTTCCTAACATTATTGTCTTTTCTACCCCAAAGTCCTTTCTTTTCTTGATGTATCCAAAGTATGACAACCTGAGTTTCATCATTTTTGCTTCTAGAGAGAGTCCAAACTTGATTTGTTTTAGGTCTCATTTGTTCATCTTTCTGGCATTCCAGAGTATCCACAAAGTTCTCCTCCAGCACCATTATTTCAAATGAATCAGTTCTTTTACTGTCAACCTCCTTCACTGTCCAGTTTTATATCAGCACATAGTAGTTGGAAATATGTGGATGGTCTTGGCCTTGGTCTCTAGTGACACATCCTTACATTTGATGATCTTTTCTAGTTTCTTCACTGCTGCCCTTCCAAGTCTGAGTCTTCTGATTTCTTAGGTGCAGTATCCATTTGTATTAATGATTAAACCAAGGTATGCAAAGTCTTTAACCGTTTGAGTTTCTTCATGGTCAATGCTAAAGTTATCTAGTTCTTCTTTAGTCATAATTTTGTGTTCTTAATGTTCAGCTGCAGTTCTGCTTTTGCACTTTCTTCTTTCATCTTTATCAGGAATAATTTCAACTCACTGCTTTCTGCCAGTGATATGTATTACCTAGTCCTAGTCTGTCACCTTCTACACTACATCATATTATTTTTTCCATGTTCCAGTAGACAATTTATATTTGCAATATTATCTCAAGTGTCTCTTCCTTTTGGGGATACAGCCTGAAGACTGGGCATTTCTGGCTTCATATAGGGTAAAAGTCTTTGTTGCAACACCTTGAACATTCTTTTGCTTGCATGGAATATTAGTGTGTCAGCTTCTGTTTGAAAAATTTAAGTAGTTTATCTAGCAAAGTTATTGTTTATGCTACCCTCCATGTTGAGTGTGTCTTAGTAACACTTAATGCTAGAAACATAAGCACTTGTTTATAACATAATTATAGGAACATAAACACTTATGGTTGCACTTTGGGAAGGCTGTCTTGTTCTTAGAAATCCTAATAATTTTCCTTGTAATATCTTTAATATAGATCAAAGAATTTGCTGATATGTCTGTTTTCTGTAATATTAGTTAGCTGACACTTCATTGATGTAAGTTGTGATTAAAAACTTTATATATGACATACTTTAAGAATCATAGAATGAAATTGATATGTACAATATATGTATGTAGTATGAAGCATTAAACCTATTTAGATTTAGCATTTTGATGTGCTTGTATGCTGATTATTTTATATAATTCCTAAATGATGAAAACATTTAATTGAATCACAAAGTTGGGCATTCAGAGGAATCAGACAAATTTTTGAAAACTCATATTTTTAAATGAAATATCCTGTATAGTTAATCATGGCTTATTAAGGAAGTGCAACATTGATTATGCAATTACTGAAACTGAGATAAGTTTTTTTTCTGTTTGCTTAAGAGGAAAAGTTCACATCAGTATACCCTCCAACTGCAGCTCCCACACCACAATTTCTATGGAATCCAAGTCCTCAGAATGGATTTTCTGGGATGCATGTGGCTGCTGAGGGAAAGGGTAGATAGGAAAGCAGCATTTCATGTTTTATTTACAGTAGAAAAAAAGGACCCAAGTCTGTGTTTCTAAGGTATGCAGAGGTTTGTGTATATGCACATGTATATGTATATGTATATGTGGAATTATTAGCTACCATTAGCACAGGCTAAAGGAGACTGTGAGTTCTGTGCTGTCAAATCAAAACTGATTTATGTTGACCCTGACAGGGCTTTCAAGGTAAGTGAGATATTTAAGGAGTGTTTTTTCCAGTTCCATCCACCTGTTGAATTTCCATGGCCAAATAGGGATTCAAGCCCTGTTCTCCAGAGACCTAGTATGTCAGTCTATTCACTATGCCACAATGGGAATCCCAGTTTACACAGTTTAGAATAACAGTGCAGTTCAAATAGTGAAGAGGTAAAAAGAACTGCAATCAAGACACAAATGTGTATATGTTGTTGGCTACTATATATCACTTTTGCTAAAGTTAACTTTAATGTGGAGTGAACATATATTTTTCCAGATATTGCTGGATTATAATTCTTATTACCTTTGACCATTGCTCGTACCTGCTAGGGCAAATGGGAATGCAGCAACAGCTCTAGGGTTCCCCATCCCTACTTTACTGCAATTGGTATCCAGTTTGATACTATACTCATGAAATTGTATTTTTTAATATCGAAAATAAAGAATTTGACAAATAGAGTGTATTTATTGAACTAGCTGGGTATTATTTATTTTCATAAATTAATTATGTATGTAACCTATTTTAAGTATGCAGAATCTAAAACCTTTGTCTTTCTATCTTTTAAGGTAAAAATTTGTATACAAATGAATATGTGGCAATTAAGCTGGTAAGTTGACCGTAGTTAATATTTGAAATACAAGGCATTACATTTTAATAAGCTTAATGCTTGCACTCTGAGTTAATTCCATTTAGATTTGGGAGTGTTGCTTAATTTATTAAATAACAATTATTAAAAGTGTTGTGGCATTATATCTTTTATAGTACTGTATGAGTGCAGTGGGGGACATTTAAGCCCTCTTCTCTCATATCCTTCCCATATCTGGGTCCCAGAATAGTTTGGACCTCCTTGGCACTGTGCAAAACAGAATCCCAAATTACATTGGTGCTTATAATATGGTGATATCATTGCTCAAAAGCATGAATTCTTGCTTGCTTAGATGTGGTTGGATTAAAGAGTAAAGAAATAGTTGGCCTCATGGAACAATTCTGTAAGAATAGCTTAACATTTAATAAGAATAAAAGAAACCTAAACTGTAAATAACCATTTCATTTCAAAAGTGTGTGTTTTCCCCTGATTGAGTGGCTTCCTTGGTACATTTTCATAGTTATGATGGAGAAAAGTTTTTCTTAATTGCAGTTTCTAGCTGTTTAGGTGAAGTATGTTCCTGGGGCATGCCCCTCCTTTTTTGCAAACAAAAGGTAGTGACATGACCCTGGGTAAAAAAGTTAAGATGCATTGAGATATTCTGATATCACCTTTGGAGACCTGTGCAGGTCTCCACAAAGGGTAATTGCATACCTGGTCTCATACCTGATCAGGTAAAGAGGAGAGTAATTGCTGAGAGCCTATGATACTTGGATTGTCCACTTGTAACAAGCATGCCTTTCTGTTTTTCTGTGTACATATTATCCTCTGTCTTCTCTTCTGCCTATTTTGTTTGCCTGCTTGTTCCTTTGTTTGTTTGTTTATATAGACACACACACACCTCACATCAACATGTAATTCCAACAGAAGACTCCCATCCCCTCACCCCGTGACAGCTAAATGTAGACAAAATTTAAATATAGTGGGTTAATCTATCACAGGGTGAGAATATTTTTAAAGGCCTCTTCAAAGAGTTCAGTTTTGACAACCTTTCTAAAGGCATATACATACAGTGGTGCCTCGCTTAACGGGCACCCCATTTAACGACGAATCTGCATAGCGACGGATTTTTTGCAATCGTTTTTGCAATCGCATTGTGATGTTTCTAATGGGAAAAATTGCTTTGCGATGATTGGTAAGCTGTTTCGCTTACCAATTTTCCCATAACGATGATTTCCCAACAGCTGATCGGCGGTTCCAAAGTGGCCGCCGGGTAAAAAAATGGCCGCCCTCTGTGTTTTCGCCCAGATTCCTCGCTTACCGGGCAGCGAAAATGGCAGCCATATGGAGGATTTTCGCATAAAGGTGATTTTTTTTTGCCCATAGGAACGCATTAAACGGATTTTAATGCATTCCTATGGCCTTTTTTATTTCGCATAGCGACAAATCCGTATAGTGACGATTTTGGTTGCACGGATTATCGTTGCTATGTGGGGTACCACTGTATATATCTAAAGGCACGCACGCGCACACACACACACACACAGAGAGAGAGAGAGAGAGAGAGAGAGAGAGAGAGAGAGAGAGAGAGAGAGGACCCTTGACGTACTTTTTGAGGTCTGGACTTCCCCGGCCGCAAGATTTCCAGTCGACTTGCAGCTGGAGAATCGACCTACAGACTGGAAGGGGGAGGCAGGGAAAGCGCCAAATTCAAATTTGGTGTTCCTTTGTTTGTTTGGCCAATGATCGTGCCTCCGGATGCCTTCCAGGGCTTCTCTGCCGCCATGGGAGGCATCTCGGAGGTCCCCCGCCGCCGCCGATCGTGCTTCGGAAGCACAATCGGCGTTGGGATTGGTGTTTGGGGCCTAATCTGCTGGGAGCCGCGCCGCGCCGGGCGATCCCGGCCATATTCGGACTCCTGGACTTCCCCCGCTGCCGCCAATATTTTATTCCCCTGCCTTCAGAAGCTTTCTTTTTGATTCCTAGCCCTGACCTTTCCTCTGTTTTGCTCCAAGTACATATGCACACTTTCCCCCCAAGTAGGTAACTACTGGGCAGAGGCTGTGGCAGCTTATTTTTTCTTGGAGAGGGAATGTTGCTGGGTCTTGACATTATTTTGCTTCGGTGCTGAGCCACTCCACCACCTTTGCCTGGGAAGGGGCCCAGCCCCAAGCGCCCCCCCACCCATCTGCTTCCACATTGAGATCAGGCACCTCTTCCTCAGCACCGCTACTTCAGTCACCCTGCCCCACCCACCCTCTGGCCTTCCCCGAAGGAAGCTATGAGCCATGAAGCCACCTGGCAGAAGTTCTCAACGGCAGCCCTCGCCTGCATGCTGCCACTGCTTCCCTGCCATTTGGGTGGCTGCCACTGGCGGTGCCTCTCTTGATCCAACGTGGCTGCCCCAGCTGGGGTGCCCCTTGCACCTTGCCTTTTTCACACTCCTGCTCTTTTGCCCACAGAGCTTGGGAGTCGCTGCAGACACTGGTGAGTCTGCAGGGTAGGGAGCCAGCGAAGGGGATCCCCCGGTCCTACCCACTGTGCTGCTGTCCCGGCAGCCCGGTCCTTCCAAGGTCACAGACTGGGATAACAGGATTTTGGCCAGTATATAATAAATAAATATCCATGAATAATCACAAAAACTGGCATGTTGCAATATTTTTCTTGGTTCAGACCCTTAATATTCGGGTATTGCTAGCTCGTAAAGTTGATGACATGAAGAGCCTCGTGGTGCAATGATTAAACTGCAGTACTGCAGTGAAAACTCTGCTGATTACCTCAGTTTGATCCTGACAGTCCCAGGTATCCAGCTCAAGGTAGACAGCCTTTTGTCCTTCCAAAATTGGTAAATTAAGTATCCAGCTTGCTGGGGTGGGGCAATATATAGCCTCCATAATTAAATTGTAAACAGCCCAGAGAGGGCTTTAAAGATGGTGTATAAGCAGCACACTTTGCTTAATTCTTTGGGCTGAACTTACCTAATCTTTCTAAAGGTGGTTTGCTTTTTGTTTGGGGACTAATCTGCATTGCTTAATATTTTCAAATTACGCATTATTGGTCAGATCACTGGTTCATTTTGGCAGTTGCCAAGAGGCTCCAGAATGTTGCCAAGAAATTTCTGGTGACCAATATTACACATTTTTGCTGTCATTTCTCTACAGGAAATGACATGTGCTACTTGGATAAAAATTATTTTAAAACTGTGTCTGTATAGAAATATTTAAATATATAGTTCTCTGTGTCTTGTTGATAATCATAGCATGCTTTTCTGGAAATTGTTTTGTCAGGGAATAATACTACCCAACTCCCATTAAGACTGTAATCTATCCTATGAATCTTT
Organism: Pogona vitticeps; assembly: GCF_051106095.1. Taxonomy (NCBI): domain Eukaryota; kingdom Metazoa; phylum Chordata; class Lepidosauria; order Squamata; family Agamidae; genus Pogona; species Pogona vitticeps. The sequence goes on along the minus strand of NC_135784.1, from coordinate 251,788,306 downwards.
ACACAGGAATGAGCCATGTTGCCCTCACTGGTGCTTACTTCTAAGACGATACTTGTAGAATTGCAATGTTTCATCACTGGCAACTAGGGTACATTTTTATATAATAGGTTTATTTTTGTGAGGACGGCCCTTACAGTAATTTTTGTCATTTTATTAATAATAGTAGTCTTAAATATATTATTCTTGTTTGTTCTAAGACTGCTTGTAAAGATTTCCAGTTTTTTTTTCTTGCTGTTTTCAGACTACATAAATAATAAAAGTTGCTTTTGGATGTCCCTTCCCACTTGATGCCATTGGAATGCCAGCCTCTGCATTTTTGTGTTGAAGACTTCTAAAGAACATTGTGTTTTTTTCATTGCTATAAATGTACAGACCCACACTAATTTCCATTAGAGAAAAACATTCTCCTGCTTCATTGTGCCAGTTAAATGGTGGTGAGATTAATATTTTTAGTTCAAGTTGTTACTCATTAAGCCCTTCTTCAGAGTTCATAGTATGGAGCAGTCCCTCCCTCCCTCCCCAAGTATTGGTATACAGTGGTGCCTCGCAAGACGATTTTAATTCGTTCCGTGGAAATCACTGTCTTGCGAAAACATCGTCTTACGAAATGCAGTTCCCCATAGGAATGCATTGAAATCTATTTAATGCGTTCCAATGGGGAAAAAAAATCACTGTCTTGCGAAAATTGTCCATAGAGAACATCATCTTGCAAAACACAGTTCCCCATACCATACTGGGGAAAAGCAATCCCCTCACCTGCACTGCCTTTGGAAATGCAATGGGTACCAGATGGCCTTCCCCCTCTTTCTCTTTCCAGCAGCAAAGAAAGGGTGAAAGGAGTCAAAGTAGCCCCCTGGCTCCTGATAATGATGACTCCTTTTGCCCTGTTCCTTTACCAGGACTTGCTGCTTTTGCAATGGGTCCTGATAACGGAAAAAGAGATGAAAAGGATTCTATAAAGACCAGGGAAATCACAAATGCAATCCCCCATTAACATAAATTATGCAGTTGAATTCCCCACATTTGGGGAAACCACAGGAATCATCAGCACACCCAAAGTGCAATGGATGAGCCTTACCCTGGGAAAACCACTTTTATGACATGGTATTTCCCCTGCAAGATATGAGTTGGAATGGCCCTTGCACCTCCTACCCCCTTCTGTCCCCTGACCCCCCCCCCAAGGCATGGTGACCCTCTGGCTGCACCTCCCACTCAGTACAAGGCTGCACAGCCCCAGTCCTGCCAGAGGCCAAGAGAGTTCCTCAGTGTTTTGGGGTGCCCTGCGGGACCCCCATCAGGGCTAGGTGTTCCTCCCACAATCCTCTAGTGCACAGGTATTAGCATATGCTAATATACCTTATGCTAATACCCCTTATGTCCCTAAATGTGGGGAACCCAACTGCATAATTTGTGTTAATGGGGGATTGCGTTTGTGATTTCCTTGGTGTTTTTACAATCTCTTTACCCTTTGGTTCCTAGCTGTTTTCACCATCCTCTACTATTTAAATTTGCAGCCATCGCCCCATTGGTGATGCTTTGCAAGATTTTTTCCCCCATTGTAACAGATTAATTACATAAGAGCTACATTTTTTATCCCAAAAAAGTGGGGGAGAAAGCGTATGCTGCTGGCTTTCTAGGAGGCAGACCCTGGAAAGCCAGCAGCATACAATTTCTCCCCCACTTTTTTGGGATAAAAAAGTAGATCTTATGTAATTAATCTGTTCCAATGGGGGAGAAAAAGTCTTGTGAAACTGTTTTTAAAAAAAAAAAAAAAATCTTGTGGGGCAAGGACCCAAACATCATCTAGCGAAAATTGCCCATAGGAACAATCGTTTTGCGAAGCGCAACATGGCTCAAAAAAGTCATTGTCTAGCGAATTCATCGTTTTGCGAGGTAATCATCTAGTGAGGCACCACTGTACTATAAGTGACTAGAGAACACTGAGAAATACTAAGTCCAAGCAAGATTTGTTTTTTGTTCACATTTGCGGTCAGGAATAGAGAAAGCTTTTAAGTCTGTGAGTTTTTAAAAGAGTGGTAAGCACCTGCCAATGTGGCCTGAGCTTCTGCCTGTTCTTTCCTAGTGAGTGTTGTGGTCCAGCTAAGATTGTTGCACTGAAGTGCTGCATGTCCTTGTCTATGTGGTTAATTTTACCATTTGAGCAGTTCTTGTCTGAATGTTGTCATATTATGAAAGGACAAACAATAATTGATTCTGAAAACTTGAGGAAATTGTTTCTTTGAATTGCTGCCTTTTCCACTTTCAGAGGGCCAAAGCACAGAGCAGAATAAATGCTGTAATGGACTACAGTATTTAGGGACATATCTTAATTTCTTATGTTGGGAGCAGTGGATCTCAATCTTGTGGGGCTTTCATTCTCTGAATCTTAAAGAGACATCTAAATCCACAAGGCCTGTGTCTTTGATACTCTGTGACAATTTTCAATCCAACTGGTTCGGATCTGTCCAGAGCTATACACTGAAAAATCAACCTTTCCCCTCAGATGCTTTTATCTTTTGGAATAGATCAGGCAAAAAATATTAGATGAATAGAGAATTCAGGATATTATGGTGATGGCGTATCTAAAAAAACTGCTGAACTGGAAAATTATTTTAACATCACTGGAAGCAAAGGGGTTTAGAAAAGCCTTCACCTTGGCAAGGTGCTTGGCACTCTCTTCTGCTGTACTTGAAGGGAAGCACAAGAATATCCCTTTCACTGAAAGGCTTTGTACTTGTCTCTTAAGACTACAGAGCACATGTTCTTTACCTGCCCACATTATGAGGTGGTACGCAAGGAGATCATCACCCCATTGATTGAAAACATTCCTGGGCATTCAGAAGAAAAACAGACTTGAACTACTTCCTGATATAGACCTCAAGATCAGTTTCCAAGTAGCCAGATTCTCTATGGACTTGGGTCTTGGAAATTCTACAGTAACTAGACATTAGATTTTAAATTGTCTTTTAATGCTAAAAGTTTTTATGATGTATTTTGAATTCTGGAAATTTGTAAAGGTTTATTTTTGCTATGTGATTGGTCTAAGGACTGTAACAATAAACTGAACTAAACTGAACTCTCAGAATCCTTAACTGTGGTCATGCTGTCTGTGGCTGCTAGAAATTTAAAACTACTAGAGGACCAAAGGGTGAGACTCAGTTATTTGGAGGGAGGCAGATAACTATAATAGCAAATGGGAGCTACTGTGCATCACTTGGTATGATTACTATTGCAGGAAATGGAAAGCTCTGTGGGTGCACCTTCCCAAGTAGTTTAGCCATTGTCCCAGTGGCTTGTGTTCTTTCAAGGTGGGGAATATTTTACTCCTGTAATCCCTCAATTATTATGTTTTCTGGGATTATCTCAATTTTTGGAATTCTTGGGTATTTTACATTTGATCTAACTCTTAGAGAAGAAGCAGTTTTGAAAAGAACAGTTCTGTATGCAATATGGAATATAGGTTAAGAAGTGAAACATTGTTATTAACAATCTCATATTGTCACAAGAACAACTTTTTGGAAAGTGGCTGAAGTAGAAAACACATAGATTGGAAAGGTTTCTTTTCATATAGTCTTAAACTAATTGTAAACACGGATATAATCACCTCACGGTTTATTACCATGCATTAGTATAAGTGTTTCATTGAGATCTTGACTTTTAAAATTCAAAATCTTGGTCTTTTTAGGAGCCAATGAAGTCAAGAGCACCACAGTTGCACTTGGAATACAGATTCTATAAGCAATTAGGATCTGGAGGTAAGTATAATTTAACAAGTTTTACTGGAATGGAAACTATTAGCAACAATAATATTATTGAGCACCTACTTAGATATGTAACAGCTGATTAATTCAAATGTTTGGTGTTTTATTAGAGATTGTTGTGTTTAGTGCATATCATTGGCTGTAACTGCTTTCAAAGACAAAGTGCCAGAATGCACATTTTACTGCAGCTATATGAAACATTTGCTGAAGACCGATTTGTCTGCTGAAGGCACTTGACAAATTATTTTTCTCCTTTTGGTGTTCAACAGCTTTGTTTATTTCATTACATTATTCAGAAGAGGAATTCTCTATGATTCTTGAGTAGAATCAGATATCGAACAATTCACTGTAGAAAATTATTAGGCAGTTGCTGTAGAAAGAAGCTGCATTGGCTGTTGGCCATGAAAAAGTGGAGTGCAGATTTATTTGTTGTACGTATACCGTATTTTTTCATGTATAAAAGGACATTTTTGCCTAAAATAATTAGAGGAAAATTGAGGGTTGTTTTATACGCAGAAATAAGGAAGGGGAAGGGATCAAAGCGCTTTGATCCCTGCTTTCCCCCTATACTTTCCTTGCAAGAAAGTGGAGGGGAAAGCAATTCCTGCTTTCCCCCTACACTTTCATTGCAAAAGCTGCTTTCTTCCTACACTTTTTGCAACAAAAGTGGAGAGGGAAAGCGATTCCTTCTTTCCCCCTACACTTTAGTTTAAAAAGCTGCTTTCCCCTTGCAGTTTCATTGCAAAAAGTGGAGGGGAAAAGCAGCTTTTTGCAAAGAAAGTGGAGGGAAAGCACTTTCCTTGCAAGAAAGTGGAGAGGGAAAGCAGGAATCAGAGCGCTTTGATCCCTGCCTTCCCCCTCCACTTTCTTGCAATGAAAGAAATTTTGGGTTAGAAAAGTGAGTGGGCATCTTATATGTGGAAAAATACGGTATACAGTCCCTGGCTAGCATTATAGCATAGTCATGGGATAAAGTGATACACAGTAACTTACAACAAATGTTGACTGCTCATCTTTGAGTATATAGTAATTTCTAACCATTTCCAATGAGACAGAAAGGCAAAAATGTTTAGTAGTAGTAGTAGTAGTAGTAGTAGTAGTAGTATTTGTGACTTATGGCAACCTTTTTCAGGGTTTTCTAGGTAGACAGTACAGTGGTGCCTCGCTTGATGAGGATAATCCACTCCAGCAAAATCGCTGTTAAGTGAAATCCTCGTCAAGTGAAATGAAAAAGCCCATTGAAATGCATTGAAAACCACTCACTGCGTTCCAGTGGGCAAAATACCTCAGCATCCAGTGAAGATCCTCCATAGGGTGGCCATTTTCTGGTGCTTGTAATGCGAGGAATCCATCCTAAGCACAGCGGGCGGCCATTTTGAAACCCAGCAGTCAGCTGTTTTCTGATAGTTGTTTAGCGAAAAATCGTTTCCCGAAGTAGGGAACCGATCATCGTGAAGCGATTTTTCCCATTTAAAACATTGTTTTGCGATCGCAAAAGCGATGACAAAAACTTCATTGTTAAGCAATTTCCTCGTCTAACAAGGTAATCGTCAAGCGGGGCACCACTGAACTCAGAAGTGGTTTCACTTCTTCCAGGGGCATCCTGGGACTATATTGCTTGACCAAGGTCACACACAGGCCAGCTCTTCTGTTTCAGCCAGTTACCTAATTCACTGAGCTATCCAGGAATGACAAATGGAAGAATTGCCTCATACCTCTGTTAGTTGGGAGCTCCTCCAAAGTTATTCACTTTGAAAATGAGTATAATGACACAAAACTTGAACCCACTGTGGTTTAGAGTGAAAGGCACTGCTTTTTCCCACATTTCTATTTAGCTGTGTTTAATAAATTCTTTTATCATTTTTTCATTCTTCACTGTTGTTAACAATAATTGTGATAAATACTAGCAGATATGTTTACAACAAAGTTTAAAAATTATGCTATAGCTAACAAATAGTATAAATAGAGAAATGTAGAGGTTGAATATAAGTTCTGCCTTTTGTTTCTGCTCATGTTGCATGTTCTTCAGAACCTAGGATGACAAGTGTATATCATTTCACTTAAAAAAGGAGTTTAGTCTGTCATATTGTGTTCCACATTGCATTAAATTATCTTTTTTTAGATGGAATATACAGTAATATTTTTCATATAAAGCCAGCATTTCATCTTGTAAATTGCATACATGGTGAACCCACCTCTTAAATCCTCTGTGGTTGCTTCTGTTAAGAGAGGTGTCTATTGTGTGAGACTCCAGTTTACCTTTTTTGTTGGGCAATTGGTAAATTGTTTGAGTTCCTACCTAAGTGAAGTTCCATAAAGGGAGCTAATTGTATTAATTATGCTACCCACTTCATTGGTCTGTGTGACTGAAGAAACTGGGTGTTCAGTCTGATAAAATTATTTTACATGCCAAAGTATAAACTATAACTAAATCAATATATTATTATGATATTAAAACACAATTCAGAGAAAACTCTTTAAAACATACTGCCTTTAAAATAGCAGGTCAGACTTCACATTGAATATATAGCAAACTCAGCGCACCCAGTCCCACACCCTGGACCATTAAGGTGCCAGCCACCAGTGGCCTGGCTGAATAGAAAGTAGAAGGATGGAAAAGAGGGACCATCCTATATCTGGCAGGTATTTCCATAGCCTGGGAGCAGTAACAGAGAAGGCCTTCTCTCATATCCAAGCAAACTTCTGAATGTTGTTGTTGTTTTGACTTATATACCACCCTGTAGTGCTAAAACAACCTTTGGGGAGCTTACAACACTTATGCAAACAACACTTTGCCCACCCTCCAGTGAAACTGGGGTGCTCGATTTACCAACCTTGGAAGCATGGAAGACTGAGTCAACTTTGAGCTGACATCCTGAATTTGTCAGGATAGAACTTAGCTTGTGAACAGAGGCTTGACTGCAGTACTGCAGTTTAACTACTGTGTCACAGGGTTTGCAGGTGTTGTGACTGAGAGAAGGCCCTCTCCTGCTTTTTTCAAAACCCAAGCAAGATTGTATATGAGAATACAATCTTTCAGGTAGCCTGGACCCAGGCCTTATAGGGCTTTATACATCACAACCAGCACATACTGATTCTGATCTTTATTGCGGTCACTGACCCACATATATATTCAGATATTATTATTGTATATAATAGTAAAACGTGAAAATACAATTTGAAATATACAGCCTATTATAATATGACTCAGTTTTATAGAGTTTCCATAGTTTCACAGGACTGTGGAGATGGTGGCCAGCACACACCATTACTAAACATCTGCATTGCTTTAATTGGTGCAAGGAGAGAACAGCGACACTTCATTGCTGCCACACAAAACTTCGCCACTGCTTTAGTTATTTCTTGTCTGAGAATAAGAGCGCAACATAAAATTCTCTGGACCTCCTTTGAAATTTTTGCAGTATGGGCTGGAGGAGATCCTTCCGAATGTCTCGATAGAAGAAGCACTAAGATGACATGATCAGCACTTTCAGTCTTTGCCTCATTCTAAAGTCACACTTCATTAGTGACTGGCAAACTCTGATATCTGCCTTCTAGTACTCTAGATGGAAGTACGTTAAATCTAGCTGACATAAGATTTCCTAAATTTGGAGATTGTTATTTTAAATAGATAACTGGGCGTTCTAAATGCACTGTTCCTAAATACACTAAGTTTGTCCAGCATTTGTTCTTGGAGCTCGACTTCCCAGATCCTCTTTTTGGTGGCTGCCTTGGCATTAATATGGCCATTGCTATTCTAACACCTGAGGAGAAGCCCTACTCAGTAATTCAGCAGATAGACTCCTCTTCCAAGTTGATTAAAAGATGTCTACTAATATAAAGGGTGCCAAACCTGTTGGAGCAAAAATAAGTTTCAACCAGTAATTAAACATGTGCGCCAAAGCATGTGCTTTGATGGAAACTAATCCTGCCTCCAATCAAAGTGTAGCCTTCAAGACACTTTGAGGCACCAGGAAGATCCCTCTCAAAAATTTGTCTGTACTATTTCCAAGCGCCCCTTCACGGATTGCTGCCTTGTTGTGGCAAAGGGGCTTGAGTAATTCACAGAAGCTATGGGCTATGCCATGCAAGGACACCGAAGACGGACAGGTCATAGTGGAGAGTTCTGATTAAATGCGATCCACCTGGAGCAGGAACTGGCAAGCCACTCCAGTATCCCTGTCAAGAAAACTCCATAGACAGAAACAAAAGTCTAAAAGATAAGACGCTGGAAGATGAGCCCCTCAGGTCCAAAGGCATCCAGCATGCTATTAAAGAAGAACAGAGGACAAGGACAAGTAGCTCCAGAGCTAATGAAGCGGATGGGCCAAAGCCGAAAGGATGCTCAGCTGCAGACGTGCCTGGAATGAAAGTCCAATGCTGCAAAGAAAAATACTGCATAGGAACCTGGAATCTATGAATCTTGGTAAGCTGGATCTGGTCAAACAGAAAATGGCAAGAATAAATATTGACATGCTGAGTATCAATGAATTAAAACGGATGGGAATGGGAGAATTCAATTCAGACTATTACCATATTTACTATTGTGGGCAAGAATCCTGTAGAAGAAATGGAGTAGACCTCATAGTCAACAAAAGAGTGGGAAAAGCTATATTGGGATACAATCTCAAAAATGATAGAATGATTTCAGTACAAATCCAAGGAAGACTTTTCAGCATCACAGTAATCCAAGTTTATGCACCAACCACTGATGCTAAAGAGGCTGAAATTAACCAATTCTGTGAAAACTTACAACAACTTCTAGAACTGACACCAAAGAAAGATGTTCTTCTCATTATAGGGGACTGGAATGCTAAAGCAGGGAGTCAAGAGATAAAAGGAACAACAGGGAAGTTTGGCCTTGGAGTTACAAATGAAGCATGGCAAAGCTAAAAGAGTTTTGTCAAGAGAACAAGCTGGTCATCACAAACACTCTTTTCCAACAACACAAGAGGCAACTCTACACATGGAAATTACCAGATGGGCAATACCGTAATCAGATTGACTATATTCTCTGCAGCCAAGGATGGAGAAGGTCTATATAGTCAGCAAAAACAAGACCTGGAGCTGATTGTGGCTCTGATCATCAGCGTCTTACAGCAAAATTCAAGCTTAAGCTGATGAAAGTAGGAAAAACCACTGGGCTAGTCAGGTCTAATCTAAACCAAATCCCTTATGAATACACAGTGGAAATGAAGAACAGATTTAAGGAACTTGATTTGATGGACAGAGTGCCTGAAGAACTATGGATGGAGGTTTGTAACTTTCTACAGGAGACAGCAACAAAAACCATCCCAAAGAAAAGGAAATGCAAGAAAGCAAAGTGGCTGTCCAACGAGGCCGTCCAAACAGCAGAGAAGAGAAGGGAAACAAAATGCTAGGGGGATAGGGAAAGTTACAGAAAATTGAATGCAGACTTCCAAAGAATAGCAAGGAGAGACAAGAGGGCCTTCCTAAATGAACAGTGCAAAGAAATAGAGGAAAATGATAGAAATGGAAAAACCAGAGATCTGTTCAAGAAATTTGGAGATATTAAAGGAACCTTTAGTGCAAAGGTGGACATGATAAAAGACAAAAATGGTAGGGACCTTGCAGAAGCAGAAGGCATCAAGAAGAGGTGGCAAGAATACACAGACGAATTACACCAGAAAGATCTGGATGTCCCGGACAACCTAGATAGTGTGGTTGCTGACCTTGAGCCAGATATCTTGGAGAGTGAAATCATGGGCTTTAGAAAGCATGGTTAACAACAAGGCCAGTGGAGGTGATGGCATTCCAGCTGAACTATTTAAAATCTTAAAATATGATGCTGTTAAGGTGCTACACTCAATATGCCAGCAAGTTTGGAAATCTCAGCAATGGCCAGAGGATTGGAAAAGATCAGTCTACATCCCAATCCCAAAAAGGGCAATGCCAAAGAATACCCCAACTACCGTACAGTTGCATTAATTTCACACGCTAGCAAGGTTATGCTCCAAATCCTCCATGGCAGGCTTCAGCAGTATGTGGACTGAGAACTCCCAGAACTACAAGCTGGATTCCGAAGGGACAGAGGAATTAGAGACCAAATTGCTAACATGCACTGGATTACAGTGGACCCTCTACTTATGAAATTAATCCGTATTGGAACAGTGGCTGCAGGTCGAAAAGTCTGTAGGTCGAGTCTCCATTGACCTACAATGCATTGAAAACCGATTAATCCGTAACCGGACGTTTTTGTTCCGTTTTTGTTCCATTTTTTTTTTTTTTTTTTTTTCTGGTCCGGAAGTCGATTCTCCGGCTGCAAGTCGAACCTAAATTTTGCAGCTAGAGAAGTTTGTAATTCGAAAAGTCTGTAAGTCGAGCCGTCTGTAAGTTGAGGGTCCACTGTATGGAGAAAACCAGAGAGCTCCAAAAAAAAAAAAATCTACTTCTGCTTCATTGACTACACAAAAGTCTTTGACTGTGTGTGTGTGTTTAGTCGTTTAGTCGTGTCCGACCCTTCGTGACCCCATGGACCAGAGCACGCCAGGCCCTCCTGTCTTCTACTGCCTCCCGGAGTTGTGTCAGGTTCATGTTGGTTGCTTCGCAGACACTGTCCAGCCATCTCATCCTCGGTCGTCCCCTTCTCCTCTTGCCATCACACCTTCCTAACATCAAGGTTTTTTCCAAGGACTCTTTTCTTCTCATGAGATGGCCAAAGTACTGGAGCCTCAGCTTCAGGATCTGTCCTTCAAGTGAGCATTCAGGGTTGATTTCCTTTAGAACTGATAGGTTTGTTCTCCTTGCAGTCCAGGGGATTCTCAAGAGCCTCCTCCAGCACCACAATTCAAAAGCATCAATTCTTCGGCGGTCTGCTTTCTTTATGGTCCAGCTCTCACTTCCATACATCACTACAGGAAAAACCATAGCTTTGACTATTCGGACTTTTGTTGGCAAGGTGATGTCTCTGCTTTTCAAGATGCTGTCAAGATTTGTCATCGCTTTCCTCCCAAGAAGAAGGCGCCTTTTAATTTCAGGGCTGCTGTCTCCATCTGCAGTGATCATGGAGCCCAGGAAGATAAAATTTGACACTGCCTCCATATCTTCCCCTTCTATTTCCCAGGAGGTGATGGGACCAGTGGCCATGATCTTAGTTTTTTTGATGTTGAGTTTCAGACCGTTTTTTGCACTCTCCTCTTTCACTCTCATTACAAGGTTCTTTAATTCCTCCTCACTTTCTGCCATCAGAGTGGTATCATCTGCATATCTGAGGTTGTTGATATTTCTTCCGGCAATCTTAATTCCGGCTTGGGTTTCTTCCAGTCCAGCCTTCCGCATGATGTATTCTGCATATAAGTTAAATAAGCTGGGGGACAATATACAGCCTTGCTGTACTCCTTTCCCAATTTTGAACCACTCAGTTGTTCCATGACCAGTTCTAACTGTTGCTTCCTGTCCCACATATAGGTTTCTCAGGAGACAGATAAAGTGGTCAGGCACTCCCATTTCTTTAAGAACTTGCCATAGTTTGCTGTGGTCCACACAGTCAAAGGCTTTCGCATAGTCAATGAAGCAGAAGTAGATATTTTTCTGGAACTCTCTGGCTTTCTCCATAATCCAGCGCATGTTAGCAATGGACCACAGCAAACTGTGGCAAGTTCTTAACGAAATGAGAGTGCCTGACCGACCACCTTATCTATCTCCTGAGAAATCTATATGTGGGACAGGAAGCAACAGTTAGAACTGGTCATGGAACAATTGATTGGTTCAAAATTGGGAAAGGAGTATGACAAGGCTGTATATTGTCTCCCTGCTTATTTAACTAATATGCAGAATACATCATGTGAAAGGCTGGACTGGAGGAATCCCAAGCCAGGAATAAGATTGCGGGAAGAAATATCAACAACCTCAAATATGCAGATGATACCACTCTGATGGCAGACAGTGAGGAGGGATTAAAGAACCTCTTAATGAAGGTGAAAGGGAAGAGCGCAAAAGATAGTCTGAAGCTCAACATAAAAACAACAACAACAAGATCATGGCCACTGGTCCCATCATCTCCTGGGAAATAGAAGTGCAAGATATGGAGGCAGTGACAGATTTTACTTTCTTGGGCTCCATGATCACTGCAGATGGTGACAGCAGCACCACAAAAGTAAAAGACTCCTGCTTCTTGGGAGGAAAGCGATGACAAACCTAGACAGTATCTTAAAAAGCAGAGACCTCACCTTGCCGACAAAGGTCCGCATAGTCAAAGCTATGGTTTTTCCAGTAGCAATGCATGGAAGTGAGAGCTGGACCATAAAGAAGGCTGACCACCGAAGAATTGATGCTTTTGAATTGTGGTGCTGGAGGAGACTCTTGAGAGTCCCCTGGACTGCAAGGAGAACAAACCTATCAATTCTTAAGGAACTCAATCCTGAGTGCTCACTGGAAGGACAGATCCTGAAGCTGAGGCTCCAATACTTTGGCCACCTCATGAGAAATCTCCCTGGATAAGACCCTGATGCTGGGAAAGTGTGAAGGCAAAAGGAGAAGAGAACAACAGAGGATGAGATGGTTGGACAGTGTCATTGAAGCGACCAACATGAATTTGACCCAACTCCGGGAGACAGTGGAAGACATTAAGGCCTGGTGTGCTCTGGTCCATGGGGTCACAAAGAGTCAGACATGACTTAATGACTAAACAAATTTCCAAGGGCTTCAAATTAGAATATTCGAACAGTTGAGTCTCATAAAGCATTTGGGCTATAATTCTAGCTTTGAAGACTTGGATCGCTGATGGTACATATTGTCCACTTTTAGTGTAAAAGAACCTCAATAGCACAGTCCTGCATTTCTGTGCATTTGATATTACATGGTTCAAATGGGAGGACCTCTGTCCTGAGAAATGAAATATCTTACCTAAATGTGTGTAACAGGATACTTGCTCTATGTTGTTCCCATTTAATGCCCATCTATGTTTATTTTGTCTTCTGCTAATAACCATAACCTTTGTCTTGTAATTAATCGAAAGTTCCTCTTTGGAGGAATATGGGGCTAGGGTTTTCAGAATTCTCCGTAGACCCACACGCAAAGTTGACATCTAGACCGTATCATCTGGGTACAGCAAAATTGAGAGGGGGCGAGTACTCAGCTTGGGGGATGAAAGTCTGCTTTCAAAAAAATTATTCACTATTTCATTAGTATAGAAATTAAACAATGCTAAGGCTAGACTACAGTCTTCCTTGACCCCATTAAATGATGGTATCACATTAGATAACAGTCCCACCTTATTACAAATAACCTTAAGACTAGTATTTTCATGCAGTCACCTCATTAGAAAAAAGGAATCTTTTGTCAATATTTGTAGCCTCTAATTTTGCCCACAATTTTTCCCTATGAATCAAATCAAATGCAGATTTGAAGTCTATAAAAGCCTTATACAGAGAGCCCCCTTTAGGAGTGGAATATTTATTCACTAGATGTTGCAAAACTAATGCCTGGTCTATAGTGGCCCTGCCTGTTCTGAATCAGGCCTGTTCCTCAGTGAGGCTATTTCCCTCAACCAGCACATATAGTTGTGCTAGATAACTGAGCTGTTATCAAAAGCGATTTGTATATTGTATTCTCGAAGTCTTTCACGGCCAGAGTTCTGACTCCTGTCCTTTGAAGATGCCAGCCACAGAGACTGGTGAAATGTTGGGAAGAAAAACCTTAAGAACATGGCCAGGTAGCCCGAAAAACCTACAACAAACATTGTAGTTGTATATTCTTTATACACCGACCAGATAGGCGGGGTATAAATTAAATAAATAATAAATAATGATAATAATAATAGGCCCTGTTTTGAACCAGTCAGATTTACTCAACAATCTACAGATTGGCATGTGTCATCTTAGTCAAGTCAGACATCTCCAAGAAGCTAGCACACTGGCTTTGACTATGTAATTCTGCTTCTGGCCATCCATTGTGCAGACTGGAGTCCATGACCACACCCAAGTGATAGATCTGAGTTTTCAAGGGGAGTGTAAGTCCATCAAGTACAGACTGAATCTGTCTTTCTTGATCTGCCTTTCCACTGCCCAGGAGTGCTTCTGTCTTGTCTGGATCAAGCTTTAATTTGTATGCCCTCATCTAGTCAGTTACTGACATCAGACTCTGGTTTATGAGCTCACCCTTCTAGGAAGGGCCAGAGCCACTATTAGACTGTGTGTCCCGCTACCATCTGAGAGAGGTGGCCCAAAAGACTTGGTCAATGATATTGAAAGCTGCTCAGAAGTGTAGCAGAATTAACATGGATGCAGTCGCCCACCCACTTCCCAGCATCAGTTGTCTGCTAAGGTGAGGAAAATAGTTTTGGTCCCATACCCAGATGTGAAGCCAGGTTGAAGTGGATCTAGATAATCATTTTCATCTAGGATTCCCTGTAGCTGGGTGGCCCTATATCATTTACAACATCTAAGCCAGAACAGAACTGAGCTGTGAAGTGCTGCGTAGATTGTCCACAGCATAGAGTGATCTGCACTCTTGTCCCAGCAAGTCCTTTCTCAAAGTCCTGGTATGGCTGTCCCTTACCATATCTTCCCCTTGCCAAATACAATTTTAGTGACCGTTCTCTGCTTTACTTCATTCCCATCTTTTTTTGTCACATCTCTCCACCAGAAGAAAGCAGCTTGTAGTAACTTGCACACACATAAATGAAACAGGCACACAAGCACCAAGTCATTCCTATTTCTTTCCTCCTTCAGATTAGGAGAGTGGCCTTTATCCTCATCTTTCACTAAGGAGGGAGCTCCTTCAGTGTCAAGCCTGCCAGTAGCAGTCCCCTCCCCTGCTGCAGGAGCTCATGTTCTATTCTTCAGCTCCAAAAGCATGATGCAAGCTAGGGATAGGAATGGACTGGCATTTGCTTATTACTTTACTTTATATACCATCCCATTAGTGCTGAAGCACTGTATTGGGTGGTTCATAAAAGATTTAAACCAAGATTCTACAAACAGTAAGCACTAAACTAATGCAAACAGCAATAATGTAAGAAACCATAAAAACCAGTGGCACCAATGAATTATCACAGAAAAGCAGAACAGGAGGCAAAACACTTAACCAGGACTACTGGCCAAAGTCTTATTTGGCTCGGTCCACCTGTGCAACAGGAATGATCTAGTTGGCAATGGCAAGTTGCAGCTGATTGAAGGCTTCCTTTTGCAATTTTAGGATACACACAGCTTTGTTGCATTGTGTGTGAGCTGAAATCACAAATGAAATCACAAAAAGGATGCCTTTAATCAGCAACAATCTGCTGCTTCATTCTTGCTGCACAGGAAGAGCTGCAGAACAGTCGTCTTGCTGGGGAAATGTTGCATCCCACAACCCAGGGACTTGGTATTACAAGGAGTTTCAGCGGCTTGCAGTTCTGAGGTTCGAAGCAGAAATAAACAGTAAGTAGTAAGCAGCCGGAACTGGGTAACAGACCTGCGTTGCAGATGTTCCTCTGTAAACTCTTGTAGGATATGATGAAATCTCATTTACTGAATTCTTTACGAATGATCTGTTTTAGAAAGTCCTTTTCTCATCCTTTACTGTAGTAAACAAACATGTAAAAAGGTGCTAAACAAACAGACTGGTGGCAGTAGGATAAGTTATGCTATTGCAGCTGCAGGAGTTTAGCCAATGTATTTCTTTGCCCAAAGAAAATTCAGAGAATTATTTAATGCACATGAAAAGACTGCATAGTTCTGTTGTGTTCACTGTTAGGACATCTAGTGTGTAGTCTCTTGGAAAAGGTTCATTCAGTTTCATGGATATATCAAACCAAAAATGTGTCTACATTTCTTTTTTCCAGGTTTTTAGAGAGTTCAGCTATTGATGACAAAGAGACATTGTCATATTACCTTCATGTAATTCTGTGATAGAGCCATGGAAGAATTTTATGTTGTAGTAAAATGTATCTGTTTTATACTGCTGTAAATAACATTCCATAAAGCTGCCAGTGAGTTAGTTTATTTTTCAGAGCAGCTAATTTAAACCAAGTAAAAGTTTTATATCTGGTATGTATAGGCAGGAGCTGTCTAGATAGCTCAGTGAATTAGGTAGAGGTTGGGAGTTAAATTCCCCACTGTGCCTCCTGTGATTAGTGCCAGTCTGTGTGGCTTTGGATAAACTGCACTTTCCCAGGGTGCACCAGAAGAAGGGGATAGTAAACTATGTCTGAGTACTGTTTACGTACTAGAAAATCCTGAAAAGGGTCAACATAAATTGGAATTGACTTGATGGAACACAATTATTTATGTATAGGCAAGTGCCTGAAGAATTTGCCATTTCTTTTATTGCAGTTTATTAGTAAATTTAGGTTGGTGTGGCTGATGAAATCCACAGTGAAGTGCAGTGGTGCCTCGTATAACGAGCACCCTGTTTAACAATGAATCCGCATAGCGAAGGGTTTTTTGCGATCACTTTTGCGATTGCATTGCGATGTTGCCTATGGGGAAAAATCACTTTGCGATTTTTTCCCCATAGGCCCCATTTTCCCCCAGCTGAGCGGCGGGAGCCTCTGAAGGACCGCTCCCGCCGCTCAGCTGGGAGAAAATGCCGGCAGTAGCCTTGGAAGGACCCTTCCGAAGGGTCCTTCCGAGGCCACTGCAGGCATTCCCCTTCGGAGGGGGCATTTTCCCCGCGCTGAGCGGGAGCCCCGCCGCTCAGCTGGGGGGAAATGCCGGCGGTAGCCTCGGGGCAGCTCTTTGGGAGGAGCCGAGCTGTGGGGGAGGAAGTCTGAAGCCGATCCAGTCTTTCCCCCCCACCATTGGGCGCAGCGCTTTGGGAGAAGCCTCCTGGTGGGGGAAAAAGACCGGATCGGCTTCTGCCTTCCTTCCCCACAGCACGGCTCCTCCCGAAAGGCTGTCCCGATGGTGCTTGCACCAGCGGAGGAGGTGCCCGGTGGGGGAGAAGGCAGGAGCCGATCTGGCATTTCTCCTCCACCGGACACCTTCTCCGCTGCTGCAAGCACCATCGGGACAGCCCTTTGGGAGAAGCCGGGTGGTGGGGGAGAAGGCAGGAGCCGATCCGGTCTTTTAGATAAGTAATGAAGACTTGCTAAGACATCATAGAAATGGAGCTTTGTGAGACTTCATTTGTACCATGTGTACATGATGAGTATTTTAAAGATGTTCCAAGCTCCCCAGAAGAACTTAGAAGTCATTCTTTAATGAAATAAATCTTTCTGAATTTTGCCATTTCCTCCAGAAGAAATTAAGTAGTATAAGTAGCTTAAATCCTATGAAATTTTTATGTGAGATAGGTTCTTAAGGTAATATCCACTTGATATATGGCTTTTTAAAGGTGTTAAACCAACCAGGAGTATCAAAATATGTGCACTTTTCATTTTTCCAGATGGAATACCTCAGGTTTACTATTTTGGCCCTTGTGGCAAGTACAATGCCATGGTGCTGGAACTACTGGGACCTAGTTTGGAAGATTTATTTGACTTGTGTGATAGGACTTTTTCTCTGAAAACTGTTCTAATGATAGCCATACAGTTGGTGAGTATAACTTCTTCCCAATCTGCTAAATTGTGTTCTGTTCAATATTAGCCAGATATTATCAGCCAGATCTATATTCATAGATCCCCACTTTCTAGAACAGCACTGCAGGTGGCTTCATTGGGCTGAGGGAAATACCTGAGAGACAGTTCCTGCTGCATCACCAACCCTTCTAAAAATGTAATCTTCCATACGAGGGAAGGATACTCTGAATCCAAGCCAAAATCTTTGTCCAAGAATAAACTAAAAAATAAACTAAACGTTGCATTTAAATTCATTGTATCTTGAAGATGATGTAATACTCACTGACAGAAAATCCATCTCTAGAAAAATTGAATTCTATGAATTGCATAGGTTTGCCATGGTTATTCATGGAAGAAGCCATACCTGCGGACCACTAGAAGATGTCTTCACTTTTTTCCTAACCAAAAAAAGAAGAAGGAGAAGAAGAGAACAATGTTTAGGCACCTTAAAGACTAACTGCTATATTTTAGTGTGAGCCTTAGTGGACAAGTCCACTTCCTGACTCCTATCACACTTCAGTTTGTGAAACTTTTTGGGCTTGTCTTTATCGCCTTAATATTTGAAACTTGTTTCAGAAACTATTTTCAGGCTTCTGCATTCTGCTCCTAGTACATCTTTGTACTGATGCAGCATTGCAGAGAATTCAGAGGTCAGAAGTCCAAAAGCATTTGGGATGGATTTGATTTCAGTCACTACTCAGAAAGGCTCATGGAATCCCGGACCCAAATTGTGCTCTTCCTAGTTCTTTTTATAATGTTATATTTTTTTCACCATATCTTTGCCTAGTCTGACTCCAATAATCCTCTGTTCATTGACACAGTAGCTGAAGTCCTGTCCGACAGTTATGCAAGCATCATACCTTTTAGGTGCAGAGAGCAGTAGAATAAGAAATCTCCTGTGCAAATTGGTGTGTAACAAATAATGTCTATGGAAAATTCTTAATTTATAGCAGTTTGCTTTCAAACGTTATGCTGTTTGCATAATTGTGCAGCAGGATTTCAGTCAGTATCTGAAGAGTGTACTTTCAGATAGACAGGTAGTAGCTTTACTTTTTCTACCCAAAGTTACAGAGGACAGTAGCTAAGTAACTGAAACTGTAAAGCAAGGGGTCCCCAAACTTTGCACACGGAGGACCCGCCCGCATGCATGTACTCCCACCTGCCCGCACACCCCCTTCACTCACCCCTATGCACATGGGCTGGATAAAAAGGCCAGGTGGGCCAGGTGTGGCCCATGGGCCGTACTTTGGAGACTCCTGCTGTAAAGGAATCCGTATCACTGAAGGAAACTATTGTGAAAACAAGCCCTGGAGTTCTTAATACAGATTTCAAGGATTTTCAACATTATATCTTGTCAAGAAAAAAAGCTGCAAGAACAACTTCAGTTTTGATTTATCACCTCTATATTTTGCTTTTACCAAATATGTGTTTTTGGAGACACAATTTCAGTCAGAAAACTTCAGAATTCTTTTCTGATGGCCTTGGCTAGACTGAACACTTGGAGAGATATAAAGATTAACATAAATAACCTCTATGCAAGCCTATGAGATTCAATGAAACTGAATCCACAAACCAAGAACCTCATTCACAATCCATTTAAAAATACTGTTAGTTATATATTTCTTAACATAGAATGTATAACCCCTATTCCATCATGAAGATGCTGCGTGTAGTTGTAGATAAAGTAATGGACTAGGACTCAGGTGGCTTGGGTTCAAATCCCTGCTCAGGTGTGGAACTGGTAAAACCACTCCTTAAAATAAGTTAAGTCCAGAAATAATTGGACACTGACATGAGTTTTTTTTATTTTGGCTGTCTACCAAAATAAATTGAAGTTACAGTTAAATAATGAATATGGTCTTAAAGTGCAGTCTTTCAGCTTTAATTTGAGGGTATTTACATCCAAATTAGAGGGAGAGTTTAGAAATTACAACTCTTTAATATGTAGCTCCATCTTTTTCAAGGGACCAAATGTAATTGGATGATTGACTAAAAACTGTTTCATAGACAGGTGTGGGCTATCCCTTTATTATTTCATCGTCAATTAAGCAAGTAAAAGGTCTGGAGTTGAGTCCAGTTAGGGCAGTCTCATTCGGAAGCTTTTGCTATGAACCCATAACGTGTTCAGAAATGCTCTCAATGCAAGTGGAACAGTCCATCCTTAAGCTAGAAAGAAGAAAAGAAAGAAATCCATGAGAGAGAGAGAGAGACAGACAGCGGGAGCATTAGGAATGGCTAAATCAGCAGTTTGGTACATTCTGAGAAAAAAAGAATGTACAGGTGAGCTCTGCAGCACAAAACGGCCTGGATGTCCATGGAAGACAACAGTGCTGGATGACTGTAGGATCATTTCCATGATAAAGAAGGCCCCTTCACAACATCCAGTCAAGTGAAGAGCACTCTCCAGAAGGAAGGCATGCCATTATTCAAGTCTACCATAAAGAGAAGACTTCATTAAAGCAAATACAGAGGTTTCACCAGAAGGTGCAAACCATTCATAAGCCTCAAGAATAGAAGAGGCCAGATTAGACTTTGCCCAAAAAAAAAAAAAAAAAAAAAAAAAAAATAAAAAAAAAATCTTAAAAAGCCATTCCAGTTCTGAAATAGCATTCTTTGGTCAGATTAAACTAAGATCAACTTGTACAAGAATGATGGGAATAAAAAAGTATGGAGAAGGCTTGGAATGGCTCATGATCCGAAGCATACCACATCATCTGTAAAACATGTTGGAGGCAGTGTGATGGCACAGGCATGCCTGGCTTCCAATGGCACTGGGTTGCTAGTGTTTATTGATAATGTGACAGAAGAAAGAAACAGCCAGATGAATTCTGAAGTGTATAGGGATATATTGTCTGCTCAGATTCAGTTAAATTCATGGAAGTTGACTGGATGGCACCTCACTTTACAGATGGAAAATGACTAAAAACATACTGTGAAAGCAACTCAGAGTTTTTTAAGGCAAAGAAGTGTAATACTCTGCAGTGGCTGATCTCAACCTGACTTCACTTGCTGAAGACAAAAAACAAAAAAACAAAACCTTAAGGCAGAAAGATCCACAAACAACTGAAGACAGTTGCAGTAAACGCCTGGCAAAGCATCACAAAGGAGGAAACACAACATTTTGTGATGTCCATGTATTCCAGACTTCAAGCAGTTGTTGCCTGCAAAGGATTCTCGACAAAGTATTAAAAATTAAAAAATAAAAAATAAAAATTTTATTTATAATTGTGTTAATTTGCCAGTTACATTTGAGCCCCTGAAATAAGGGGACTATGTATGAAAATGGTTGTGACTCCTAAATGTTTCATATGTTATTTTTGTTCAGTCCCTTGAATTAAAAATGAAAGCCTGCACTTCAATTGCATCTTGGTTGTTTCATTTCAAATCCATTGTGGTGACGTACAGATCCAGAATTATGAAAATTATATCAGTGTGCAATTATTTCCAGACCTAACTGCATCTCACTTACCGTATTTTTTGCTCCATAAGATGCACCGGACCTTAAGACACACATAATTTTTAGAGGAGGAAAACGGAAAAAATATGGTTCAGTAAAGTGAACAGCAGTCAACAGTGGCATTAAGAACCATTACCACTGTCATTAACAAATGGAGAGACTTAAAGCTTTGTGTACTCCAGTTTATATACCATAAATTTGTGTACCATAAATTTAATTCAAGTACATATAGACCATTATCAGCCAGTGATAAGACCTAAACCACGCTACCAATATTTTACACTTCCTTTCATCCACCTCCTCCCCAGGCTTATAGAAATGTCTCAATGACAGATGAGATTGTTGTGCAACTCTGCCCAGCTACAGCTCAAGCCTATATTAAGTTAGAAATGATTTGTCTGATTTGGCACTGCATTGAGAGGTCCCTTTTAGTTGTGTGGAGGATAAATAGTGGAATTAAACTATGTAACAGCTGGTTTTCCTTATTTACTTTAGGTTATGCAAAAGAACAGCAACACAAAGCTTAACCCATTCACCAGCAGTAGCACATGCTCAGCATAAGACGAAATCTCGGGTTTCTGACATAATTGAACATTTATAGCATGCAAGGCACAACAGGTTAGGCCACACAAAGCCAAAAAAACTGAATACAAACTATAGTAGCTAAAATCAGGAAGCAGGTACTGTAATCCAGTTAGAAGTCACGAGGCACAGTTAGTTTCCTTGCTGCAACACCCTTTGGTGTTTGCAATTTGAATCCAAATTTCCCATAGAAATGCACTGAAAATTAATTAATGCATTTTTCTGCGGGGGGAAAGGTCAGGAACTTTTAAAAACTTAAAAGAAAGTCACTTACCAGGTACTGTAGACTGAGCCTTGCTCTCCACAGTGCCTTGGTAGACCCCAGAACAGTAAAAAAAGAGCCCCAAACAGCTAAAAGCCAGCAGGTAGCCGGCAGCTGGCAGCCATTTTGTGCTCTTCTCCGCTCCTGCTCCCTTCCATCTCCCCACCTAACAGCTGATCGGTGCTGGTCTGAAACGCTTCCCAGGCAAGCAGGTTTCAACTCAAACAAGCACCTTTTCACCCAAACAGAGTTTAACCTAAAACAAGCAGCTTTTAAAGCAAAACTAGCAGCTTTTAAAGCAAAACTAGCAGCTTTTAAAGAAAAACAAGCAGATTTTTAAGGCAAGCATGTACGTTTCTACACAAGCAGGTTTCAACTCAAACAGAGCACCTTTTCACCCAAACATGGTTTAACCCAAAACAAGCAGCTTTTAAAGCAAAACTAGCAGCTTTTAAAGCAAGTATGCATGTTTCTACACAAGCAGGTTTCAACTCAAACGGAGCACCGTTTCACCCAAGTACTAACCCCAAACAAACAGCCTTTAAACTAAATTTTACATTTTAAAATGACAATACCAGGCAGTCCCAGGTCTCTCTCCCAGCTCTCTAACTGCTTGGACTAGCAAGGAAGCAGACAAGCAGCCTCTTCACTAACTGAAAGTTTGAATTTCCCTACTTTCCCTGCCTTCCCCGCATATTAGGTATGCTAATATCTGTGCACTGGAGGATTGTGGGAGGAACATTCCAGCCTCTGATGGGGGGTCCTGTGGGACACCCCAAAACACTGAGTAGGTCTCTTGGCCTCTTTCAGGACTGGGGCTGTGCAGCCCTGTTCTGATCAGGAGGTGCAGCCGGGAGGTCACCATGCCTTTTGGGGGTAAGGCACAGAAAGGGGAAGAATTTTCAGGGGCCATTCCAAACTCATACCTGGCAGGGGAGATACCGTTATTGTAAAAGTGGTTTTCCCAGGGTAAGGCTCATCTATTGCACTTTGGATGTCCTGACCCGTATGATTTCCCCAAATGTGGGAAAATCAACTGCCTAAGTGGGGAACTGTGTTTGTGGTTTCTCCTGGTTTTTCTAGAATCACTCTTTTTTTCCCCTTTGGTCCTTGCCTATTTTCATTGCCTACTGCTTGCTGGTTTTCCAGGTAGGCTGTAGGAAGCAGATCCTGGAAAGCTAGCAGTGCAGAATGGTGAGGTCCAAGCAACAAGCAGTCTGGTGCCAGTTCAGAGGCCTCCTAGCATGGCAGTGGGAGGCTTCTGGGTGGTGGTGGCTGAACCCCTTTTTTACTGTATTTACTGCATAAGACGCACATATTTTCCCCCCACTATTTGGGGGGGAGTGCATCTTATGGAGCGAAAAATACGGTACTTTGAAAGCCCTATTAGGATCATTATAAGTTGTTTTGACTTGATAGCGCATAATATAACATTCCATATTGAGCTCTTTGACCTAAAGCACATTTCAAATTAAAATTATTATTACATCAGGCTTTATGTAACATCTTAACAATACAAATTATAGAAAGATTCAGATTTTTTAAAAAATCTGATTTAAATTTAAAATCTTGATTTTTAAAAAAATCATTGATTGTTATCCTCTCTGCAGCCACTTTGTATAGAAGACAGGGCTGCAGCTAAAAGCATGCTGCCTGTATTTTTGCCAGTGTTCATCCATTTAGCAATGTAATGAAAAAGGTATTTACTAAAGTCCTCAAGGTCCTTCCTTCCTCATTTCCTTCCTTCCTTCCTTCCTGCGAAGAGAATCAGCTTTTTCTTAGGTATTTTAGAGCTTAATAGAATATGAGATGTTTATGAACAGCATCACTCATTTTAACTATAATATGCATCACTCATTTTAACAGAGGCATTTACAAAAATTACTGTTTTTCCTCTGTAGGTATATAAGATCCCCTGTTTTTGCACCCTCAGCCAAAACAAGGTTTACCAAGAAGGAATGTCTCAGTTTCCAATTTGTTTTGTAAAGAAATACATTCCTTCGAAACTGAGAAGATGCAGCAGTGGTTGCTTTTATTTGTTCTGCTTCTCTAGTTCCTGTTGGGAAAAAAAACTTCTCTTTCATTCTGTTTAATAGATTTCTCGAATGGAATATGTTCATTCAAAGAACTTAATATACAGAGATGTAAAACCTGAAAACTTCTTAATAGGACGACCAGGAAACAAAACTCAACAAATTATTCATATTATAGATTTTGGTTTGGCAAAAGAATATATAGATCCAGAGACAAAGAAGCACATACCATACCGAGAACACAAAAGCCTTACAGGAACTGCTAGATACATGAGTATAAATACACATTTAGGAAAAGGTACGTATTCATTTTTATAGCAGAAACTTAGCAATTTGCTAGATTTCTGTGACTGCTTCTTTGTATTTTAATAATCACATTTGAATACTCTTAATTTTATTGGAGCTCTGAAGACCTCCTAACTTTGGAAGCTTTTTAAAAATGACTGATCACAACTGTTTTATTTTGGGGTAGTACACAATGGTGTCAAATACCCTTTTTGCTATGCTGATATGCGATTGGCACCGGTGGCTAGACCAAATCACTTCTACTCCTGGGTGCAGTGGTTGTTTTCTGTATTAATGTGTTCCCTTACGTCAAATGGTTCATAGAACAGTAATGAGGCCCTAGCAATTCTTTCTTCTGCCAATTTGGCCAGGATTATTTGGAATACAGAAGCATGGATTTGGTAGAGAATGTCTAAAGCAATCACCTATTGTATGAAAGAAGAATCTAGGCTTTCCAAGTGAGCAGTTTTATTTTGTAAATGTCCCTAGAAACTCCATGCAGCCAAAAAAAAAAAAAAAGCAAACCAAAAAAGGTCTTGTAAAGCACTCCTTCTGTTTACTCTTTAATTGAGAAAGATGCTCATATATAGTATAGTTTAGAGGAAAAATATGTACAAATGAGCAACCGGTTTCACTTCAAAGGACTAGGTCAAATATACATGGTATACCAGAGGAGTACAGCTGACTTACACATGCTTACTGACTTGAGGCAGTAAGCATTTGTTGGATGCCATACTGGAACTTAGAGATATGGACAATTTTTCCAAGTTGGAAATTCTCTTGAATAGTGAGCAATATGTAAGGTCTAGAAATAAAGAAGGAATCATTGTTACTGGACATGAGCTTGTTTACTAATCTTATTGCTTAGGATTTTTTCTGCCCCTGCCTCAATTTCTTAGTCATAAAAGAAAAGACAAGGAAAAAAAGTGAAGACCTGTAGTAGTGCTCCAACAGGCAGTAGCATCTGGTACCAGTGTCAAGAAGGACCATTAGTGTTAGATTATCCTGTGAAGAGGGAGAACTGTTTGGTTTCCTTTCTGTGAAAAATTTGTTAGGGTCTCATTGTTCCAAGCCTATAATGTATGTTTGAGACTCCTCTTTTCCCCATGCTTTTTTCTTTGCATTATCTTTTTTTCCCTGCCTTACTCTAGCAGAAAACAAATGAGTCATGGATATAGTAACCATTATTGCTGTGAAGCTTGGTCTAGTCTAGCACTAATAGTACCTGTTACCTACCTTGAACTTGGTATCCATTATTTATGCAGTTATTGAAAATACCTTTATTCTGCCTTTCTTGTATGTGCCCATGCTACAAAATGGGAAATAAACTGTTATCTAGAGACCCACAATTTGCTCAGTATTTTTTTCCTTACCTTTCTTTTTTGGTTGTTCAAGGCCCATTTCTGAGCAACTTTTTATCTAATTATATACTTTAAGCATGACATTATTTAGAAGAATATGATTCTTACCAATGTATATCATTACTTGTTTTATCTTTCTGCACAAATGCTGTTTATGGATTTTATGGTAAATACTGTATTTTTCCGTTTACAAGACAACCCAAAGTATAAGACGAACTCCCCTTTTTCTAACCCCAAATTTTAAAAAGCAGGGATCAAAGGGCTCCCTTTTTGCTAAGCCCCGTGCCTTGGCAAAAGGCAAGGAAAGCGGCTGTCAAAGTGACTGCCACTTTTCCTCACCTTTTGAGAAGGTTAGCAAAAGGCACGCTGGGTTTATCAAAAAAGGAAGGAGAGCCAGTGCTGCCTTTCCTTTGCTAAGGAGGCAGGAAGAGGCACCCCAGCATGTGCCTCCCGCTGCCTCCACCACGGCAGGGGACAGGGCAGTGGTGATCGGGCAGGCGGGGGGGGGAGAGGCAGCAGTTGGAGGGGCTGGAGCGTGTGTGAATGCTCCTTTGCATGTGCCTCCTGCTGTCTCTGCTCCTGGAAGGGACGGAGGGGACAAGGCAGAGACTGAGCTTGCTGGAGGTGATGATCGGGCAGGCGGGGGGTGGAAGGCAGGCATTAAGAGGCGCTGGAACGTGTGTGAATGTTCCTTTGCTTCCATCTCTGCCTCCTCCTGCTGCTGCTGCTGCCTCGGCCACAGAGGGGACAAGCCCTGAGCTCTGAAAGAGGCAATTGAGCGATAGTGGCTGTAGCAGGAGGCGCCCAAGCGCACAAGCACGTGACTGTTTCTTTCCGTTTATAAGACAACCCTCAATTTTTCCTCTGATTATTTTTTGAAAAAGTGTCATCTTGTACACGGTAAAATATGGTAATGTTTTCTGTATAGAGATATTTTATTTTTAAAGAAAAAATGTAAAATAGTAATAACATACAATTTATAATTATACCTTTTATTTGTATCACTGACTTTTTTTGCACCAGTTTATAACTGTGTTAGTTTTAATATTTCAATTTACTTTTTTCAGAGCAAAGTAGAAGAGATGATTTGGAAGCTTTAGGTCATATGTTCATGTATTTTTTAAGAGGCAGTCTTCCATGGCAAGGCCTAAAGGTAGTGTGTTAATTTGTTCAGTTTGTCTTGTTTCCTGAGCTATTCTCATAATTTTATAGATGTTTCTGAGTAATCATTATGATTGATGTATCTTCAAATTTAGGCAGACACATTGAAAGAAAGGTATCAGAAGATTGGAGACACCAAGAGAGCAACACCCATAGAAGTATTGTGTGAAAACTTCCCAGGTAGTCTGTTCTTCTAATGAAGAATAATCTATATAGCGGCTGCATTGGCAGTTTTAAATGGGTCACTAAGTTATATACCAGATAGTTTATACTTGTGATGTTATTTTTTGTGTATGATTCCAGTTGTATGTACATAGTGCTTCAGCTATTTTGTCAGAAGTGGGTTTAATGGCAAAAAAGATATCGGTGTTTCTGGAGCTTTTTAAAATTTTAGATAGAGATGATAAGATATCAATAAAATATGTGGTACATGAAAGGAGTAACATACACTGCTTGGAAAAAGAAAGCACTAAATATTACAGTAAATCAAATCAAATAAATTTATTGTCATTGTAAGTATATACATAGTATACCCATACAACGAAATTCACACAGACACCCAGAGACCAGACCCATATGCACACACATAAAAAATCCCCAAACACTCCCCACCCACTAAAATTCCCCACTAAGAATACAAACATCACTAAGTGCCATTAACAGTTGTATTTGTCTTTGAAGCAACTATTAGTGCACAAATGACATTGCTACATATATATAAGAATAGGATGGTATAGTTTAGCCCAGAACCTCTGTTTAAACATGAGGTAAAATTTTATCCTGTGCTTATGCACTGAATGGAAAACTAAATTGATGAGTAAGCTAGTTTGCTATTCTGTATTAGAATAATTAATTAACGCAACAGTTGAAATAATGAACTTTTTTCGTTCATATAGAAGAAATGGCTACATATCTTCGTTATGTGAGAAGACTAGATTTTTTTGAAAAACCAGATTATGACTACTTAAGAAAGCTCTTTACAGATTTATTTGATCGGAAAGGCTATATGTTTGATTATGAATATGACTGGATCGGTAAACAGTTGGTAAGTACAGTTTAACAAATTGTTCAAATGCTCCTGAAATTCAAGTGCTACAATATAGAAATTGGAGCATTATAAAGTTGCAGGAGAGAGTCTGTATAACCTTGAACACGTCTCAGTTTTTCCCAAGACTTTAGGCAGATGTTTATAGGCCCCTTCTTTGTTTTTCCTGACAGGAATAAGGGGGTATATTTGTTGTGTATTTTGAGTGCATGGAAGATATTGTTTGTTGTTGGAACAGAACTATTGCAGTAAGAAGCCCAAAGGCTATATCTTGTTTCACATTCCATTGTATCAGACCTTGATGCTGAGGCTTTTGTTTTGTTTTGTTTGTAGTTTAATTTTTTAAAAATTCTTACATTAGTTACCACTGAATTTTAATTTATGTTCCTCAAGTTGAGTGTATGTGAACCTTTCAAATGTGCACATTTAACTATATAAAGTGACCTTGAGTGTATAAGTCTTAGTAATCTTTTCAATGTATCTAGTCCACACAATTGTAATTGTTTTAGTTAGCAAGTGCAGTTTGCTAGCCGTTAGATGTCACTTGCTACAGTGGTATGAAACTCTCATTACAGGACATTGACCAGTCTAATTGACATAGGTCTGTATAGATTTTTCACCTCATCATATTCTAATACAGTGGACCCTCTACTTATGGAATTAATCGGCATTGGAATGGTGGCTGCAGGTCGAAAAGTCTGTAGGTCGAGTCTCCATTGACCTACAATGCATTGAAAACCAATTAACCCCATAACCAGCCGTTTTTGTTCCATTTTTTTTTCTGGTCTATAAGTCGATTCTCCAGCTGCAAGTCGAACCTAAATTTTGCAGCCATAGAAGTCTGTAACTCGAAAAGTCTGTAAGTAAGTCGAGGGTCCGCTGTAAAAGGTTGTGCTTTACTTTCTGACAGACCCTTTGAACTATTTAATAAAATAGTGGGCCTGAATTAATTATTTGAACTGTTGTTTAACCTGTAGTTGCGCTAAGTTAAGCCTTTCAGATAGGTTTACTGTTACTTACCTTGCCTAATGACATACCAGTGCTAGTACTTAACAAGATCATCTTTATATGTAAGTAATTGTTTAGTTATTAAAGGCTTCCAGGGAAGTGTGGCAGACTTATGCTAATACCATGGAAATTTCAAGATCTTTTCAGATGAGTTTTTCTAAAAATAAAAAACTGTGACTTTGAAATCTGTAATTTTATTTTACCAGTATTCAGCATAATATATTGTTTGCAGCCTACTCCAGTGGGTTCAATCCATTCAGATCCTGCAATATCTTCCAACCGAGAAGCACATCCACATAGAGACAAGATGCAGCAATCCAAAAATCAGGTATACAGTCCATCATTAATGTTTCCAAGCTTTATAATCTGACAGTTTTGCTCTAGTTTATGCTACTAGAAGAATGCTTCTAGTATTAACTCTTTGCTTTTGGGGTTTTTAAAAAATGTTTATTAACATGAGTGTTTCAACGTAAGCTTTTAAGTAAAGATCCCAAATTCATTATGACTCTTATTGTCCTACTTTGTATGTCTGGGGTGCGAAGCACGGGAGGTTTGAAATTTTGCCCTATCCCCTTCTGTGTCCTGCACAGGGGCCGGAAAATACTGTTTTTGGCCTCTACAAAAAAAGAAAAGAAAATTTGAAATACCTGGATAGCTCTTTTGGTTTTGTTTCTAATTTTGGAGCTGTTCTAGAAATTGCTGGTCTCAGAAGTCTGTTAGAGCAGAAAGAAACTTACAGTACTTGGTTTTGTGTGCATATGTGTTTAGGTCTGGATCTTGAAGAGATTTTCGGTACCCTTTTGGGCTGCAAAAATGCCCCTGTCTGGATGTGGTGGTCACATCCCACCTGAGGGCCACATGGTGCTTACCTATATTGTGTCATTTTAATGATCTCCTGCAATCACTGAAGGAACATTATAGAGGCATTTCAGCGATAGGTAGTGTGTGCAATGTTTTCCACTTCAGGCTCCAGAATGAATATAAAAGTATATATACTTAAAATTAATAAGTCTTCCCCAAAATCAAGTTTGAAACCAACCTCAAATGTAGGTTTCAGTCTGTTTTAGAATGATTTCTTGTTAGTCTTCTCCAGTTAATATTGTTTCCATATTGTGTTTCATTTGGGAGGAATTCACTCTGAAGAACTTGTAAAAACTGTTCTGTTTATTATTTCTAGAACTTACGGTAGTTCCTTGCCAAAAATAATTCATTTTAATTCATTTTTTAAAAAGATATAGTTTGAATTTCAGAAGTGAGGAAAATCTTTGAAATCATTGTATTTCCTTTATATTTGCCTATATCTGGCTGTCTGTTCAGAGGAGACACTTCATGAAAATTAATAATAATCGTATGAAGTGACATCAGCAATTGTTTTCATTTGTAAACATTTCCATGTGAGCAATGTGTTGTTGACCTGGCCAGAAATCTCTGAGCTGTATAAGTGTTCTTGAAATAAAAGTTTTTGTGTTTTCATTTATGGAAGATGGTACATGGTTCACCTTTTTGCATTTTCAGGATTGATTCACTGAACTCTTATGGCTGGTTTTACACCAAGCACTGAATAAAAATATGTAAAATCACAAATAATACCTAACATTCTTATTGATTGGCAGTTTCTTTGTTCAAGCTACTTGTAGCAGCCTGCTCTGGTTCTATATCTTCATTGATTTTTTTCAGAAGGACAGCTAGTCCTTTTCAAACCTGAGTATGTGGAAAGGGTATGGTCTGTCTGAGGAACTGTAAAATGACTAAAGTATAACTAGTCCTAGCATATGCTTACAAATGATGAGTTTGTGCACTCTGCTCCATGAAGCAATGATGGGGGCAAAGACAATAAGTATATAGCCCACAGAAGTGAGGAGGAACTAGGGGCCTTCAGATGTTGGGTTACAACTCCCGTCTTCCCTGCCCATTTGCTATGTTAACTGTATCTGATGGAAATTGGAATCCACCAATATCTGGAGGTTCATTGATTTTCCTCCATTCCATAAGATTTGTACATGTAAAAGAAAGAAAATACTGTGTTAGTAACAAACTTTTTTTCTGCATATTGTATAGAAAAATTAAGAGTGCTATTGTAGCATCATTATATAGTTTCCCTCCTTTGTAAATCCATTACTGTTTAGAAAAATAGCTGTGGCAGGTTTTATTTTAGTAACTGAACATATTTTTTAATGAACAGAATCTGTATTAGTTGAGTGTGCATGCTATGGAAGTACCAAAGTTCTCATTTTCTTTCCTTGTGTTCCACTGCGATACTAACATTTTTAGAAAGAAAAGCACATCCCATACCAAATGGCTGCTCCCAAGAATTCCTGTTCTGCATGAAGTCTCATGTTTGAAGTTTTTGTTGAAAAAAAGTGTTCCAAGTGAAAAACTTTAAACATGTCTTTCTGTGTTCCGATATGTATGTACACATATTGTTACATGCGCATAGGTGACCATGTGTTCCTGTGATGTTTATGTAGAATAGATTTGATTAGCATGATGTCTTTAATATGTTCTGGGTTCTTATTCCTCCTCTTCCATGCATGTTTAATGCACTATATAACTGGCAGTCGACAGACCACAGGGCAGCTTGGGACCCCCATCAGGCCAATCCCCATCACCTGAGAGCTCACCTAGCAGCTGACAGACATGGTGGCTCGGTACAGGTATTTTCTGTTCTTTGCATGATTTTTTTCCACATTTTGATCTTCTTGGACACACATGGTATACATTTAGCTTTCTGTTGAAGATTTGTGTCATAACAATGTTCATAATCCTGTTTCTTTGGTTAAAATAGATACAGTACAATGAAAAATTATTCAAAACATTACGTTGTTTCTGCAAATGCTTGTAGAAGATCAGCCATCTGCATTTTGAAGAAACCATGTTGGCATGATTGACTGCATGACCCTTAACCCCGGGTCACTCAGTGGTGGTGATGGTAATACATATAGCAGTGCCATGGTTTGAGGGGACACATTAATGCTGACTAGTGACAGTATTATTTAGATCTTAAGTCAAAAACAAAAGACCATGTATTCAAGCATATGTTAGGGGACTTCATGCCTTTTAGAAATGATTTTAGTATTTTTGTTTTCACAAAAATTGGGTGAAAATCAAGTCATATTGCATTTGATTGTGGCATGGAAGGGTGTGGAGTTCATGGCACAGTGGTGTGGAAGATTAATCCCCCAGGTTTTTGTAGTTCTCTCCTAAAAAGTCACCCCATGGCGAAATCAAGCTTTAAAACTGGATGTATTAACTTTGGTTAGCAGAAACTCTCAGTTTAGCAATACATTCCAAAGTGAGATATTTTACGAGATTAGTCATTGACATTTTAACTAATGTTCTCAGGCCACAGATTTTGAAATAGGTACAGGAAGAGCTATGATGCTTTTTGTCTGGCAAAGAGTTTTTGAGTGGATCATTTTGTGATGCATGTATTAGAGGAATGGTTGTTGTGGGTTTTTCGGGCTCTTTGGCCGTGTTCTGAAGGTTGTTCTTCCTAACGTTTCGCCAGTCTCTGTGGCCGGCATCTTCAGAGGACAGCACTCTGTGCTCTGGTGTAGTTGGCTAGGGAGTGCTATTAGAGGAACCTTCTATAAAGAAGGCAAACAGAAAAATATAAATGTAACTTTCTGACAGATTTACATATTAAAAATTGGTACAAGCTGTTTAGTGTTCAGTGACATACCCTGGGTATATTGTTGGTGTTTTATCATATGTTTGAAACACCCTTCTAGATGTGAAAACTTCTGTGCATCTGATTTGAAAGAGAAGATGTTTGTCCAATCTGTGATCTTATCTTCCTGATCATACATACAGTACCAGCTGAAAGTTCTCCAGTTCTAATGATACATTCCATACCTCTGTTGTACTGAATCGCTGTCATGTAGTATGTATATTGGGGCAAACGTTACCATTTGTTTTAATGTTACCGATTCATTTCTTCGTGTTTGAAACGTTATGGCCAGCTACACTGTGGAACTGATTTATTTCCTCTCTTGTTCCTTGGCACAGTGCAGAGATACTAACGCCCCAAGCCCTTGCACCTTATGGCTTAGGTTGATTTCTTGAGCCCTTTGCCTCATTAGTTGCTTCCAGTTGTGTTAGGCTGCAGTCTGGATTATGTGGATTGGCTTTGTGGGGAGCTGGGGCATCGACAGGGTGAGGTATCCACAACACCCATCCTCCCATGTAATTCCTTCCCCAGTGCCCATTCCTGCCTGTTTCCCCATATGGGACTGCTCTAAGGCTCCTCCATGCGATTCCTATCAGCCCATGCCTCCCTCCCTGCACCAGCAAAGGCCTGGCATACCTGCCCCTGCCCCTGCATTGAGTCCTGCAGGGCAGGCATGCTTCTTCGAGGTCACACCTTGGTCCTGGCCACTCTCCCTTCTCTGTTTGCCTTGGTGGGATTGGCATTCATGTACATAATACTGGTAAGGAATGATCTGTTACGTCATTGGAACAAAATACGACAACCCTCCTGGTGAGGGAAAATAAACTGCATATACATTGATGGCCAGGAAAATGATTCAATAATGACAGTGTGTCGTGTGAACTGAAATTGATGCAACAATCTAACATGAGTATTTACTGTATTTATTTATTCGTTCATTTATTTATTTATTAAATTTATACCCCGCCTCTCTAGACCATGTCTACTCGGGGCGGCTTACAACATAAACATTGGGAACATTGGGCTGGTGTGATCAGGCTGACAGTTGCGCATATGAGCTTTTGTGCTAACCTGTAGATTGCTGGCATAGTTCACTCCCAGAGCAATTGGATTGTTCTCCTTTTGCACTGTTATTGGGAAGTTACTGGTACTACTTGTTGTTTAGTCATTAAGTTATGTCCAGCACTTCATGACCCCATGGACCAGAGCAAGGCAGGCCCTCCTGTCTTCCACTGCCTCCCACAGTTGGGTCAAATTCATGTTGGTAGCTTCAATGACACTGTCAGAGGTTGTTGATATTTCTTCCAGCAATCTTAATTCCAGTTTGGAATTCATCCAGTTCAGCCTTTTGCGTGATATATTCTGCATATAAATTAAATAAACAGGGAGACAATATACAGCCTTGTCATACTCCTTTCCTGTGACGGCTGCGATGACGTCACCTGCCTATCAATGTTATGCTGGAGCTCATCTGCCTATGGCAGGGCAGGAGGTGGGACTCCAGGAGGTGGAGCTATGTATATAAAGGGGGAGTGAATGATGTGTGGGAGATTGAGCTAGTATGATAAGATAGAGATAGGAACCAGAGAAGGAGAGTTGCAGTTTGAGTTAGGGCATGTATGTTATGAAGTACTGTGTTAGACAAGGTATGAGTGATAGCGTGACTGAAGGGATTCTTTATTTTAATGATTGACTTATTCAGTTCATATATTGATTTACTATATATTAAGTTGTACCAATAAACAATAATTTTTATTCTTAAAATCCATACCTTTGTCTGAAGAGTCAGATATATGTGTGTGGTTGGTGGCAGCGTGTTAAGAGAAAGAAAGTGTGAAGTGGCGTCCCCTCTGTGACGTATGAGGAGGCGGCAATCTTAATTCCAGTTTGGAATTCATCCAGTTCAGCCTTTCGCATGATATATTCTGCATATAAATTAAATAAACAGGGAGACAATATACAGCTTTGTCATACTCCTTTCCCAATTTTGAACCAATCAGTTATTCCATATCCTGTTCTAACTGTTGCTTCCTGTCCCACATAAAGAGATTTCTCAGGAGATAGATAAGGTGGTCCGGCACTCCCATTTCTTTACGAACGTGCCATAGTTTGCTGTGGTCCACACAGACATAGGTTTTTGCGTGGTCAAATGAATCAGAAGTACATGTTTTTCTGGAACTCTCTGGCTTTCTCCATAATCCAGCACATATTAGCAATTTGGTCTCTAGTTCCTCTGCCCTTTCGAAATCCAGCTTGTACTTCTGGGAGTTCTTGGTCTACATACTGAAGCCTGAGGATTTTGAGCATAACCTTGCTAGCGTGTGAAATGAGTGCAGTTGTACGGTAGTTGGAGCATTCTTTGGGATTGGGATGTTGACTGATCTTTTCCAATCCTCTGGCCACATGTTGTCCACCCATTTCACATTTTTGCTTACAGTAAGATTCTGTTTGCTCACCTCCCGGAATCTTTAGCATGTTCATATGCAGGAAGCATACAGCTCCACTCTTCCATGGTACTACTAGACTCCATATTACCCTGCCTGGCCAATGGAAGAGTGGAGCTGTATGCTTCCTGCACATTAAGATGCTAAAGATTCCGGGAGGTGAGCAAAGAGAATCTTACTGTGAGCAAAAATGTGAAATGGGTCAGAAATGGGTGGACAGCATGTACTATTTCTTCAATAAGACTTTTTGCATTGAGGAAAGTAGCCTACATTATTAAGATTGGCAGTTACAAAGTAAATCTTAAATGGAAAAATGTAACCTTGACCTTACAGAGGTAAAATTGTTCTCATTTGTCTACAATTTCAGTACAGTAGGTATAAAATTGAAGCAATCCATTGGCCGTGATTAGGGTTTTTGAAGTCTCTAATAGATGTGGTTAAGGTACTTTTGGAATTCTGTCCTTTGTTTTATTCTGTGGTTTCAGATTCTGTTAAAGAAACTGAATGATTTAAGTGGTGGAGAGAAATTGGCTTGTTGTCGAAGAATGTTTGACTTGTCAATATGATCCTTTAAAAGGAATATTTCCTGCTCTACATTTTAACCTTTTGCTTTAGTTTCTGGAATTGACATGCCATTCAT
Source organism: Pogona vitticeps (assembly GCF_051106095.1). Classification (NCBI taxonomy): domain Eukaryota; kingdom Metazoa; phylum Chordata; class Lepidosauria; order Squamata; family Agamidae; genus Pogona; species Pogona vitticeps. Next base: position 251,753,096 of record NC_135784.1, on the reverse strand, counting down.
TGTTAATGTTTCACTAGCTAGCCTCCTCCATTCCTTGTTCCACAAAAGTTTGTCTTAGTGCCTGAAAATGTCAGCTGAATAGCATTAATAAATTGTCCCTTTCACAGTACTTGGCATTGCAGTAACTTGAAACACTTATAGAAGGTCTCTTTAAATTGTGTTCCTGTTTTCCTTCTGGCAAATCACTCAGAAATCTTGCTGTTTATCGTAGGAGGCTGATTTCTCTTTATGTTCAGCATGTCTCAACCTTTTAAAGCAATGTTTCAGACTCAGCTGTCTACGGTCTTCCAATTTGTTGTTCCTGCTCTTAAGATTTTCTCTATTTTATAAATAGCTTGTAACATGCATAGACATAGGTATCTGTATTAAAAATACATGTCTAGTTCCTCATAGAACTGTATACCTATTGTATACAGGTATAGAATCTATTTCTGAAAGATACAGAAATAGATTGTATAAATATGTTGTACAGAAGTTGCCAAGTTATATTGAAGGTTTACTTAAGAACAGGTTGTGCAGGAGTAAAGTAAGAATACTGTGTTACGCAGAGAAACTAACACAGCTGTCTCTTTAAAAATGGTTAAAGTAGAAATATGATCTTGCACGACAAAGTTTATTTTTTAGAAATAGACTGAATAACATGTTAAATGTACAGAGCCACTTTTTCAAAACCAGAAGTTGTATTATATCATTAATTCATCTGGAGTTTTTGTACTATTATTTTGCTGTTTTTAAACAGTGATTTATTATGTAGAACTGTTTTTCTATGGGCCATTTGGTATATTACTACGAAAATATAGCCTGGTCTGTGCAATCATCATTCCAGATCTTTGGTAGTTATAGGAGATAAATAGTGAACAACACAAAGATTTTGATGCAGTGAAAAAAAAACCCCATCACATTTCTCATTTCTTAGGGAGAAAATTAACACTGTAGTGTGATAAATGCAATCTTTCAGTTGTTGTAATGCAATTCCTATCAGCCCTTGTTAAGATAGGCAGCAGTGGAAAATGATGGGATGAAGTCCAGAAGAATGATAGGATGAAGTTCCCACCTCCAGGCTGTACTTGGAGGCTGCAGAGAAATCAGATAGTTAGCATTATATTATTTAATGTTTTTCTTCTGTTCAGCTTTCCTTGAATGTATATTCCTGGAGAAATTACTTTTCACAGGATAATTGTAGCATAGGCCTACAGTGTACATTTCAACAATTATGTGTTGCTACCTTAGTAGACTGTTACTATTTTTGAAATTGCAGCTGGGTATCATAATAATCTTCATAATTTATTATGGCACACAGCACAGGGATATATCCCACTTCCTGTTGCAGCTTTGAAAGCACCCTGAAACTCTGTTCCATAGTTAGACCTGAATATGTTAATTTTTCATAAATAGGGTAATGCTGTGCACAACTGCCCATAATTGAGTTTTACTTAGTTTATCGGGATTTACTCCCTAATAAGTATGTTTAGGATTATAGTCTTCTTCTCATCCCACCATCACTCTTCAATAGATGGCCCATTCTGCAAGTAATTGGAGAAAGATTAATGTTAGAAATGCATGGGGTTTGGCGAAAAAAATGGTTGCAACCTATATTAATATATTCTAATCACAACTTTTGGTATATTGTCAAACAAACAGTGCAGTAAATCTGGAGATTTATGTTGCGTAATCTTTGAAAATGCTTCTAATTTCAGGTTGTTAGCTCAACAAATGGAGAGCTCAACACCGATGATCCTACTGCAGGCCGTTCAAATGCACCTATCACCGCCCCTACAGAAGTAGAAGTAATGGATGAAACCAAGTATGTATTGACTTAAACTAAATAAACCTTGCATTGCCAGTACATCTTATGATGCTGAGTTATTCATGGCTTGATTCCCATGATTTCTAGTTCTTCACTGTAGTAAAACAAGTCATTTAAACCACTTAAGCAGCTTCACTTTGAACTTGTAAAAATAAATGAACAAACAAAAGCTTTGCTCATTTTCTGGGAATACGTTTTCTCGCCAGAAGCTATTGGACTTTCCAGGCAGTGCAGTGCCCAGCCCAAGATGAAGAGTTGATGTGATGCTAGCTTTATATTGTGTTGTAACACAATATTGTCTGCTCTTGTAATGTGGAGGATATCTGGCCATTGTCTGTGTGGGTTGGAGCTTATTGGGGATTGAAATCCAGAGCAGGGCAGCTAATTTGGGAGATGCTATAATAGAGCACTATATTTTTGCTCCTCTACTGTAGTGCACACAGAGTTTATGGGAAGTGAGAAATCTTGGGTACATCCTTTGTGTACCCACCTAGCTTTCCTTGTCTTTCATGCAAATCATTCAATATTTGCAAAGGATGATGGTGAAAATAGAAGAAATGGGGGCCTGTTATCTGCAAAGAAGATGCCTCTGCACCTGACATAAAGCACTTACGGGATGGAAGTATATACCATATCAAAAAGTTGTATAAATAATTTAGGTATTTTACAGGGAGCAATACGTGCCTATATTGTACTGTAAACTGTCTGGAAAAACACTTAAGCTACAATTGGCAATATGAAGAAGAATAAAAATAGTTTACTATTTGTAGTAGCAAGCTCTGATTGATTAGATTGATTCACATTCATTTCATTGGTATTTGCTAATTTGGTTTTGATATCTTCTGACTTCTTCAGTACAGTGTTACATATGCAGAATGCAGCTCCTTTGTCCTTTATAGTGTTCTGATTCTCTTTTTTCCTTGTATTTTCTTTGTATTAGCTGCCAGAAAGTGTTGAACATGTGGTGAGTTCTAAAGTGCAGGCAGGCAGAAATGGCTCCAGAGTAACTTAAAAATAATAGAGCTCTTGTGAGCAAGAAATAATTGGAAAGAAATATACAAAAAGATTTTAATCTTAATAACTATTGGTTTTTTGTAAGGTGAAAAACATGCTAACATATTGAGGAACACTTTTGCCTGCTTTGTTGTGTATTTTGAAGTGACATAGTATTGATGTATTTTTATCTAATGCTGCTAAATTTATGTTTTAATATTTATGTTTAGACAAACATTTTGAGACATTCTAACTTCAACAGTAATATCTTAACCAAGCAAAGCTGTTTTCCTGCTAAATTAGAAGAAATGTTTGCACTTGTGCTTACTGAAGTGTTAGTTCTTGGTGGTTATTGCTAACTGATACTTCAGTCTAAAATAGCTCCTATCAGATTCATAATTCCTCTGCATCCCAGGACAACAGTGGTTGTGTTTATCTCAAAATGCAGATCTTTTATCATACTGACTTCTGAAAGTCAGTTTTGAAAACGTAAACATGGCTTGGTACCTCGTAGGCAGCCAATAGAGTTCTTTCAATAAAGGTCTGATATTGTGCATTACCAGTCCCTCTACTCAGTGTCTTGGCTATGACACTCTGAAACAGTTGTTGCCTCACATATAATTCACTAGAGTAATCCAGTTGTGACATTTCCAGTGCATGAATCACAGGGGCAAAGCTGTCCCAATCCATAAAAGTGCATTGCTGTCTTATTAGCCAAAATTAGTAATACTGTAGGTGCATCATGTTGCTGAAGATACCTGAGTTTTATGAGGGAACAATGACATGACCACCATGATTTATTAACTCATTCTTTCTGAGTGAGTGTCAACCCTGTCAAGAATCGGTTAACCTCCCAAATTCTGCACTCAATGGCTGTTTGCCATTTATAATCTTACCATGATTCAGTATTAATTGGCCCTCATCAAACCCATCACAAGTGCTGATTTAGTCCATACTATTTTCCAATTCAGCTGTATAGAGAAACAGAGCTGGATTTGTAATATGGCACCCTGCTCCAGATTAGGTTAGAACAGATGAAATAAAATACTGTATTATATTAATAAATGTCCTAATATAAAATACATAGAAGGGGACACAAACACTAATAGCATCCTAATATGCTGCAAAATAAAACACAGCTCTTAGATGAAACGTATTCATGGGACAAACAACACATCTTAGCTGGGAAGAAATTTCCATAGTATTTCTTCAAAATTCAACAACAAAATTTTAGAGTCATTTACTAAGTAATCTATGTACAAATAACTTGTTTAATATATCTGCAGTGACCTATAGTGCCATAGTTGCTACAGTGGACCCTCTACTTACGGAATTAATCCATATTGGAATGGTGGCTGCAGGTCAAAAATTCTGTAGGTCGAGTCTCCATTGACCTACAATGCATTGAAAACCGATTAATCCCTTAACCGGCCATTTTGTTCCATTTTGGTTCCATTTTGGTTTTCTTCTGGTCTGTAGGTCGATTCTCCAGCTGCAAGTCGAACCTAAATTTTGCGGCCAGAAAAGTCTGTAAGTCGAGGGTCCACTGTATTTCCAGGATAAAGCATTCACATGCCCCTTTTTATTGAGCATGTGCATTTGTGGAAAGACAGAAGTATCAGTGCAAACGCTAGAAATATATTAGGCTTTACTGATTATTACATAAATGTGTTATAAATGTGAGTCATAAATGTCCTATTATATGGAAGTAACTTGAATTTATATCTCTGTAGTCCTTTTTATATATTTTAACTATAATGTGCTATGTTCCCATCTTAGATTGCTAAGCATTCTAACATTTGCATGGATGTTTCATAAACAGTGTTATGCCATAGCCTCATCCCATCATATCTGTCCACTGCATGCATTCCATAAATTGATCATTGTGGGAAGCTCCTGCTCAAGGCCGTTAGTTGTTATCTGTTACAGTGACATGCAAACACTCCTGGCAGAGAAGCAGCAGCCCAGCGGGCAGGCTGACCTCTCATTCTGCCTTTTCCCTTAGAATTAGGGCATAGATTCAAAGACTTTCTCCGGTCAATCCTAATGGCATTTTGGTAACTAGTATCCTATCTGAATTCTCACAAAGTATGATATAACCCTTGCTAAGTTAATAAAAGAGTTCTCAAGGTATTGCCTTTAGGCTCTGCTGGCTCCTGACATCTGCTTGTGGATTTCTTTGCAACCTCTCTAAAGGCTAACTGCCTTCCTATTGTCTGTGATCACCCATATCATTAGCCTTCCTTTTGTTCCGTGATCACCTACAGATCATCCTAGTTATCCCCCCCCCATATACTTTCCTATATTAGCAAAGTAGAGTTCTTGTTGAACAGCCTGAGAATCTTAAGTGGTGGAAAGGACTTGGTAGTGCAGGTTTTTATGAGAAAGACCTTAACATTTGCAAATTTCAAGTAGAAATTGTGTGCATATGGAAGTTGTGCTGAGACAGGAGATATTCTTATAGTGTACGAATGAGCAGTTGAGATTCACTGAATCCACTAGGACTCATGAAATCTGGGATACATATCAGGTAGACACTTCCAAAGTATTCTAGTTATGCTGGCGAAATGACTTCTCTCACCAAAGAAGTTACTTCTACATATATTATGGGTGATTTTGTAGACATCTCTTTTGATTATAATTCACTTCTTTGACCTGACTTCATCTTCATACAAGTTTAGAATGAATGCAGGAAGCTCTTTCTTAATGGAGATGTGTAACGAAAGTGAAGTAGAAAACAAATAACAGAGAGGCATTGTTCTTGTATATCTGTTGAGACTCCATGATCTGGCTGTGTCTATGCAAAAGATACTTTGTTTAATTCCATAATTCTTGGTCATCACATCCAGTGCTTGCCCATGGTTGTGCCCTATAGTTGAATATAGACCCATCAGGGAAACTAATCTAAAATAACTTCTGACATGCATTCTAGATACAGTGGGGTCTTGACTTGAGAACTTAATCCGTATTGGAAGGCGGTTCTCAAGTCAAAAAGTTCTCAGGTCAAAACTGTATTTCCCATAGGAATGCATTGAAAACCATTTGATCCGTATCTGCTCTTTTCCGTCCATAGAAACTAATGGGAAGCTGCTATTCTGCCTTTGACCACTGGAGGGGGATATTTTGTTTCTTTTTTTCTTAGGTCAAGAAAGGTTCAGGGAAGGCAGGGAAAAGACAGTCCAGGCAGTACAGTACCAGGCAGTCCGAAGACTGTCTCCCAATCCACTCTCTAAACGCTGGGAGGAGTGAGGAAGCAGACAGGCACCCTTTTCACTGGCCAACAGTTAACTGAAAGTTCACATTTTGCACTTTCCCTGCCTCCCACGTGGTTTTTTTTCAGTTCTTAACTCAAATCTAAGTATGTAAGTCAAGTCAATATTTTCCTATGAGAGTGGTTCTTAAGTCAAAATGTTCTTAACTCAAGCCGTTCTTAAGTCAAGACCCCACTGTATCTCTTTTGCTTAAACTGTCTGAAAGCTTCCACTGTATATGAAGATCTATACAGTGCCTAATTTGGTGTCTGTAAAAATAGTGTCATTGGTGCAGCAAAAATTCTTTGGAAAGGTTGTTCAGAAATCCCAGATTTGATGGGTATTTGATCATAAAGGTACAGCAGTGCCAATTAAATACAGTCCAGTTGCTTTCAGTGAGTCTCACTTATTTCCTCTGATCTGTGTGAGAGTGACTTTCCAACTGACTTGCAGACTACCATATGAATAAAACATGAAGCATCTGATGGGAGAATTGTCACTCTTTTGGACCGACACTGTACTCCTGCATTAACGTATCACTACTCTTGCCAAACATACGCACATATGTATATTAAATCATATTCTCTTTTCCTGTCCATAAGCTCATGACAAGGCCTTGCAGGTGGTCATATTAAGCAACAGTCTATAGCCAACTAAGTGTAGCATGCAAGAACTATCCCTGGATTGGGAAGCAAAATAATGTTACTAGAGACAAGAGGTGGCTTCTTCTTAGTCATCAGAAGACTAATTGCTCAGTCTGAAATGACCAGAATTATGGGCCTTTGTTAGACTTGCTGTGCATCAATGTGAGAGACATAGCCACTCACCTTTCCAAATTCGTGGTCCCGTTGTTTTCTGTGAGTCTAAGCAATAGATGATGCAGATTGTTCAGGTTGCTGGGAAAGCACACATGTGCACCCTGTGAGTAGGCTTAATTTTTGGAGCACATTTTCCCAAGGATATAGTGGGGAACTTTGTTCGTCTACTGATCAATAAAACCAGTTTTTAATGCAATACTAAAGGAATGGCTGCTAACTTTTATATTATAAACAGAAGTTTCTTCTGTTTAAAGAAATATTTTGTGCTCCATTCTAGTAGATGCATTGTATATTTTATTGTTATAATTTTATCTTGTAAAGTGAGCCAAGAAAGCTCTTCCTATAAAAAAAAGCTCTTTTTTGCAAAATAGAGTTGCATCCTTCCACAAACAGGAAACGCCCTTCCTAATAATCAGTATCTTTTGTTTCATGTCCTCAGTGGTAAGAAGAACTGTTGTAGGGATGTACTGTATGTTGGTCATTTTTCCTTCTTGTGATAGAGATTATGGCAGGTCTATTCAAACGTTCACTGATTTAGTCTAAGCTTCTTTTATTGATCTTGGTCACTAGATCCATAGTTGATCCAAGCCTCAGAGAAACATGATAATGTTTTGGTTCATCTAATAGTTTAGTGTATGGCTCCACTGTAAATCTTTCTTTTTCCTGCCTGGCTTTCCAAGCACCTCAGCTCAAGCATATGCTATGGACATTTTAGGTAGTGCATCCTTCTAAAAATATCATCAGTCTGCAGATTCTTTCAGGGCTCGGGATTCTTATTTGGGTCACTTGCCCCAACTGCCAGTCACAGTACTTTGCCAATAGCCAGCGAGAAGTGAGATGCACTGGGAAAAAAAGAAGAAAGATGAGGAGTGGGTAATTAATGGGTGATAGAGTTATGACATGAGGAGTGTTTAAGGAGAAGATGAGAGTACGATGTGTGTCAAAACATAGAATCATAGAATAGTGAAAATGGAAAGGGCCTATAAAGTTTATCTCTCTCCTAATTTGTGTCTGGGTGCTCCTTTTTAAAATTTCTGCTGTTCATATCTAGGTCTGTCCCTTCAGCATGGTTTGTGTGACTTCTTTCTCATGCTTTGTACGAGCATCAGTTTACTACCAGGAACTACTCTGGCCAAGCCTTCAGAGATAATGGGGACAGAAGATTAGATGGTGGCCTATTTTTAGAGCAAAAGTTTATTGAAGTGTTTTCTAACAAAATTGCAGTTTTTCCTTCACAATTATTTTAGCAGTTCATTAAAGTGCTTGTAGTTCCCATAGTATTTATGTAAGTTACAACTGGGGACTAGTCTAGGTCCTATTACTTTACTAAAATCTATTGTTTAAATAGTGTTGCTGCCTGTACATTTACAACATATGCATAGATGGTTTTTCACATTTTTCTTGAGACTCTGTTATCTAACCTTATGCTTTCCAGTACCTAGGGTTTTTTTTTTAATTTCTGTTTTATTTCGACCATTTGCCCAGTACATTTGGTGATTCAAATCTAGATAAATTTCATCTGGTGCACTGTTTTGCCCATGCCTTTTCAACATATATTCATAGATAGTCCCCTTACTAGGATTTGATAGTTGTAGCAGTTGTGCAGTCAAATACAAATTTTTAAAAAGCTTAATTTAGTAAAAAGGTAGTCAGAGTCAAAGACATGCTTCTCAAGCATGACCAAGTGTAAAGTGATGTATAAGCTCAAGAGAGAATACATGCTCATGAGAACAAATTAATGGACAAATGAAGCCAAAGTTGTTGTAAGCAGTGACTGTTAAGGGCCTATAGAATGGCATCTGTTAGATTTATCTTAAAAATGAAATATGAAAAGGACAAAGTTAATGAGAGTCAGATAAAATATTGATTTCTTCTTCCCGTGCTAGAGCTTTTGGACTGAACAAGATGTGATAGTGTCGCTTGTGGATGCTAGTAAGATATTGTTCAATAGGTTATGTAACAGGGCTATGGCATCATATGGGCTGTTGGATTAATAAACTGTTTGCATTGCCCACAATACTCTGTCTCAAAAGGTTATTTCAGGGTAGATAAAAATCAGTGACAAAAAATCATTTTTTATTAAATTAGATTTTTAAGAATTACTTGTCTGAAGTTCAATAGTAAGTAGCTAATAATTTAGGCCCTTACATAAATGTTGACACACTAAACTCCATTGATCCAATTAGCTTACTCTAGTTGCAACTTAATACAGGATTTGAATTTTTTATCATTAAAATTGGTTTTTAATACATCTTGTGCAATGGTAGGTTTAATTTAAAATGTGTTATAGCTCACAGATCTCATATTGGAGTAAGACCAATCAATTCTAATATTATTAGACATTAGTCCAAATCCTTTTGCTTGGCATAATTATTATCATTATATTTATTTTATTTAAAATACTTTATCCCGCCTTTCTCCTTAAAAAGGACACAAGGCAGCTTATATCATTAAAATACAATATTTAAAGCTAAAAACAATGAGCATACAAATATAAAATCTGGGAGCAGCAACATGTCCCCACAAAACGCTCCTGTGAATTATATATGGTTCCAAGCCCTCCCCCCCCCATAAATGAAAAGCATGGAGGCCAACGCCTTGGGAGAGCTGCTTACCTGCATGCCGCTTGCCGATATGCTCAAACCTCAGTGCAAAGCAAGGCGGCTGGAGAAACCCCCATTCTGTTTCCCGCCTAGATTGTTTGGCATTGACACTTTTGTTTAAACTTCCCAGTAAACCAGCAGGAAGGAGGTGCCTCTGTCACAGCCTCCAAGGAGAAAGCTTGCAAGAGGAGAACCTTAAGCGCCCAGAGACCATGCTATGTATTCTTCATAGCATGTTTTCTCTTGCTTCCTCTAATGCCCAACTCTGGCAAAACGTGATTTTCTTCTGCATTAAAAATACTTTTTATGTTTAATTTAATACTTGCAGACCATCGATAAGGGAATCAGCAGATATTGATCCCACAGATAAGGGGGTCCTACTATATTACAGTAATTGGTATACCATCCAGTTTAGTGCACAACACTACTCTGGGTGGTTGACAGGAATAAAGAGAACCCACCTAACTAGTTATTGACCCCATTCTATCTCTCCACTAACCAGAACAAATTCTCAATAACCCACATCCCCCAGAATCCCCAAATACAAATACACTGATGGCCAACAGATATATAGAAATAAATTATATTCCTCATTACTGCAGGGAGAGAATCTCACTGAAGGCTTCCTCAAAGAGACTGGTCTTTAATAGTTCTTAAAGGTTGGGAGGAAGAGGGCCTGCCAGCTCTCTACAGGGAAACTATTCCAAAGATGTGGAGCCACTATGAAGAAAGCTTAGTTCTTCATAAATATCTTATTTGCCTTTCTTGGAGTGGCCACACATAGAAGACCAACATGGGTGGATTGGGTGGCACAGGTTGATGTTCTTTGGGGGACGCTCTCTGACAGATGACAGGGTCCCAAACTGTTAAGGGCTTGGTATGTTAATACCAACACCTTGAATCTGGCTCAAAAAGCACAGGAAGCCAGTGCAGCTGAGTCAGCACTGGAGAAACCTGATCAAATTAAAAAACCCAGTGATTAATCTGGCTGCTGCATTCTGCACCTGTTGCAATTTCCAAGTCAGCTTTAAGGGGAGCCCCATGTGGAGAACACTGCAACAATTGATCCTTCAGATCACCAGTGTGTTCAAGGACACATCCTGCTTGAGGTAGAAGTGTAACTGGGCAATCAGCCAAAACTGAATGAAAGCTGATCTTGCCACAGCTGTTATTTGATGGGCCAAAGAAAGGACCAGGTCCAAGATCACGCCCTAGTTATGCACTTGGTCCTTAAAGAGAATAAAAACCTCCAACCTCTTCGGGAGGCTCCAACCAACATGACCTCCATCTTGTCTGGCTTCAGCTTTGACCACACCTTGGTCCAGTCCAATATCGAGGCCAATCAGTGCTCCAGCACCCGGACAGCATCCAGTGCAGAGGATGTAAAGAGATAAGAGTTGTGTGTCACCAGTATACTGATGACAACATACTCCCAAACTCTGCTTGACTTCTCCCAGTTGCTTTACATAGATGTTAAAAAGCATTGGGGTGATAGCAGACCCCTGAGGGACCCCACACTTAAGGATCCATAGGAACAACAACATCTCTGCTAGCTGAACTCTCTGCACATGACCTTCAAGAAAGGATCAGGACCAAGGTTGATAGGCTGTCCAAGAGGATACTGTGGTTGATGGTGTCAAAAACAGCTGAGAGATCAAGGGAAACCAACAGGGTCATTCATTCCGTATCAGCTTCCTTTGAAAGGTTATTGTGCAACATAGCCAGTGCTATATCATCACTGTGCTGCAGCCTGAACCCTAGCTGGAATAGATCAAAGTAGTCTGTTTCCTTCAGAAATATCTGTTATGTCACCCTTGATCAGCTTGCCCAAAGATGTGGAAGGACTACCATAGCATGTGCAGTCACACTAGAGTAGCCCCTTTGAATTCATGGAGATTTACTGGGTCTACTTCTGTGTAAGTTCCATTGATTCATATGCTCTACTCTAACTGTGACTATGCTAAAGTAAGGCACAGTTAGAGCAGACTCATTTCCATGTGGGGAAAAAATTATAATGAAGACTTTCTGAAGAATGATTTTAAACAATGACTTAGAATAACTGGATTAAAATCAATTCCACCCTGAGCACTCTCATAACAAATGTCCTGAAAATATCTTTACATATCAGTTATGTTTTGAAACATTGAATAGCCTTTAGTATAATAGCAGGTAAGTTAATGTAGACTATAAACTACCTCTGTAAGGGAACAGATTATGCGCTTGTCTCTTCTTTACCTATAGAGTGAAATTTATGTACCACAAGGAAAAGATACAGTGAAACACTTGGAAGTATCTAGTGGATGTGAAAGGGAGGCCCTCTAGTGACCATTTAGTTTAGGGCATGTCATCAGGTTTTGTTTTCAGTTGGGTAGATACACTCCTCCAAACAACTGGAGAAGCTTGTAAAATGTCATATCCCCAAACTGTAGGCTAATATTGCTTGGAGATGAGGACATTTATCAAAATTCCTATTTTCTCGTTTTTTTTTTTTTTTAAAAAAACTACTAATAGCCTCCATTTAAAAGCAATTAAAGAAAATCTGGTTTTTGGAACAGATGCTTTGCAATAAGAGTGTGTGAATACCATCTGCTTCAGTTTGATCCAAATTATTTGTCTTGCAAATAACCAATTCACTTTAAGTGAATTTGTAGTCCCTCTATTTCTGTTTGGACCTGAATATTTAAAAAAAAATCTTTGTTGGGGCCAATTTAGTGAAAAACCATGAAAATGGGTAAAATAAAGGGCTGTGATCTGGAATGGAAGATGAAATTCAGTGCTATCAACAGCTGCTTGACCTCTAGCGTGCAGGCAAAGCTCCCACTAGCTAGCATCCTTCCTCCCTCCCCCTCAGAGACATGTAATTTACTCACATTTACTTTACTAAAATGTTTGTTGAAGGGTGAAGGAATGCCCCCAGTTAATAGCTTCAGTACCCAGGTAAGTCAAGTACCTGACTATTGCTTTGTTTGTCACATTGCTGCATATCTCATCTGGAATTAAGGCATGTGTTGTGGAAAAAAAATAGCCAAAATGTTGCAAAAATAAAAGCCATCAGCAGCCATTTAAAAAAAGGAAAGTACAAAAGCTGCGGTGGTCAGGATGGACAGATAACTTAGAACCTGTCCATTGTTCTAACATCAGTGTATTCAATGTACATCTTGTATGAGAAACTGAAGACATTCATAGCACACACACAGTCAGTCAATTAGAGTCTAGTGTAATGCAAAATGACATTGTAGCTGCTAAAAAAATGAAGAAATTGCTAGCGTACACCTATTCTGAAAAAAATGATGCAAATAGCAATTTCTAACAGACTTAACACCCTGCCAAAACATAAGCAGCTAATTGCAGGACAAATGTAGTTGATCAGAGCCTTCCCAGTAGTTCCATGGTTGGAATTTCAAGGAGAGTTTGGGCTCTCATTCATGCTTGAGTTATCAATCTCTTTTAGCTTTGGTCTTACAGGTTCTGTTAAAGCAGTGATCCTCAAGTTTCTTGACACCAGGGACCAGTTTAGTTGAAGACCATTCTTCCAAGGATTTGTGTGTGTGTGTGGGGGGGGTACTTGTTATGCAGCAGGCTGTTGGAGGACAGCTTTGAATCGAACTCATAAAGGAAATGGCAAGCAGGAGGCGAGTTGCAGTTGAAGTTCTGCCTCCTATTAGATCATCAGTGACTTAGAACCTAAGGCACAGGCTCCTATTAGATTCTAATGCCACAGGCACAGCTGATCTAGCAGCAGCTGGAGGGGAGCTGGGAGCAAAGCTCTGTCTCCTGTCAGATCAGCAGCAGCATTAGAACCTAATAGGAGTGCACTGACGGGCGATGAAGCTTTGCTCACCACTCATCTCCTGCTCACCGCTCATCTGTCCCTGCAGCCTGGTCCTTCCAAGGCTATGGACTGGGACCGGTCTGTGGCCTGGGGGTTGGGGACCCTTGTATTAAAGTATTAGTTTTGTTTTCCAAGTGAGTCTCATTAGTGCCAAGTTTTTTAAAATAAATTTTCACAAATCAAAGCAATATGTGATGTTTGAGAATGCCACTTCAATTTGAGTGCTACTCTGGGCTACCTTTCTTTGAATATGATGGTTGTTGTAGGTTTTTTAGGCTGTTTGGCCGTGTTTTGGAGGTTTTTCTTCCTAACATTTCACCAATCTCTCTGGCTAGCAAACATCCCAGAACACAAATAACCCAAAAAAGTACAACAGCCATTGGATCCCAGCTGTGAAAGCCTTCAAGAATACATTTCATTGAATCTGTTTAGGGACTGACAAGTACCCTTCAGATTTTAAATAATTTCCAAATTCAATGCACACACCCATTTTACAGCTATCCAAATCAGTGGTCTTCCTACAAAGCATTTGGTTAAGGGATTGATGATAAACTTTTGGATCACACTACCTCTTCCCATCACCTCATGAAAAGCTACCTTATACCAAGTCCAGACTAACCTTTACACTAAATGGTAGCTGTTTTGGACACTGTTGCATTACTTGCTTTTGTTGGCCTTAATGCAATTAAGGAGTTTGTTGTCACCATCTTTAACCAGTATTTTGATTTAGGATTAGATGCTAACTGTGGTGGCGCTGCGGGTTAAACCGCAGAAGTCTGTGCTGCAGGATCAGAAGACCAGCAGTCATAAGATCAAATCCACGCGACGGAGTGAGTGCTCGTCGCTTGTCCCAGCTCCCGCCAACCTAGCGGTTCGAAAGCATGCAAATGCAAGTAGATAAATAGGGACCACCATGGTGGGAAGGTAACAGCGTTCCGTGTCTAAGTTGCACTGGCCGTGTGACCACGGAAGATTGTCTTTGGACAAAAACGCTGGCTCCATGGATTGGAAACGGGGATGAGCACCGCCCCCTAGAGTCGGACACGATTGGACAAAAATTGTCAAGGGGAGCCTTTACCTTTACCTGCTAACCCTGAAAAACTGGTTAACAGAACACCTAGTTTGTATTAACTCTGATTAATGGAAGTGTTAATTTAACATTAACTACAGGTTAAAATGAACAGGAGGATTCATGTTTAACAAAAGAAAAACTAGAAGGAGGGAACACAAAATTGTGTAGCCTGTATGCTTTCATTATATTCAAAGTGTAGACCACAAAACATATGTGCTGAATCATATTAGTTACCATTTATAGGGATATGTTTTTCTGTAGCAGTGGAATTAAATTTCTCTTTCATGGTGTTAGAATATAATAATCAGGTTTTATTGGTCATGGATATAACTCTGGAAATGACACTGATCAAAATATCCTGCCAGTGTTCAGTTTTAAAAGATTTTAGAAAGTAGCAACCACATTTTTACTTAATGGTTTTCATTGAGATTTAAATAACATTTTTAATTTTGTAAGATTTTGCATTTTTATTATTTTCATATTGAGCACTTTTCTTTTTTTGTGAAAGTGGCTATACATTGCTGTATGCTCCTAAAGCTATCTTGATTCTTTCTCATTAGGTTTTCTCCTAAAGGCACTAGTGTAGTGGTAAACGTATGCACTTTTCTGCTCTATTCCTTTGCAGGAGCATCCCATATTCAACACTCTTTTGTTGGTAAATTAGCGCAATTATCTTCCATCCCGCTTGTCCAACATATAACTTTAGGAAAAAATTGTTAACATTCAGCTTTACTAGTGCTATTGGTGCGGTCAAAGAGGAAAGTTAACAGACATTTACTAGAGGAAGATACATCCAGAATCATATAAAAACTGTTTGCATATGCTGCTCTTAGTTTTAGTAGTGTTCCTTCTTAGATCTAACACACACACCCCCGAATGTTCCAAGTGCATTGAGATGATGAGTCTGGTGGTTGCAACTTTGATTACTGTAATACACTGTGTCAAGTTCTAAAACATGATGCTTGAACATGGACCTCAGAGCACTGTATAATTTTTAACACCCCTTGGTAGTTTGAGTGAATAGTTGTCCACCACAGCTGACATTTATCCCCAAATGGTTTAATTCCTATGCAAACAGACAATCATATCAAAGTTCATATGGATATCAAGTTAATCATTACTTGCTCCTGCCAGGCTCACCAGAAGTGTAGCTTCCAAACTTGCTCCATCTCTCTTGAGTGAATGAATAAACCACTGTTTTCACTCTTGATGAAGTAAACAGAGAAAAATGAGTCCAGGCAACACTGGCTTGTCTAATTCTACCGACTTTATTCATTTTCATTTCTTTTATGCACAAGAATTCAAAAGTTATTGGTAACTTTTATCTTTTTGAGACATCAAAAGCATACAACTTCTTAAATATCATTCTTACAACTATTATCAAATGCTGTGAATGCTTAAAGATAAATGAAAACAGAACTTAAGTTGCAGGCAAATATTTACGTCAGAAAAATATATTTCAGTTATAAGCTGTTAGCTATAAAAGTTACAAATAAGAACTTAAACCATTTCAGTTGAAAAATACAAGAGTTTGTAGTCTGAAAATTTGCATCTCTTTAAAAATGAAAGATTTATTAAAGTGGAGAAACATTTCTTATCCTTTTACCATATTTGAACACACATGTAAAAATAAGGTTTTGAAGTGCTCACCCAACCATCCGCCAGTTAAAATCTGTGGAGGAAAATCCATGATTTCTGTGTGTTGCCTCTGTACTGCTGTATCTCCAGCCACTGCTTTTGCATTATTGTTTTCCTCTTCTCCACCCCAACCCTGGCTTCTCAGCTAAGCTTGACTTGGCTCTGCTGCTTGCTTAGCTAGTTCTCTGCTACCCTTCTCCGCCGCCATGGAAGCCACTCAGAGGTCCCCACCACCACCTGTCGTGCCTCCGAAGCACGATCGGCGGTGGGGGACCTCCAGAGGCCTTCCCCGCTGCCACAGCCAATCGTGCCTCCAGAGAAGCTCCGAAGGCACGATCAGTGGCAAGGGGGACCTCCGGAGGCCTTCCAGGGCTTCTCCGCTGCAATGAGAGGCATCTCAGAGATCTCCCCTCCAATCATGCCTCCGAAGCACGATTGGTAGCGGGGGGACCTCCAAGATGCATCCCATGGTGGCGAAGAAGCCCTGGAAGGCATCTGGAGGCACAGTCGGTAGCCTATGGACTGGAAGGGGAAGCTTTCCCCGCCTCCCCCTTCCGGTCTGTAGGTCGATTCTCCGGCTGCAAAATTTTGCGTACATCGAGGGTCCACTGTACCTCAGTTGTAGATAGTGTATTCTGGGGGTGGTTTGGTTTGCTGTAGCTATATGATTGTTAGAACTTTCATGTAAGGAACATGGATGAATCAAACCTAAAATGAACTAAGATACACACATGCAATCCTTCTGTACACCCTGATAAATATAACATTATCTTACTGAAATACGATAATGTTAAGATAAAATCATCTGATCATTAGAAAAAAAAAGAGCAAATCAACATGTCCCTGCAGTCTACAGTGGGATAAATGCCCATCTCTTTGCGCCCCTGGTTTTGGGGTTTAATCTTCTTAGCTGAATTAACCTCTTACAGGCAGTTTATTGCTGTTCAAATACCAAAATTTGACATCTCCCCCCCAGCCCCATCAGTTGAGTGTGGGGAAGTCTCATTTGTACATTATCTCTGTCACTCTATAGTCCATTTGGAAATGCTGACAATTGCATCTGATGAAACCACTGTATTGGGAAATGTTTTTCTTCTGTTGTTTCCTAATACCATCTTCATCACATTGTTTGCATCTATGTATGAGTTGATGTCACATGTCAAAAGTCAGTTTTATTTTACTTACTTGCTTATAAGCTGGTGCTGTTTGTTTTTAGCATTATCTGAACTGGCTTAGATTCCATAGGAACATATTTAGACCAGTATGATTATATTAAACATGCATTATTCCTTATTTATGTAAGAAAGTTTGTATGTCACAATTTCAGGTGCTGCTGTTTTTTCAAGCGAAGGAAAAGGAAAACTATTCAACGTCACAAATGACTTTGGAAGAATGCAGACCATGGGTAGTTACTTGCTTGTTCATCTGCTGTCGTGATTAGTCATCTCTTGTGACCACAGTTTTCCAGCACCTCTCTTTTGAAGATGGTCTACATACTTGCTTTGATTTGGTGGTTCGACATATTTTAGTTTGGATCATCTCTTCTGGAAGCTTTAATGCTACGTCAGCTTGAGACTTATTTGACCACTGAGATCCTGGACCAATGGCAAAAATGCTGCTCTTTCTTCAGCAAAACTAAACTGTCCTAGAAAACATTAGCAGTGATTAACTGAAGACCAGATATTTCAGAACCCTGGCATGTGCTGAGGTTTTTTTGGGGGATGCTATATTGAAAACAGTTGATTTTTGAGAGAACAATGAAAATGAAAACATAACTACCCAAGCATTTCAAATATGTCTTGCTTTAAAGTATATTTTATCAGTAATATCTGCATCGATCCCCTCCTCCCCCATCATTGCTTTGATGGTACTGCATTTGCAAATTGTTACCATTAAATCCTACTAGAAAATATGGTACAGTCACTGCCTAGTGGTACTAAGACAAATGCAAGATGAGGACCTATCTGATGATATAAAGCTAAATGCTGTGTTTTTTAGCGGAGGGAGTGAATCGCTTGTCAGTAAAATCTGGGTTTCAAAATCTGTATTTGTTGTGCCTCCAAACAAGATGCAGTGTGGTAGAAGTGACAATAATGCTTGTACAGAAATACAAAATATTTGTGTGATGCAGGTTGTGCTTCCAGTTATGTATGACACCAATGCTGAGCTTCAACAGAAAATTGCTTTGGGATTGTGAAAACACACTATTAAGAAATAACTGTGAATGGGGATTAGTAGACTGGGAAATTTGAAAATGTTCATCCAAAGCTAGTTGTGAATAGCAACCTGAAAGGTGAAGGGCTGGATGTGCCATGTAGATTTGTTTGCAAATTATTTTGCTATTTGATGTAGTTTTAAAAAATGGAAGTGGGTTGGATGTAATGCTGCCTTTAAGGAATGCTAGTCCATAGTTCCTGGCTGCTGGAAGGGGTTTCTGGAACTTTCTTTTCCTTTGGTGAAATATTGCAATGCTAAAATACAGTTGATAGGATTGGTTGGGTTCTTCTCCCATAGCTCCTTGAAGTGCCTGAATAATGAACAAACAAATGGTTCAGTATGAAAGGCAACCCTTTCCTTTTTGGCTCTCCAGATTGCTCCATTTAAAAGCCATAATGACAGAGGTGTGCTTTTGTCATGTTTAGCTGCCAGCATGATAAAGAGTTGGAATAAAAGAAGAAAAATGGCTAGACAGATGTGTTGACCAAAACTCAAATTGTGTGTGACTTCCTTTAAAAAGAGCCTCTTAAGAGTTAACTTTTAATAACTTTTTGTCTATCAATGCATGCCTTTTGGCATATTTATTTATTTTTTAATATCTTGTGGTAACATTCAAAATGTGTACTCGGATAAATGCACACCTTTTGAATTCATTATTGCATTTACAGGGATTGTTTTGTAATTTTTTTTTCCTGAACAGCCAAAAGTGCAGTGCATTGTCTTGAATTAGGTGCACATATAAAGGCATTGTGCAGATCTGGTCATTGTTAGTCACTGTTGCTGTTAATGACTTTAGTAAATCTAAAAGCTTGAACCTGGCCTATAAAAACATAGACTATATGACCTGGTCAAATGTTTTCACTTTATCTGTATTATTGATAATGTCTTACACTCTCAAGGAGATTGATCTTTATTTTTATTTGTGCTGAGAAAGTAGGTGATGAACTTGGCCATTCTAATGTGAACACTTTCTTTGCAGTATTTGACCAAAATTTTTTCTCCATAATGTTTGTAAATACATGCAGTATCTTTCTTATCAAACACCTATTCAGTTTCATTCTCAAGGGTTTCTTTGACCTGTACAGTGTTTATATGATCTGAACTCCTTACACATAACGGTGTGTATATTAATTCAATTATGGACTTGAAGTTTTAAAAAATATATAAAACCTGTTGGTTTACTGCAAAGACCAGAATCTAGATATTTCTATTTAGCAATATTTTGAATATTCCATTTTATTGCTAAGGAAGACTTTGTCCTCACCACACACAACTGGTCAATAGTAAGTTATGCAGTTATGTTCAGGTTAAACCACCAATGTTTGCATTCATATGCTTTCCCCGTTTAAACTAATAAAATCAACATTGCCTGGATGTCTGAATAATAAAATTCATCCCTGTTTAAAAATATGTAATGAATGAAGAAGAAAAAATAAAGGTAGTTTTTTTAATTGTCTCTCTCATTTTTGTTCTGCAGCACTAACTTGGTGAAGGTAAGTATTAGGAAGAAAGATCCATGTAGCCAGTTGTGACAATCATTTGTACTAGAATGTAAAAAGATTATAGAATAAAACAGCATTTGGGCTTAGTACAGTATTGTCATATTGGGGTAATTGGCTCTACAGTCTCCTTAATTTTGCTAATCTGAATATTTGTGAGGAAACATGTTTCTGATGTACTATATTTAATGAGTGTCTGCTAATCTCATTCAGTGCCACATTCACAAAAAAGTCTAATTTATAGTGAATCTCCTCAAGTCAAATCACCCTAGATAATGCATATTGTATGCTGTGCTGCATAACTCAGATGCAACCGATAATGTCTATAGTGGTATTATAACCTGGAGTAATATGCCTCAAAAGTTATACTGCTAGTATTACACCAGTGTGAATGTGCAAGAGGAATTGAGCCTGTGTTTCTCGTCAAAGCCAATGAAGGCGGTGGATTAAGAAGTGGATTATACCGGCTTGATACAGCACATATTCACTACTCTACAAAAATATTCACTACATAGTTAAAAAAAAAAAAAGTTATGTAATATAAAGGACAGGGTGGAACCTCGAGGTGTCTAAAAGCAATTATGTCAAGCAGAGCTCTTCCAGTACTACCTTTTGAATACTGTGTGTCCTGAAAGGAACAGTCAGAACCCCCGTAATGCAGTACCTCCAATACCAACCTAGCCAGGCGATCCAACAGTGCTGTTGAATGCTACGTTAAAGTTCAAGAGAATAAGGTTGCACTTTCCTGTCCACTCTCCAGCATAGGCCATTAGCAAGGTGGCCAAAGCAGTCTCAGTTCCATTTCCTGTCTGAAGGCCCAGTTGAAATGCATCCAGATAATCGGTATCCAGGAATATTTGGAGTTGCAGGACCACATCCTTTCTAACCACCTTAGCCAAAACTAGTAAATTTGAGACTAGCCTATAATTAGTCAGAACTTCTGGGTCAAGGGCAGGATTCTCTAAGAAGAGTGTTTTGACAGTTAACCATCAATCCAAGCCAACTAGGAGAGGCAAGGATCAAGTGAGATGATAGCCCTCAGTATTCCAAGCTCTCGCTCCACATTCTTAAATTATCTATTATAACACACGTGCCAGTTCTGTGCAGCTCTTGACAGAAATGTCAGCTGTTCTTAATATATTGACTAGTATGTATTAATGCAACATCTATGTAGCCATGATTCCCGCCTGTTGAGCTAACAATTTTACAAGCAGGAGATAATCCCATTTATTCGAACGGGGTGTTTCTGCACATAGGGTCTAGTGAAGTAGTTCCCAATCTTGTGTAACACAGATGTCCTTGAACTGCAGTTTCCCAAAATCCTATCTAGCAAAACTAGTGGTTAAGGCTTTTGGAATGCACTCCAAGAACACTTTGTTTCTGATCATAGGGCGTTCTTGGCAAAGATACTGGAGTGGCATTGCCATTTCCTACTCCAGTGCAAAAAACGGCGTGAAACTCAACATCAAAAAAACTAACATCATGGCCACTGGTCCCATCACCTCCTGGGAAATAGAAGGGGAAGATATGGAGGCAGTGACAGATTTTATTTTCTTGGGCTCCATGATCACTGCAGATGGAGACAGCTGCCATGAAATTAAAAGACGCCTGCTTCTAGGGAGGAAAGCGATGACAAACCTTGACAGCATCTTAAAAAGCAGAGACATCACCTTGCCAACAAAAGTCTGAATAGTCAAAGCTATGGTTTTTCCTGTCGTGATGTACAGAAGTGAGAGCTGGACCATAAAGAAAGCAGACCGCCGAAGAATTGATGCCTTTGAATTGTGGTGCTGGAGGAGGCTCTTGAGAGTCCCCTGAACTGCAAGGAGAACAAACCTATCAATTCTGAAAAGGAGAACAAACCTATCAGTTCTAAAGGAAATCAACCCTGAGTGTTCACTGGAAGGACAGATCCTGAAGCTGAGGCTCCAGTACTTTGGCCATCTCATGAGAAGAGAAGACTCCCTGGAAAAGACCCTGATGTTGGGAAAGTGTGAAGGCAAGAGGAGAAGGGGATGTCAGAGGATGAGATGGCTGGACAGTGTCTGCGAAGCAACCAACATGAATTTGACACAACTACGGGAGGCAGTGGAAGACAGAGGAGGGCCTGGCGTGCTCTGGTCCATGGGGTCACGAAGAATTGGACACGACTAAACGACAACCAAGAACACTTGGGTTACCAGGGTTGCAAGCCACTTGTTTAGTGGATTCCTTCTTGTGAAATCAGCAGAAACAGAGGAACCATGCAGGGAAAGAACAATGCCACATGCAGTTCCTCAACAACAGGATATTAGTCGTTATTTGCTATGCTGGCAGTATTCACATACAGTTGTGTTCAAAATTATTCAACCCCCAGTGCTGTAAAGGGGTTTAGGGACTATAGTGTACATTTGGAATTGTATTCAGAATAAAATCCTACAAGGACGTTTTAAAGAACCAAATGCAACTAAAATAACATCAATTGTTTATGTAATACAGTAGTAAATGTTTCTTTTGTGGTTTCTTCATTGCCACAATTATTCAACCCCTTAAAGACTACCACTCTGAAGAAGAGAGGGTCATTCAGGTGTTTTCGATCAGGTATTGAAAACACCTGTGGATGTCACCGAGCACCAATCAAGCATAATAAGCACCAATTAGGCAGCTTTAAAATGACTGTGATACTCAGCTCCTTCTAGACATTTACTGGTGTGGTTACAAACATGGTGAAGTCAAGAGAATGGTCCAGGAAGACAAGAGAAGAGGTGATTTGTCTTCACAGGAAGGGCAATGGCTATAAGAAGATTGCAAAGAAGTTAAACATACCAAGAGACACCATAGGAAGCATCATTCGCAAATTCGAGGCAAAGGGCACTGTTGAAATGCTACCTGGTCGTGGAAGAAAGAAGATGCTGACTTTGACTGCTGTGCGCTACCTAAAGCGTAGAGTGGTGAAAAGTCCCCGTGTGACTGCTGAGGAACTGAAAAAAGATTTGTCAGATGTGGGTATAGAAGTTTCAGCTCAGACAATAAGGCCACACTGTGTAATGAAGGTCTCCATGCCAGAACCCCCAGGCGCACCCCCTTGCTGTCTCCCAAGAATAAGAAGAGTCGACTGCAGTATGCCAAAAGTCATGTGGGCAAACCACAAAAGTTGTGGGATAGTGTTCTGTGGACTGATGAAACAAAATTAGAACTGTTTGGGCCCATGGATCAACGCTATGTTTGGAGGAGGAAGAACAAGGCATATGACGAAAAGAACACCTTGCCTACTGTGAAGCATGGCGGAGGGTCAATAATGCTTTGGGGCTGTTTTGCTTCTGCAGGTACAGGGAAGCTTCAGCGTGTACAAGGTACCATGAATTCTCTTCAGTACCAGGAGATATTGGATGAAAATGTGATGCAGTCTGTCACACACCTGAGGCTTGGGAGACGTTGGACCTTTCAACAGGACAATGATCCCAAGCATACCTCCAAGTCCACTAGAGCATGGTTGCAGAGGAAAGGCTGGAACATTTTGGAGTGGCCATCGCAGTCACCAGACTTAAATCCGATTGAGAACCTCTGGTGGGACTTAAAGAAAGCAGTTGCAGTGCACAAGCCTAAGAATTTGACTGAACTAGAGGCTTTTGCCCATGAAGAATGGGCGAAGATACCCGTAGATCGCTGCAAGACACTTGTGTCAAGCTATGCTTCACGTTTAAAAGCTGTTATAACTGTAAAAGGATGTTGTACTAAGTACTAAGATTGAATGTCACTTGGGGGTTGAATAAAAACTAATAATGATGTGAGCACAGAAAAGACATTTGTGGTTATTTCATTATAAACTTAAGGTTATATTTCTCTGACCTACAAGTGCCTCTTTCATGTAAATGTAAGCAAGATGACTGAATGATCAAAATCAATGTCAAAATGGCCAAAACATTCAATTTCAGTGGGGGCTGAATAATTTTGAACACAACTGTAAGTAATCAATATTGAAACATGGGACAAAATCCTTTTGGCAGAGTTTTGCTACTGTAAACCAGATATGGGCGCCAGAAATAATTGATTTTAACTAATTAAAAGCTTTCTATAAAAGCTTTTAATAGTCCCTGTTGCATTGCCAGTAGTGGTCCTGATCCTGGCAGTGGTGATCCAAAATATATGTTTTACTATTAAAAGCTCTCTGCCCCATCCTGTGAATCCCAAAGGTCCAGGGTAAAAGGGAGCCCATGGAATCTGAAAGGGGGTTGGGGGTAGTCAGGAAGCTTTTAATTAGTTTAAATCGATTATTGCTAGCAACCAGATGCAATTTACTGTGGTGTAACTACACCAAAAGAGTTTTGCCCCCTATATGGGCATCTGGTGATAAACTTATTAGTTAACTGCAAATATCGTGTCTGACAGGAAACCATGTTTTGCCCAGTGGGGTTGCTTTAAAAAAAAGCAGTAATGAATAAACTGACAATTTCACAGTCATGGAAATTCATCAGTAAAAAGACAGGGAATAGTAATTTTTAACTAGTTGATGTAGTAAGTATAATGTAGTGATGCCACATGCAAATCGTACCATACATGCACTTTGTCACTTTTAAAATTTATTCATAAATTAAATTGAGCTTTGTTCTAAATGCATAAAAATTATCATTCAGTGGCCTGATAATTTGTTATTTATTTGATTTATCACATTACAGCCGATGCTTTCGAACTGGTAATGACAAATGATCTATCTAGATATGTGGTAGGTGACTATAAATAGCTGTTTAGCATCTCTAGAATTAATCATGTGATGTGCCCAAAGCACTTAAAGCTTGAGAGGAACAAAGTAATAGTAGGAAAGACATAACAAGGGATATAGATTTTGTTGAAATGTCCTACATCTCCCAGTACAATGGTGCTTCGCTTTATGATTGCCCCACATTACGACGAATCCGCTTTACAACAATCTTTTTGCGATCACAATTGCGATCACAAAATGATGGTCTAAATGGGGGAATTTCGCTTTGCGATGATCGGTTCCCTGCTTCGGGAACCAATTCTTCGCAAAACAATGTTTTTCTAACAGCTGACTGGCGGTTTCAGAATGGCTGCCGGGTGATTAAAATGGCTCCCCATGTTTAGGGACGGATTCCTCGCTATACAGGCAGCAAAAATGGCCGCTGTATGGAGGATCTTCGTTGGACGGTGAGTATTTTGCCCCATTGGAACCCACTGAACGGGTTTCAATGCGTTTCAATGGGGGTTTTATTTCGCTTTACGATGTTTTTGCTTAACGGTGATTTTCCTGGAACGGATTATCGTCGTTAAGCGAGGCACCACTGTATTTGGTAGGTAGATATCACCATGTTTGGTTGTTGTGGTTTTTTTTTTTTTTTTTTTTTTTTTTTTTTGATCTTTGGCCGTGTTCTGAAGGTTGTTCTTCCTAACGTTTCGCCAGTCTCTGTGGCTGCCATCTTCAGGGGACAGCGCTGTCCCCCTTCAGAACACGGCCAAAGAGCCCGAAAAACCCACAACAACCATTAGATCCCGGCCATGAAAGCCTTTGCGAATACATCACCATGTTTGTCTGATCCACAAAACAAGCTTGGTTTTTCTAAAATAATGGGTCTGCATTTTTCCCCAAGTTTTTGATGCAGTATATTTCATGCATTTCACAGAATGAATTTCATTTAATATGTAGCATTCAAAACTTCACTAAAAATAACTTTTGCACTCTCTAGCTGCTCATCTTTTTTAACCTAAAAGTGCTCTAACGATAGATATGTGGAAATAGTTACATTAAACACAGTGCAGCAATGATATTGGATCATTTTTTTTAATTCAAATACTGTATATTAGTGGTGTGATGCAGAAAATATATATTTTTATGGAGACTACATATAACCCATTCTTGCCTCACAGTCATCTGGAGAGGTCATCTGCCTTGAAAATTTCATGAATTGTGGCTACAATTTTAGACTTAAGTTGAAAGCATAACTATGCAAGTGTCCAGAAGGAAACTGATCACACACCAAAATGGTGTGCTGATGATCATGGGTGATTGAAATGTAGGTAGTAAATAAAGTAGAACTAAACATTGTCAGAACTTGGCATAGGAATTAGAAGTGATGTAGGAGAGTGACACACTGAGTTCTGTGAAGCCAACAAGAACAGGGGAGTGAATTCAAATGGCTACTATTTATTGAAGATAAAAGAAGAAAATGCAAAAGCAGGTTTACAGTTAAATATGAAAAAAATGACTACCAGAATATTACTTAACTTTAATATTGACAATAAAGATGCTGGATTTTTAATATAACTTGTTTCGGTTGTGAATCAAAATGGGACTGCAGCTAAAAATGACAGGAGACAACTAAAACTTAGAAAGGCATCTATGAAGGAAAACAAGGATGTGTCACTGGAGGTCAAGGTCAAGATCATCCATCGTATGGCATTCTTGATTACTATATAGAGAAAGCTGACAGAGAAACAACTGATATGTTTGAAATGTGGTGTTGGAGAGTTTCATGGATATGTGGACTACCAGAGACAAATAAGTGGGTTCAAGATCAGATCAACTCTGAACTGTTGCTAGGAGGTAAAATGACACAGCTGAGATGATTGTGCTTTAGACATATTATGGGAAGGCAAGACTCCCTGGGAAAGAAAATACTACTAGGAGAAAGAAAGACAGTAGGAAAAAAAGGACAACCAAACATGAAGTCAGAACTGTGGCCTTGAGCAGGGCTGTTAATAATAGTGCCTTTTGAAGGCCATGGTTTCCACTTTTCATTAATTCAGAGTCATAAGCTGAAACAACTTCAGGGCACATAATGTCAGCAATCTCGTGGCAATATGATCTCTATATCATAGAGTATGTTAATATGTTTATTGTTTGTGTATTATGCACACTATATTGTCTTATCTGTGCATTGTACATATTATGTATTTCATTTCTAATTTACAGCTTTGTGCCATACTAACAGCAAAATAGAAGAAAATAAGAGGGAGAGGGGAGTCAAGGAGGGGGAATATAATGACCCCACTCTTATTGCATTGTAGCAAACAAAACAGCAAGTCGTAAGGGAGCCAGAATCAACTCAAGATTTGTTCAGCCTGTGGTTTTTCAGACCTGTTCTACTGGTACATGTGGACAAGAATATCCAGAAATACAAAGATAAAAATCAAGCAGTGTCAACTGAAAGGGAGAGTGTTTCTCATATAATGCATGCCCATTTTTATATCCTGGGACATAAGGAAGAAGCAGCTGGCTTCAGCTGGGGCTGCAGCAGTAGCCCAAAACAAAGCAAGTTTCAGGAGCCTTTTTACCCTCCAGAGAGGATCTCCAAGAAGTCCAGCTTCCCGGCCCTGTACAAAGAAGAGGCTAGATGTTTCTTTTTTTAACTGTACTTTGAGACCAACGGATTGTTTTATGTCAACGAAAAGAGAGAGCCAGTAGAAGATTAGCAGCTCATTTTGTACATCTGGCGATATTTCACCCTTACAAACTTGTCATAGTCATAATGCAGTTCAGCTTTGGTAGCACATGTTCATGCCAGATGGTGGGAACAAGGGCTCAAAATTAATGGAGATGGTTGACTAAGCCCATTTCTTATTATAGCTTGGAAGCAGCTCAACCTCCACACTGATGGACTCCTTCATTCCAGCCATACATCTAATTTTCCAAACAGTGGCATTCTCAGTGGGCTTATATATTTCCTTCCCTTTCATGCAGCTGGCATGCATCTCATTAGAATGCAGAGATCTCAGGAGCTCCACCTCTTATCTTCTGAGCTAAGAGGTAAACCTTGAAGATGGCCTTCACCACCTGCTTCAACTTTGTGCAGCCTTTCTTTTTTTATTTTTATTAATACAACAGAAACCTACTACCACAAAAAGAACTATAAAAACAATACAAAACAATAAGATACAATTTCACAAGTGCCCCCATCACCTTCAGGACTAGCATTAACCTTCATTCAATCCATTTTCTCCAAAATTTCATTTTTTCTTCCCTCGGTGTATACCCCTTTCATCTCTGAAATACATATTCCAAAAATACATTCCATGTTTTCTTGAAATCATTATTTTTTCAATTGGCCTCTTCTTATTTTCATCTCACATGTCAGTTTATTATTAATTGCCATATCCCATAATTCTCTATACATAATCCTCTAAACTAAATTGATTATCATTTCTCCAGTTTCTTGCAAAAATTAATCTTGCATCCGTAATCATTATTACTATTAAATCCTTATTTTCTTTCAACAATTGATCCTTCTTAATCACATTCAATAAAGCAGCTAACGGAGACATTTGAATATTCATTCCAGTTATTTCAGATATTTCTTTAAAGATTAAATTCTATTTTTTTCTTTCTCATTCCACATAATCACCATATATGTAAGTACATCTCCTTCTCTTTTTTACACCTCCAACATAATGTTGACACACTTTTATCTATTATATTCATTTTAACCGGCGTTAAATACCACCTCCATATTTATAACAATTTTCTTTTATCCTTACTGACATGTTCTTCATAATTCTTTGATCCCATATTTTATCCCATTCTTCACCTTTATCCAAATCATATTGCCATTGCATTTTTAATCCTTGTGTACCCTGTTCAGCTTGCGTTAATAGTTTATACATTTGGCTTACAGTTCCTTTTCTTTCTGTCTTTTCCTCTGATTTCAATCTTTTTTCTATAATCTCTTCAAATTTTGTCATTTTTCTACCTTTCCCTTCTTAAGTGTTCCATTCACTTGTCCACCTTTCTAATTGAATATTTAACTATGAAATACCCTCTCCTCCTAATACCTTTTTTATGTCTTCTTTACCTCTTATCTTCTCTCTCCATTCTTTTAGTCTATTTATCTTTTTACTTTTTAATATATTCTTAAAGTTTTTTAAATTTTCTGGAAAATTCCGTAACTCCACCACCTGAGATAAAGGGGAGATTGGTGGACTCAGTAAACCTCTAATTCTTCTTCGTGGTCTTCTGTGAATGCACACATAAAGGGTTAAGTCAGCGCCAGCGTCGGTTCCTTCGGAATTTTCTAGAGCTCTGTAAAGGAAACATAGTTTAACATTACCTACACTGCGCATGCTCCGCCCGCCCAAGCCCCAGTTCCATTTCTCCGCCGTGTGAAGTGGTTCCTCTCGGCTTAGCTCTATTAAAGTTTCCCTTTTCGGATCGTTTTTTCCTCGCGTATTGTCTTTCTGGCTTGATTCGGATCGTCTACGGATTGCTTTCTCTCTACGGACTTGGTTGGGTACTTTTTTTCTCTCCCACTCCCACCCACCATTCTTCCTGCCCTTTTTAACGGCCGTTTCCCGGTCCCTGTGGTCCCTGCCTATGCCCCCTCCACCGTCCGGACCCTTTAGCTGGTGTGTCGTGTGCTCGGGTAAAATCCCCTTTCAGGACGGGCACGACACGTGTCTTTTTTGTCTGGGTGAATCACACTCCCCCCAGACTTGTAGACACTGCCAAGCCTTCACTAAGGCCGCCTTGAAAGCTAGGCAACAGCGGCTGAAGCTTGTGGAACTCCACCTTATCAGCTTCCAAGCCATCGACCATGGAGCTTCCATCTACCGCTTCGGCGCCTGAACCTCAGGCTGTTTCTATTCAATCGGAGGCTGAAGTTTCTGGGGCGGCTGCTGCTAAACCGCCAAAGAAAGTGGCGAAGAAATCCTCTACTTCCAAACCTGGTTCTGTCAAGCCTCCAAAGAAGGCTAAACAACTTTCCAAAAATAAGTTCTCCACTGACTACTTGGATGCTGTCGGGACTTCTCTTTCTTCGCCCATCTTGGAGGATACGTCCCGCGATGTCGAGTCGGTGTCGAAGGCAGTGACTTCGCTCCCTCCACGACAGCCTGAGCCTGTATTACCCCTTGGCGTGCAGTCTCCGACGCCAAGTCAGCTTGTCCTGGCAACTACAAGCTTGGGTCTAGCCCATTTCAGCCCTGTTTCCACCAGGCGGGCTTCTCTGGCTCATTCCGTCTCTCCGTCGCCGTCGAGAGCAGGCTCGCCACCGGCGAAAAAGACGGGAAAAACAAAGCATATTTCCAAAGATCGGCGTTGAGCCGCTCATAAGGAGCACGGGGCTCGTCATCGAAAGTCTCGCCGCCGACGTTGGTCTCCCTCGGAGGACTCTACATCCTCCAGCTCCCAAAGTACAAAGCATAAGCGACGTCGAAGGCGCGACTCCTCCTCTTCCTCTTCCTCGACGTCCTCCGATCGACGTCACAGACGTCGTCGTGTTAGATACATCTACCTTTCTTCTTCTGATTCTACTCCTCCCCGCCGTCGTCGACACCGACATAAGCACGACGTCGACGCTATCCTTCAACCGGTACCCCTGCCACCCAAACCGGCTGATCCACCAGTTTTGCCTCCGCCTACTGCTCCAACGATTTTACCTACACCATCTGCTCCTGTTCCTGCGGTCGAGGTCGAACCTCGACCTCGTAAGAGGGTCCATGAGCCATCTTCCGATGATGACCAGCCTTTCTCATCTCAACAATCAGAGTCTGATGATGACCTCCCTCAGCAGCCTCAACCTGTTCCGTTGCCGGTTGGGGAAACTGTAGAGTCGGATACTGGTGATCCCCATGACCCCTCTGCTTCCGAGGATTTTTCCTCTTATTCTCAAATGTTATCCAGACTGGCAAAAACCCTTAAACTGCGGGTGGATGAACCTCCACCTCCAGAGGAAGATCTCATATTTGGAGATATTGTTAAAGAACGCACTCCCCCTCCTAGCCTCTCCTACTTACCTTCCTTGCTCAAAATTATCAAGGAGCTATGGGATCATCCTTCATCCTCCATCCCTCTACCGAGGCGTACCGAGAACATGTACAAAATTGTGGGGGATGACACTAAATTTCTCTTAAAGCATCCCATCCCTAATTCTCTGATTGTAGAAACTAGCTGCTCAAAACCTACGGGACGTTCTCATGTTATCCCTACTAATAAGGAGGGCAAAAAGTTGGAGATGATTGGAAGACGAATCTACTCTCTGGTCTCTTTCCTATTGCGAGTCGCTAATTATCAAATGGTTCTCGGTGCTTACCAAAAGCAGCTATGGCTTAAACTTCTCCCAGGTCTCCATTTGCTGCCTGATGACGTGAGACAGGGCTATCTTAACACCTTTGAAGAGGCCCAAACGGTGTCGAAACATCAGAGGATCGCCACTCGCCACTCCGTAGAGGCCGCAGCTCGTATCCTTGTCTCCTCTGTTACCTTGCGCAGGCATGCCTGGCTTCGGTCAGCCACCATCCTTGACGACGTAAAGGCTAAAATTGAGGACTTGCCGTTCGACACCTCTGGTCTATTTAGCAAAAAGACAGACAGTCACCTTGAGGAGTTACACAAGGCGAAAAAGACTGCTAAGTCATACTTTATTCAGTCTCAGCCTAAGTTTAATAGATATCAATGGAAAAGATCTTCCAATCAGTTTGGCCAGTCCCAGCAGTTTAGGCAGTATAAACCTCAGCCTCAACCTACATCCTCGCAAAGCAATACCTCCGCTTCCACCTACCGTGGCCAGTCTTCTCACCGTCGCCAATCTTACAAACCCCCTGCTAAGAAACATAAACAGTACCTTTGACTCTCTGCAGTTCCCTCTCATGTTCTCTTCCTACACAAGACTTCATCCATACCTTCCCAATTGGTCCATAGTTACAACCGACTCCTGGGTCCTTGGTATCGTTCATTCCGGTTACCGTCTGGAGTTTACCAAATATCCACCTTTAGGTCACGTAAAATGCACGTCCTTCGACCCTACCTTGCAGGCAGAAGTTCGATCCTTGCTGAAAAAACATGCCATCCAAAGAGTTCCAAAAAAGGACGTTTTCAACGGTTTTTACTCAAGGTATTTCGCCGTACCCAAAAAAGACGGCGGGTTAAGACCTATCATGGACCTCAGGACTCTAAATACTTACCTTTGTCCTCGCAGATTCCGCATGGTGACCTTAGAATCCATCATTCACCTGCTAAAACAAAACGATTGGTTTACGGTCATAGACTTGAAGGATGCGTATTTTCACATTTCCATCCATCCCAGCCATCGCAAATTCCTCCGGTTCATATTCCTGGACACCGTTTACCAGTACCAGGTCCTTCCATTCGGCCTAGCCACAGCCCCCAGGACATTTACGAAGTGTATGGCCCCAGTGGCAGCTTACCTACGGCTTCATGGGGTCCATGTCTTCCCGTACATCGACGACTGGTTAGTGGTCTCGCCATCCAGGAGCAAGGCCCTACAACACACAAGATTCACACTTCGAAACTTGGGGCTCCAAATAAACTACAAGAAATCTCACCTTGTTCCCTCTCAGACTGTAGACTACATAGGGGCGACCTTGGATGCCTTAAAGGGCCGCATATTTCTTCCCCAAGACCTGGATATTGAAGATCCTAAAAGCAGTGCGCAAATTCAAACCAGGTGCCAAGGTGACAGCTTTACATGCCCAGCATCTTCTGGGCCTAATGTCCTCCACAACACCGGGCCTTGCCCATGCCCGGCTCAAGCTCAGATCCTTACAGTCGTGGCTCCTGGCTCTTTTCAACCCTCTCGCCCATCATCAGTTACGACGGCTGAGAGTCACTCCAGAGTTAGCTCATCAACTACGGTGGTGGACATTTCAACCGCACCTACAAGTTGGACGCCCATTTCGTCCTCTCCAACTAACTGTTCAAGTCACCACAGATGCCAGCCCCTCAGGCTGGGGAGCACATTACTGTCCTCATCGAGTTCACGCCCTTTGGTCCCCGCGAGAATGCAACCTTCACATC
This sequence comes from Pogona vitticeps, assembly GCF_051106095.1. Lineage (NCBI taxonomy): Eukaryota > Metazoa > Chordata > Lepidosauria > Squamata > Agamidae > Pogona > Pogona vitticeps. Next base: position 251,720,624 of record NC_135784.1, on the reverse strand, counting down.
AGTCACTTGGAAATGATAGCCGTCATCAAAGCTCTCAAGTCATTTTTCCCGCTAGTACATGGTCGTGCTGTACAGATAGTTACAGACAACACCACGACCATGTATTACGTCAACAAACAGGGAGGCACGCACTCTCAGTCTCTCCTGTATCTAACAGTGACATTATGGGAATGGTGTTACCGTCACCACATATTCCTAGTGGCAGTTCATGTGTTGACGCAAAACAATGTCCTTGCGGACGAGCTCAGCCGTCGCACTGTTCAGATGCACGAGTGGGAGCTCAATCCTCAGATATTTCACGACCTATGTCGCCGTTGGGACGTGCCGGTCATCGATCTTTTTGCCACCCATGTCAATACAAAATGCCCTCTTTTTGCCTCCAGAGCAGGACACGGCCCCCACTCATTAGGGGATGCCTTCATGATCCCTTGGACCAAGGGTCTTCTGTATCTCTTCCCTCCGTTTCCCTTGTTACAAAGAACACTAGTGAAACTTCAACAAGACAGATCCGAGGCGATTCTGGTGGCGCCTCGTTGGCCCAGACAGCCGTGGTTCCCCACCTTGACGTTGATGGCAGTAGATTCAGTGAAACTTCCAATTTTTCCAGCCCTGCTCACTCAGGACAAGGGCAACATATTCCATCCAGAGTTGCAGACGCTCCATCTCACAGCGTGGAGGATATCCCCGAGATAAAAGAGGTCCTCGACAAGTCTAGGAAAGACTCCACTTCCTTACTTTATAGATATAAATGAAAGAGCTTCCTCAAGTTCACACAGTCTCGAGGTCTCCCGTCTTCTCCAGTTGACCTCTCCACCTTGTTGCAATTTCTACGTTACTTATTTGACTTTAAGTTGTCTATTTCTACATTGAAAATTTATATAGCTGCCATTGTTTTTTTTTCAGCCTAGGGGCTCGCCGGCCTCTCGTTTGTTCTCATATCCTACGGTGAAGGCGTTCCTTAAAGGACTTGCGCATCTGCGCCCCCCTGTGAAACCTCCACTTCCCCAGTGGTCTCTCCATTTGGTGTTACAGTCCCTTATGAGACCCCCCTTTGAACCTCTAGCGACCTGCAACCTGAAACTGTTGTCTCTCAAAGTTCTATTTCTTGTTGCGATCACTTCTGCCCATAGGGCCAGTGAGTTGGCCGCCCTCCGGGCTGATCAACCTTTTCTTCAATTTTTTCCAGACAAGGTTGTGTTGCACACTGACATTTCTTTTTTACCTAAAGTCGTGTCTGATTTTCATTTGAACCAACCTCTCGTACTACCTACACTGTTTGCTTCTCCCACTTCTGACTTAGAGCGCATGCTCCACACTCTAGATGTCAAAAGGGCCCTTGCCTTTTATGTTTCAAGAACTAAAGACTTTCGCTCCTCCCCTAAGCTTTTTCTCTGCTACTTTGGGCACAAGAAAGGGCTTCCGGCTTCCCCATCGTCGCTTTCTCGGTGGCTTGTATCCACAATTTCCTTGGCATATCAGCTCCACCATTTGACACCTCCTGAACGCCTACGTGCTCACTCCACGAGGGCTGTAGCTTCATCTACTGCTCTTCTCCATGGCATTGATCTTCCTGATATCTGCCGGACTGCCACGTGGTCTTAGCCATCTACCTTCATTACTCATTACCGGCTGGACATGAGGGCAAAGAAAGAAACCAGATTTGGGAGAGCTGTGCTGGCGTCCGCCCTACAGTGACGACCCTCCTTCCGGTGAGTTAGCTTGCTAGTCACCCTTTATGTGTGCATTCACAGAAGACCACGAAGAAGAAAGTGGGGTTACTTACCTGTAACCAGGGTTCTTCAAGTGGTCATTCTGTGAATTCACACATGCCCGCCCGGCCTCCCCACTTCCGTCACTGTTTATTAGAGAACTCACTCTACTATTGTGGCGGAAAATGGAACTGGGGCTTGGGCGGGCGGAGCATGCGCAGTGTAGGTAATGTTAAACTATGTTTCCTTTACAGAGCTCTAGAAAATTCCGAAGGAACCGACGCTGGCGCTGACTTAACCCTTTATGTGTGAATTCACAGAATGACCACTTGAAGAACCCTGGTTACAGGTAAGTAACCCCACTTTTTTTCCAATTTTCTAACATATTTTTAAGGAAAGGATTATTAATCTTTTTAACCTCTTCCCCAATTTTTTCTTTAAGCAATATACCCTCCCCTCTTTCTTCTTTACCCTCCATTTCTATTTCTGTCCAAATTAAAATTTTATTACCCTTAATTATATCTGGAACATCTCTAAACTGATTTGCTATATAATATAATTTTATGTTAGGTAATCTAAGACCTCCCTTTTTTGCGTAACGTACCATAATTTTTTTGTTAATCCTCACTTGTTTGTTTCCATTACAGTAACAATTTATCATTATCTGCCCCTCTTTCAGTTGTTTTTCTGTAATCATTATAGGAAGCATACAAAATATAAAATTCAATTTAGGAATTATTTTCATTTTACATAATGCCACTCTATTGTGCAGCCTGCCTTCCTCACAAATGGGATCATCCAGGAAGGCATGAGAATATCCTTAATAGTTCAGTACTTGATGAGTTCAAAATCTCCATTTTAATGTACAAAGCTGATGCTTTTCTTTGTGTCAAACTTTCTAGGCTTCATATAGTAGTATAGTCTGAATGCTGAATGAACTGCCTCCTGCTTTTCTGTTTCAGCCATAGTCGCTTTGCCTTGTTTCTCAGTCATAGTCTAGTCGTTCATTCTGGTCAGTCAAGGGATTGCTGGTCACTGTCAGAAACTGGTGCTCAGTATGCCAAGGACTAGCTTAGTACCCACTGTCATTGGCAGTGATGTGAGTAGGCTCACACTCCCCAGTGAATGCATCCAGGAAAACTACATTTTGATAATATATGATGCCTCAATGCCTCCAACCTATTTGACCAGTCCCTCAGCTGGTAACTTGAATCTCCTTTTCCTTGGTCTCCTGCTGGTTTTATTTACTTTCTAGTCCACCTTTTTCCCTAGTAAGGTGATCCAAGGCGGCTCACAATGTTAAAACAAGTAACTCTAAAAGCATAATAAATTACAGATTAAAAAGCAATTAAATGCAACAATAATTAAAATTCATTAATTTAAAAACATTTAAAAATGACTGGAAAAAATGAAAAACACACAATAAAACAACCCAACCAATATCCAGTGACTTAAGTAATAATTATTAAAGGCCTGCCTAAAGAAGTGCATCTTCATCTGTTGGTTGAAGGATAATAAGAAAGCGGCCAACCTAATCTCCTGAGGAAGAGCATTCCATAACCGGGGCAAAGCCACAGAGAAAGCTTTCTCCTGTGTCTTTTTCAATGGCAATGGAGATGGCAGTGTATGTTATGTACATGATATACAGTGGTGCCCCGCATAGTGACGTTAATCCGTTCCAGGATTAACGTCGCTATCCAGATTTGTCGCTATGCAAGGGGGGGAACCCATAGGAACGCATTAAACTCTGTTTAATGCATTCCTATTGGGGAAAAACTCACCGTTATGCGGGGAATCCTCCATCCGGCCGCCATTTTCGCCGCCCGGTAAGCGAGGGCAGGGCGCAAAAATGCTGCAGGCGGCCATTTTATTAACCCGGCGGCCATTTTGGAACTGCCAATCAGCTGTTTGTAAAACATTGCAATGCAAAAATCGGTAAGCGAAATGCTTACCGATCATCACAATGCGATGTTTTCCCTATCTAAAACATTGCAATGCGATCGCATTAGCAATCCCAAAAAACATGTCGCTATGCGGATTCGTTGTTAAACGGTGCGCTCGTTAAGCGAGGCACCACTGTACCTCTTTTCTCTCAATGGAGGACTGGAGGCAACTCACAATCACTTAAAGCACCACAATAGCCACAATTAAAAACACTGCAAGATAAAAACAATTAAACACATAACTTCTTTAAAAACATCCTGGCCAAAATTTTGTTGCACAGTTACATAAAAGCTGTAACTTTTAGTGGTAAATTGCCATAAATTAAGAAATCTCCATAGGCAAGATATTCAACAGATAATGCCTATGTTTCAATTTATGGCAATACACCGTGAAAAGTTACACATTCTGCATAACATTGCAACCAGGATTTTTTGCCTCTGAAAGCCTAAAGACCCTATTTATCCAAATCACTTAACAGCCTGCCTGAAAATGAAGGTCTTTGCTGGTGGAAGGCAAGATGAAGGGGACATGTGTCCTGACCCTAAGGCATGTGTCACTGTGAGAAGATCAGACATCTCAAGGAATCAGCACAGCTGGTGCTCCAACATTATCGTACAAATACAATCTTGGCCACTGTTGGCAACTGTACGTCCAGACTCGGGGCTGAATCCAGTAGTACAGGCAGTCTGCAGACCTGAGTTTTCAGGATATTGTAACCATATCTGAATTTTAATTCCCTGATCTCTTTTGTCTGCATTAAGTTTCAGTTTGTGTGCCCTTATCCGGTCCTTTACTGACATGAGACACTGGTCTAGGAGCAGAACTGCTTCCTTCGAATCAGATGGAAAGGTGAAATAGAGTTGGGTTTCATCAGCGTAGTAGTGCCGCTGAAGCCCCATACCAGCTCTCCCAGCAGTAAATTGTACCAGCCTCTGATGCCTGTCGGTGTCTTACAATAGCCTAAGCATTTACAATATCTTAAGCATTGGGCCCAGAGAAGACTATTGATGCATACAACATTAAGCCTCCTTGCCATTACAATGGTCTTCCACAATGGACTGTCACCACTAGCTTTCTGTCTTACACCAACTGGTGAAGCACAAGCTATCTTTTAAGTAGCCATTTGTTCTCTGTCCCTATAACTATCATTTTTATTTCTGAAATCCTCTGGAGGGCATTGTGTAGCTTTATAAATTTATTATGAGATCCTGTAACAGTGGTCTTGGCTCAGAAAACCAATATGCATATAGAATACCTGTAGATCTAAAGAATGCTCTTTGTGAAATAACTATGACATTTTAAGATAGCTGCAGTAATGATTTAGTTGTTTATATGCAATGAACTAGTTCGATGTGAGTCAAAAATAGACTGTGATAATTGATGTATGGCAAAATAATACTGTCAAGATTATTCCAGTTGAGACAAGCCCACACATAACTACTTAGCCACATTGCCCATATATTCTTGGTCTGGGTAAGCTCCAGGAGGGCCAAAGGTTCTGATGGCTGGGGAAAAATCTTCCTGTCTGATATCCTCCCAACATTTAAAGTCACCCTTACTCAGTGCACCTGGAAGTTACCCAAAAACCACAAGGCTAAGTGCTTTGACTCTTACGCCAACCCTGCAATATAGGAATACCAAAGTACCTATAAAATATACAGGCACCCAGTAGGCGACTGAGGCAAGGCTTGTCTCTAGTACCAACAAACTTCTTATTCCCAAAATAACCGAACAGCTGAAACATTTTGTATTTTATTAAAGTGGTGGAAAACATCAAAAAGAATGTTTCCAAAGAGTCTCAGAAGTTACAGAAACAATCAAAATTATGTGGAGCAAATATGCATTCAAAAAGGTTTGAAGCAAGAACAATTCCAGACCATTTTCCACAAGAAAGCTAGCTATCCTGAGCTAATACATTCTGATAGAATTTCAGCATAGTTCCCGAGCATATGCAGAATACAAATCAGGAAAAAGGGTAGTAGATGAACACAGTGTTCTCCTTAAATATATCAGGCTAAATTAAGTAACCTCTCTGTTTTTATACAAATTGTTTCAATTTCTAAACCTTTTGAGAAAATGCACCAATTGGGCATCAAATTATCCTGAACTTTCTTAAAGAAGAGAATAACCTCTCTCCTTCCTTTTACTTCAGCTGAAACCATTCTTTGCTAATTAGCTTGGTAAGCTCTGGCTTTGAAGCTTCTTTTCTCACAGAGATAGGCACAGATGATGTGGCCTCCCAATTAATGAGCCTTTTATCCCCCTTCTTCTGGCCTATTTGCCTCAGGCACGAACTACAAGGCCTGTGTTTCAAAAGGCAATCAAAACCGTGATCCACCATTTTTCAGTTTCTTGACAAATACCCATAGTAAACATCTGGTACAATGGAATTGGAAATCAATCTTAGTTGTTTCTTTAAAACCTCTGAAGAGGTCACAGCGGCTCCACTGGCTGCCAGTCTATTTCTGGTCACAATTCAAAGTGCTCTTTTTCACTGACGAAGCTCTAAACGCCTTGCGTCCAAGCCATCTAAAAGACGGTATCTCCCTTTGTTGCCTACCTGGGCATTAAGGTCATCAAGAGAGGCTTTCTCTCAGTCCCACCACACTCATAGGCATGTCTGATGGGGACTTGAGAGAAGGCCTTCTCAGTCATTGCTCCCAGACTCTGGAACTCCCAGAAGCCTGACTAGGGTTGCCAGACGTCCAGCAAAAGGAGGACATGTCCTCCTTTTTAGCCTAATGTCCTCCAACTGGCAGGCAAAGCTAAAAACCTTTAAAATGTCTGGCTTTTGTAGTATTTTATGTTATAATTTTGGATGGGTGGGGGAGAGAAAGCAGTCTCTGATGGAGTCACGATCTAAGACACCGCTTTGGGCTGTAAATCAGCCATGCTCACGTGAAGCCTTTGCTTCTGGAGGTGACTTCCTGCTTCGTTTTGAGCAAGCTGCGCATAAAGATTAGCAAGGAAAGGAAAGCAAGATACATACACACACACACACCACGAGTGAGATGGAACAGGCAACAGGAAAAACAAAAGGAGAGAGTCGAGAGAGAGCAGTGGCTGAAGAAGGGTGGGATCTTATTTTTAAAGGGGGAAAAAGTTTGTAGGATTGCCCAGAGGTATTTGAGCAAGGAGCAAGAGTCGAGAAAGGAGAGGCGGCAGGAGCGGCTAGAAAAGATTGAGGAAGGCTGGCAAAGAAGAAGTGAAGCTGCAGGGAAGGGGAGCCATAGCAAGAGTGGGGCTCCGCCCCAGTCCCCTGCCAGAGAAAGAGAGAAAGGGAGAAGAGGTGGCAGCCACTGCCACCACAGCAAAAGGAGGCGGGAAAGAAAGGGGAACCTTCTCACAGAGCTCGGCTTGGCGCAAGTGAAGGAGCAACAACAGCAGGTGCAATTAATGTTGTGTAATTAATAAAGATTATATGGTAATAATTGTACAATTGGCTGTTTAAATCATTTTTTTTGGTATTTTGAAAAAAAGCCTCCATTAAATTTATTTTTATTTTTTAACATGATTGTTTCTTGGTTGGTTCACTAAGAGACATTTATTGGCAGCTATTGTAATAAAATTGTATTAATTGTGGGTTTAATCTGGAACAATTCAAATGAAACTTTCAATACGTCCTCCTCTGTCCTCTTTTTTTGTCTTTCTATGTCCTCCTTTTGGTGCCCATGTATCTGGAAATCCTAAGCCAGACTGGCCTCATATTTGTTGTCCTTCTGCAAGCAGACAAAGCCCTTTCTCTTCAGGCAGGCTTTCCTTTAAATGACTGGTTGACCAAGGGAATTTTTAAAAGGGATTACAGTGGTGCCTTGCTTAACGAGGATAATCCGTCCCAGCGAAATCGCTGTACAGCAAAATCCTTGTTAAGCAAAAATTTAAAAAACCCACGGAAATGCATTGAAAACACGTTCAGTGTGTTCCAATGGGCTGAAAACTCACCGTCCAGCGAAGATCCTCCATAGTGGCGGTCATTTTCGGTGCCTGTATAGCGAGGAATCCATCCTAAAACACAGCGGGGAGCCACTTAGAGCAGCTGGTGGCCATTTTTAAACCACCAATCAGCCGTTTTAAAATTGTCGTAATGCAAAGAATCGGTTCCGGAAGCAGGGAACAGATTGTCGCAAAATGGATTTTGCCTATTAAAACATTGTTTTGCGATTGTTTGGTTGTTGTTTAATGAAGCAATCGTTAAGCGAGGCACCACTGTATTTTATTCTGTTGTTTTATCTGAGCTTTTAACATAACTTTTATTTATGAGTTTTAATATGGTATTTGTTTAATGCTTTTAAAGTATTGTAGTAATTTATTATTTAGCTTTTAACTTCATTTCTTTTAACACTGTAAAAGCCTTGGATCCTGTAGGAGAAAGGTGGCATTTATATAAATATATATCTATGCCTCCAGTTCCATATTGATCAGTATCTAAAGAAAATACTGAATGTTTTTTTACTGCCAAATCGTGTTGGTTTGTTTCCCTCTTCCCCCACGTTCACATATTTAGATGAAGAGCATTTAGAAGAGGAGTAACATGCATTAGCTCATAACTTAAATGCTGCTTAAAATTCTGGAAATTATTCTAGAGATAACTTGATAATTTGGAATACTCTGGGTGGATCGTAGCAGTACTGCCTTACAGATGAGGAAAATACTGACTAAATCATGTAGCTTCCCAGATGAATGAGGCAAAAAGACTCAAAAAAAAAATCTTGTTCCTATGTCAGTAATGCACTTAATTTATATCACATAGTGGGAAAAATTGGAGCTTTCAGTTCTTTTTAGAAGAAGATGAAGTGTGTGTGTCCTTCATGGTTCTGAAACAATGGGAGAATATTAGGCCTGTGGTAGCAGCAATACACTAAGCCAACAGTAGTTAAGATGAAAGCTTAGCATGAATAAATATACAGTGAAATTGTCAGGTTATATTTCTGAAATATGTTGAGTTAAGTGTTAATAAATACGAGTGCTGACAGTGAAATGAAACAGAGTTCGTATCATAAAGGTCATGTCTCATCTCTCAGACGGTAAAGGACTTTAAGTCAAGCTTCCATATATAATAGTGATTAGTCCAATTTTGTTGTGATAGCTTGCAAAATAGTATGACAACTAATATGTATTGGACAGATGTAGGTTCCCTTGGGGGCTTTGAGACCTTATTATACAACTTAATTTGCCCTGGAAAGGCCTCAACGTATCCTACCGCCATGAAGCTTGCATTGCTTTGCCCAGTGTTGTATGTTAAATTTTAGTGACTTCATTCAAAAGAATATTTCACAGCGCCCTGTAAGCACATGAATGAATACTAACAGTGGTTCTATTCCAAAGGGCCCATCCAAAGACTCTGGTCTAATAAAGATATTGCCCACCATTCAGATTGTGTACAAGGACCACACAAGTGATCTCTCCTTCACAATTAAAGCTTTTATTTGCCAAGTACTGTACTTAAAGTTTGCCAAGTACTGTACTGAACATTGAAGAGTAAACAGTTCCTGCCAGGAACTATTTATTCTCAAACCCCAAACAAAAGGGAGCAGCAATAGTACCTGGAGCCCACTGTAGTTGTTGGACAGTGGCTAGTACAGTGGTGCATCCACTTACAACCAGAATCTCTTCCAGAAAATGGATGTAACTCGAAATGGTCGTAAGTCAAAGCACCATTTCCCTTTGAAATACATTTAAACCCCATTAATCCGTTCCAGCCAAAGAAAAAAAATCACCAAAAAAAACCAAAAACAAATCACTGCAAGACTCATTGGAAACCCAATTAATCCCTTCCAGCCGAGCGGGAGGGGAGAGAAAAACAATCAAGCGTGCAAGACCCATTGGAAATGCACAGAAAACAAACAGAGCAGATCAGAAATGCACAGAGAACAAAGGGAGCCAGTCGAAAATGCAAAGAAAATAAGGGGAAAAGCAAGGGAAGAATACAGGGGCCATCAGAAATGGGGAAAAACTCCCCCAAAAGCAACCAAACCCCCCAAGACCCATTGGAAATGGGGCAAAGCAAAAAAAAAACCCAAACAAACAACCCCCAAGACCCATTGGAAATGGGGGAAGTCCCCTGAAAAAGCAACCAAACCCTCCAAGACCCATCAGAAATGGGGGGGGAGCCAAAAAACAAACAAACCTCCCAAGACCCATCACAGCACAGAAACATAACCCCCCCAGCCCAAAACCACGCTGCAAAAACACCCAGAACAATTTTTTAAAAGCAGAAAACAGCACCTTACCTTACCAGGCAGCCTGAAGCCTCCCTGTGAACACACACACATGCTCACTCAGAGGCAGAAGTGAGGCAGTCCCAAGCCGCCTCAAACGCACACGCTCCAACTGCTGGGGTGAAAGAGCTACAAAGAAGCAGCCTCATCACCACCTACACTTAGCAATTTGAATTTCCCGCCTTTTCCCCCTGCCTTTTCTGTTCGTAAGTGGAAGCTCCGGTCGCAAGTAGAAGCAAAATTTTGCGGCCTGAGCTAGTCGTAACTCCAATTGGTTGTAAGTAGGGACGTTTGTAAGTCGAGGCACCAATGTAGTGGGCAGAGGCATGTTTGACAGGAAGAATCAGTGCTAGGGTTGATAGTCATAAAGACAGAGACCCACATACAAGCAGGCAGTCAAGGATCCATGCATATATACATGTTTTACGTGGAACCACACAGGACTACCTGGGGAGAGCCACTAGGGAAAATTATTGTCCAGCTGTACACTTCCTGAAAACATCTGCTGGTGTTTCTTTCTCCCTCTCTCTCTTCTGTTTATATATTGTTAGCCTTAGTTTAAGGGGGGAGGGGAAAATCTGAATAGCTCTCAGGCAGAAAGGGGGTAGGCTGTGGGAGTAGAGGGAGACAAACCAGAAAGCTTGTTAAATCGCTAAAAATGTTTGTGGTTTGGGTCGGTTCAGGTTCATTGGTTTTAACAAACCCGAACCAACCAACCAGTGATTTTTAACTATCTTCCTGGTTTGTTTGTTTGTTTTTAGTTTGTGCCCCCATTGCCTACCAACCTGATACTGTTGCCTCCTCTTCTTTGTCCATCTCTGCCATCTTGAGGCACAGTAGGCCTGGCTTTCCATCTGGGATCTGGTCCTGTGTATGCCTCCCCACACCTATCAGCTGAGAGGCAGGGCACACACAAAGCCTGCAGGCCCTGCTTCTGGAAGGGAAGCTCAGCCTGTCTCTCAAGATGGTAGTGGTGGTGGAGGAGGAGAAGGAGAAAGAAAGTGACAGGACCAGGTAGGGAGGCAATGGGGCAGTGGGCAGGCTGTGGGGCTGCAAATAGGTGATCTAGCATCGTATGCTGCCAGATGGTCCATTTGCAGTGATGGAGGAGGCGGTGGCAGTGGCAGGCCCAGGTGGAGGTGATGGGGGGCAGTGGTAAAGGGGAATGAGCAGGCTGTGGAGCCAGATTGGGGCCCCACAGTGCTGGATTGTCCATTTGCTGTGATGGAGGAGATGGCAGAACCAGGTAGGGAGGCAACATGGGTAGTGTGAAGGGGGCGGGGAGCAGGCTGTGGGTGTGTGGGGTTTAATTGCCCCTCCCCCAGGCACTTGGGATGTGGTGGCAGTGCGGGTTAAGCCACAGAAGCCTCTGTGCTGCAGGGTCGGAAGACCAGCAGTCGTAAGATCAAATCCATGCGATGGAGTGAGCCCCTTCTCCTAGCTCCTGTCAACCCAGAAGTTTGAAAGCATGCCAATGCGAGTAGATAAATAGGTACCACCACGGTGGGAAGGTAATGATGTTCTATGTCTAGTCGTGCTGGCCACGTGACCATGGAAACTGTCTACAGACAAACACTGGCTCTACGGCTTGGAGATGGGAGTGAGCACCGCGCCCTAGAGTCAGACACGACTGGACGAAATGTCAAGGGGAACCTTTACCCCCCAGGCACATTTTTTTTTACTGGACTTGTTCACGCTTTGTTTTTTAAAATGTTTGGATTGTTCATGGTTTGTGGTTAGCCATGAACTGCCATTTTTCTGGTTCATACCCATATCTCTTCATAGCTAAACAAGCTTTTATTCTGGATACTATCCACTTAACATTGGAAGGTGAGCGGAAAGTGGAGGCCTCCCTGATGAGGACAAAAAAGGATAGGTTCACATAGATGCATCAGAAGACGCAGACGTTAGAAATGATTCATTACAAAAAATTACTACAATTTTCATTTTAATTGCTAAGTTCCAACTAGCAAGTTTATTTTTTTTATCTTAAAGTAAACATTAAAACTTCATGTATTAATAGTGGAGGTAAGAAAGGGCAAGTTGGCCTTTTTTGGCCATTCTTGATGTTTTTGTGGTGGTTTTTATTTAACAATTTATTTTTTACTGCTTTTAATTGACAACCGCCACAACAAACCAAGTTCATAAGCCTTCCTTAATGTTTTAGTGTTACAAATTGTAAGACTGTGATGGTTTCTAATTAATATGTTAGTGCTAATACTAAGGTGCTTAGTTGTTTAGAAATTAATTACATAGGACCTCCTTATCCATGGGGTTAGTATCTGCTGATTCACTTATTCCCTGGTCTGCAAATATTAAATTAAATATTAAAAGTATTAAAAGAAATATGCAGGGAAAAAATTGACACGTTTTAACCAGAGGGAGTCAGAGAGACAATGTGTTAAATAGTGGATTCATAACTCCCAAATCGTAAATCAGTACACCTTCATTCAGCATTCCTGGTCAACACGATAAGGAAGATGCTTTGTAAAACACAAATTCACATTGATACAATGCTCACTTGAGGAACTGCCCCACGCCCACTAATTACCTGCAGCTGGCCAACAACACAGACAAAAACTGTTCCCACTCCTACACTCACTATCTAACACTATGCTACAAAGAATACATAGCATGGTCTCTGGCTGCTTAAGGCCTCTCCTCTTGCAAGCTGTCTCCCCGTGGAGTCTCCTCCTGCCTGCTGATTTACCGGGATGGGGTCGAGTATCAGTGCCTGGTGATTTAGGGGGGAAATGGGACAGGGGTGTCTCCAGCCAGCTTGCTTTGCTTTGAGGCCTGAGAGCACGCATGCAAACAGCTCAGCATGCAGATAAGCGGCCCTCCCAGGGTGATGATGGCTGCATCTGTGCTCCACCCTTTCCGCAGCTAACCGTCAGGTTTGCATGGATTGGAGGGAGGCCCTTGGTGCCTTTTTTTTTTTGTCCCTATACCTTCTGGATAGTTGGCGGGGGGTGGGGAGGGTGTCTGGTTTGAGGAGGCTGATGCATGTTTTAATCTGCATTTTTCAGCATCCTACTGTACAGGCATTTTCATTTGGATCTAGAAATGGCCCTACAGGGTTCTGTTGCTAAGTTTTAGTTCCTTTAATTCAGGGCTGGGGAACCAATGACGCTGCAGAAGCAGCATCCCTTACCCTCAGCCAGCCAAACTGAGTCTAAAGGGAACTGAAGCTCAGCATTGTTGTCCAACCCTGCCCTAACTGGACACAATGAGCAGATGCATTGTGAATTAGATTGAGGTTTCTGAGGAGCTTTTGATGGACAGTCTTTTGCAAGACTTGATTTGGTTGCTCACGGAGCATGAATAACCCTTCTTGGCAAGGTGTCAGACTAAACTGACCTCAAGTCCGACCCAGCAGGGATTTTAACTTCTCTTCTTGGTTCTCTCCTGCTTCCCTTTGCTAGAAAAATTAACTTAACGCTTATTATTATTGATGGATCCTAGCCTTATCTGTCAGCTGCTCAACTAAGAGCTTTGCCACTTGATGGCAGCATTGCCTAAGTATTTCAGCCAGAGCAGTCTCTCTCTTGCCTGTTTTACACACTGGTGCAAAAAGATGGATAGCAATGCAAATGTATTTATAACCGCTAGAGATAGTCACCTTCCACCCCAATTAGCCTCTGAATTGATTTAGAGAGGGGGAAAACATTTATTACTGAATGGCCCTACAGATTTGTGGGGCATTATTTTCCGGACATTTATACAGGAAAAGGCCTTTATGTGTCTAGATAAGCTTAAAGCAATAGGGTGCTAAATAAGAGGAGACGCCAGAGAATTAGTTGCCGTGTAAAAATCTTTGATTAGGCAAAACCGCTTGTGAGGAATTTGCAGAATGCACTAAAATATTTCTACCTCTTTGCTGTGTTTTTGAAAGAGATTTATTCATGAGGAGGTGCTTGCTTTGGAAGCACTGATGTACAAAAAAATCCCCCCCCCCCCGCAAGCTGGCAGAAATCAATTACAGTTCCAAACTCTGCTTCTTATATAAGCCTCCCCACCCCCTTGAGTGCTGAACCATGTCTTGGGTGATTAGAATGGCAACTTTTTTCTCTTTGCAGAAGGGGAAAACTTTAACAATCACATAAACATCCCAGCAAAAACTGCTGCCTATTTGGGAATTCGACCAGGAAGGAAAAAAATGTACCTCTTAGCTGGTAAATCATTAAAATAGGGTTTATATGATGTGATGATCCAAGACTTGTACTCAGAAGGAAGGAACGGCTCCAGCAAGTGGGGACAAGTTTAGGGTGTATTCATGGAGGGTTTTTTAAATAAAATTGTTGGCAACAATGCTATTTATCTAAGGCTTGTCTTCTCTTAGCCCACATTGGAGCAATACTGTAAAAAAGCTATTTTCAAGCTGTAATGCAAATAAGCTGTCTTGCTCAAGGTAAATTCAGTAGGAATAAACAAGAGTGACAAACAATTCAGTTCTGCTGAAGCAAAAGCCTGAGAAGCCACATTAGTGTAAAATCCAAATGGCAATGCATGTCCTAGGGAAACCTTGATGCATGTAGCTTTAGGGTGATTTTTAAAACTAGCTCTGGGTCCCTTTGCTTTGAGCATTCCAAGAATGTCACTGGCCAAGATCCAGTGCTATAGTCTAGTATCCAACACCAGCAGAAGCAGGATTTCCTTTCTGTCCCCGTCCCGCTGCATCTATTTGTGGTTGCAAAAATCTAGGGTTGGGATCTTTATGTTAAAAAGAATGGGAAAAAAGAATAAACCCCATGAAAGAGGCTCTCGTTGTATGGGTATACTGTGTATATACTTAGAATGACAATAAATTATTATTATTATTATTATTATTATTATTATTATTATTATTATTATTATTATTATTATTATTATTATTATTATTATTATTATTATTATTATTATTATTATTATTATTATTATTATTATTATTATTATTATTATTATTTTTAATTTTAATTTTAATTTTAATTTTAATTTTAATTTTAATTTTAATTTATATTATTTATTTATTTTATTTTATTTTATTTTATTTTATTTTTGATTTCACGTCCTTCTGTTGATTCCGGAAGGAGGGTCTCTTAAACACAAATATTTTATGTTAATGAGTGGGACACAGAGGTTTCATTCTTTTCATGTTTCTCCTTTTTGTTTCCCCTTTTCTTTTCGTATATCTCAAGGTTACCCAGCCGTCTTGTGCTGCCTGGCTCAACTGCCTCTTGCCTGCCCGTGCCTGTCTTGGGTCCTTCATTTTCCCCTGCTTGTGTCCTTGGGATTTTTTGGGGGGGGGGGAGGGTTCCTTTGATCCTTCCTTTTTTGGAATTATTTTTCTGCCTGCCTGCCTGCTGCTGAATTGGACTTAGAAGATAATAGAAAACATGTGGTAGTGGAGGGAGGAGAGAAATACTGTACTCCAATATTCAATTTGTTTTGCTTGGGAGGGGGACACATGTAATTTTCACCTGTGTTTGTTTGCTTGCTTGCTGTCTCAGTTTTGGGAGAGGGCACTGTTTCTTCCTCTGTCTATGTTTATATGTGCATGTGTGTGCATGCACTTTTCTTGCTTTTTAAAAACTGTTTATTTATTCAATGTATTTATTGTGTTAAAGGTTATTTATGCTTGTATTGGGGGGTGTTTTGTTTGGTGATGGTAGCTGGTTGTATTCTTGCCTGCTTCTGGAGTAGATTGGTTGTCTGTTGCCTTGTCCCTGCTTTTTTGAAATACTTTTTATGAGGTTTTTCCCCATCTTTTAGATGGTAAAAATCATTAACTTTAGAAAAGAGCTGTTCCTTATTTCTTTATCCGGTCTGATGCACCTGCCAGCCTATGAGCTCTCCTTACAAGAGGAGCTGGCTATGAGTACTGCCATAATGACTACCTGCACTTCCAAACTTACTGTTGCATCACTGTTGGACTGTTTCAGGAGTTTGCAAATTTCTCCACGTATCAACCTGAACAAATGAATAAAAGAAGGCTGTGACTTCAGAGGAGAAAGAAACTATGGCTGGGGTATATCTGCAAATTCTATTTGCCTTCAAAATATTCCCCATATGTGGAAAAGAAGAGGATGGAACATGCATACTACTGTAGTACCAACACTGACATCTCAAGACAGTCTGGCTGAAGGGTACATTAGTTTGTTTGTTTCATTAATTAAACATATGTATGTAAGGCTTCTTCTGAGGAGCTCAGTTACTTCAGGAGCTGGTGAGGTCTCCAACGCTAGAGGCATTAAAGCGAAAATTGGACAACCATCTCTCAGATCTGCTTTGACTTGTATTCCTACATTGAGCAGGGGGTTGGACTTGATGACCTTATAGGCCCCTTCCAATTAAATTATTCTATGATTCTAAGATGGTGCAACGTAGCAGGCCATTCTGATGTCACCGCCAACTCAGGCCTCTCAGAATGCCCACCACACTACTTCACACTCGCTGCCACCAATTGTAATGACTATTAAGAAGGACAATGGTTTCCTTCAAAACAAAACAGGTTTATTGAGATAACAAAATAAAATATGAAAATCACAAGTAACTAATCAAGATGTCAATCACTGTATCTTATTTAATCAATCACAGACTTCCCTCACTGACCACTTAGGCACGCAGGCCTCTAAACAAGCTCTATCTCTCTCACACACCAGGCTGTAAGTTTTGTGCTAAGTAGTTGCCGTTTCATTTGGTTCTCCCACAGGAAATCAGTGGTGATATGCACAAAGCAATGACAGTTCAACAAAGGGGCACTGAAATGCTTGCAGGCGGAAGGCTGCTTGTGGAAGATGAATGAAGAAAAGAGATAAATGTACTTATCAAAGAGCAGAACTAGACTTGGTCTTGGAGCAAAGACTTTACATACATTATCTTTGCTCTGTTTTTTTCTCCCCCCCCCCCAAAAAAAAACAGTCAAGGAAAGGGAGAGGTTGGGTTGCAGAACTGATGGGGAAAGTGGTTGCTTAAGTATTTTCCTTCCTGCCACTTGTCAGTTTAAAATTATTCACTCAAGCTTCTATTCACCATGCAAGAGGGGGAAAAATTGGACCCCTCCCTCCACTGGCAGATTATTTTGGAGGAAGAAATGCTAGCAAAAGTTTAAACACTCCTTCTTCACACATGTTCTGCCTCAGACCTATACATATAGGAAGCTGGCAGATGTGAAAAGCTGAAGAGGGGGCTTATGTATGCAAACTGTGAGTTTACTGCTTTTGTGGGGGAGTGAGTTAAAGTCACAGGAAAAATACATTTGACTTCATGCCATGCCGTATGTGGAGCTGACATCAGAGAAACTACTTTTAAAAACAAGTTTTGGTCGCAGCATTTCAAGAATGGAGGTGTAAATGTCTTGAGGATCAATATGTGCCCCCCCCCCAACAAGCATGACATGACTCATAGTATGGCATATTGCTGGTCTGGCCATCTACATTGGCTTGGGCATGTTGTGAGAATGGTTGATCGTCGGATTCCAAAAGATCTCTTGTATGGAGAATTCTTGCAGGGAAATTGCCCCAGAGGGAGACCACAGCTGTGATACAAGGAGATCTGCAAGTGGGATCTGAAGGCCTTAGGAATGGACCTCAACAGATGGGAAACCCTGACATCGGAGCGTTCAGCTTGAAGGCAGGCGGTGCATCAATTTGAAGAGACCCTTGTCTCCCAATTTGAAGAGACCCTTGTCCAGCAGGCCGAGGTGAAGAGGCAGTCCTGGAAGCAGCAAAATCAGGGAGCTGGACAGGGTACAGATTGTATTTGTCTTCAGTATAGAAGGGATTGTCACTCTCAAATTGGCCTTCTCAGCTGTTCCAAGTCCTCCATACAGAACACGTTACCATAGTCTCTCGAGACTGAAGGATGCCTAACTGGTCTAGCTTCTGCTCGAACCACCCTCAATGTTCATTTGTTAGACTTGGAAATTTGGAAACACACATGTAGGGAACCATGACTAGGTATCTAGGAAAAATGTGCGCATATTTGATACACACCAGCTGTCCTGAGCTCCTTATGAAAAACTGAGTCTATATCAGGATGGTGATGATGATGGAACCAGAGGGACTTGCATGATTCCTGTGCCTTGATCTCTTTGTGAAACGTTAACATGACTTTACTGGACCACATCTATGAAGAAGCAGATAGATCATCTAAGAATTAAAAAAAATCGCTTCTGTGCAGAAAGATAGAAAAGTACTTGTAATTTTGCATAGCTCCAATGCATTTACTGAGTTGAATCAGACAACTTTTCAAGTGGATTGTGCCCATAAGCTGTTAAGAATGTTAGGTAACTGTAATAATCAATTCATTTTAATGCCATCATTTCCAGAATTAAATTTACATCATCAGCAGTGCTCACAGTGACCAGGTGGCATCATTGTATTTGCAATGGTTTAATAGGTCAACCAGACAAATTCCTGCTGCACATGGAAACAATGAGAAATTTTAGCATAATTAAAAGAATTTAGAGGAATTCCAGTATATCTTTGTCAAACAAATTTTGTCTTCTGGTTTTGAATGGATGGATTGATGTATTTTTCATCATACATTGATCTATTTGCTTGCAACAGATAACTTGCATGTCTTCTTGAGTGAACTGACTCTTTATAATTGGGATAAATAGAATTAGACTGACATCAGAGTAAAAAATGTTGGCTGATTGCATCCAGTCAGCTGAATTGAAGAAGGTTCATGATTCCTGAAATAAAGATTTTGTTATATGGACGAAATGTATGAAAAAGTATAAAAGAGACAGATGATGAACTTTGGATAGTTTAGATTATCTGCAAGCAAGAAAATACAGTGAAGCATACCATGTCCTAGACTAAAAGGGGAGGGGAGGGGGAAATTATCTGATGAAAATTAACCAGTTCTTGTGAATGAATGTGTGACTTACAATGAATTCGGCACTTTTCACTGTCTCTGTGCACGTGTGGATAGAGGAGGTTTTTGATGTCACATAGAAAAAGACAAACACTAAAAACAAAATAAAAACTCCCAGCCTGATCAACTGGCCAGCACTTTGAATATAGTCCAATATGCTAGGCAACAAAATCAAGAACAGCCAGGAGAAGGGACACCTAAACCACTGAGCTATCCAGCAGTTTGAGTTTGCTTTTCCGTGTTCTTTTCCTTCTGATCTCTTACTGAAAAATACCTATATTGAAATGGATATGCCTTATAATGTAACTGACACAACCATCCAGTTGAAACGAAGCTGGTATGGGTCAGAAGAGTGCTGAATTTCTGCAGCATACCACATAGTTCTCTGTGTGATTCCACTGTGTGATTCCTCTTACATGCATCATTATTTTCCAACAAGGGACACCAGAAGCTTTATTGCTCTCAATCTGGTGTTCACCTTCGGATATGGAAAAGATGGTATGGTGAACCTTGAGTTTTATCCCTTGCCATGGTCAGACTATCTCCTGCTGAGATTTGGACTTCACACAACTGAACTCCTCCATGGGGAGGAGGGATCTATCATTATGGTCCACCCCTGAAGACTGATGGTTCTTACTGGTTTCCAAAATGCCCTGGTGTTTTTTTCTGGTTGATATGCTTGATACTCCTGTTAATGCTCTAGTACCCGGAGGTGACCTGAACTACAGACATGATTGCCTCTAAACACCATTTTCAATGCAGAGCTGGCCTTCTCAATGGTTTAGGTAGGAGTTAAGGATGATGAAGCAATTACAAAGAAGGCTAGAGAGCAGATAGAGGAAAGCTCCCATGGGATTAAACCCAAAGGCTGTGAGGAAAGCAGCCAGAAGATATCAGAATAAACTCAAGGCCACCACAAGTAATCACAATGTCCAATTAATTGAGGTGGCTTTCAACCATCAGAAGAAACTCTGCCTTGGAGTTTGTGGTCTGATTTCTTCTGGACAAAAACAATTTCTCCATCCAAATGTTGCGAATTGCAACTGATTGGCAGCCTACTTTAGATCTAAGGTTGAACGCATCCATTGGGACCTTGATTCCTTGTTGATACCAGTAGATCTGATGGAGATGTCCGATGCACTGTCTAGTCAGATTAAATTGCATCAGTTTCAGCTAGTATATCCTGAGGTTGGGGACAAGGCACTTGCCCACTACAAAGTTACTACCTCCTCTCTAGATCCTTGGCCGTCAGGAATGGAAATGACAGTGGAATGGGCTACTCGCATCATTGATGTATCCTTATGGGAATATTATCTACCTTCTTATTTAAAGGAAACCTTTATAAATCCCGTTGCAAATAAACCTAATTTAGCAACAGAAGACCTTAACAACTATAGGACCATAGCCAACATTCCTCTCCTGAGTGAGTGGATTGAGAGGGTGGTGACTGACTAACTGCGGGTATTCTTGGAGGAAATGAATAGTCTATATCCATTTCAACTGAGATTCAAGCCACTTCATGGGACTGAAATGGCATTGGTCACCTTGCAAGACAGTCTCCTGAGGGAGGCAGACAAGGGAGTGTTACACTAGTCCTCTGATTGATTGATTGATTGATTGATTGATTGATTTAATATATTTTTTATCCTGTCTTTCTCATTAGAAAGGAGATTTCTGTAGCCGTTGACACTATTGACCATAGTATACTTCTGGGATAGACATCAAGTTTGGAATTTGGCAGCTCCATTTTTCAGTGGCTCCAGACCTTCCTTGAGGACTGATCTCAGATGGTGAAGTTTGGGGAGGCATTGTCCTTATGGGGTCCTGCAAGGATCTGCTGTCTCCCTTGTGCTTTTGCATATCTATATGAAGCTTCTGGGAGAAGTCAGATGGAGATTTGGAGTTTGTTGTCATCAATACCTGGATGACATACAGCTCCATCTCTTCATCTACATCTAGTTCTCTGTGGGTCCTTCAACACTGCCTGGCATTGCTAATGGACAGGATGAGGGCCAACAAACTGAAACTGAATCCAGATCAGATGAAGAGTCTACTGTTGGGAAGGAGACCATCTGACCAGTTAGAGGGATATCTCTGGCACAACCTCTGAAGGACTGGGTTTGCAGCTTGGGGGTACCTTTGGACCCAGCTCTCTCTATCAACTTTTATCAACCGTGGCTTATTGCCCAGCTGCACCTCTATCTGAATAAGAAATATCTAATAAAAGTGGTCCATGCCTTGATAATCTCCAAAATAGATTACTGTAATGCTCTTTCTGTAGGGCTGCCCTTGAAGTCAGTATGAAAACATCAGCAGGTCCAAAATGGCCAGATTGATTACAGATACTAGCAGAAATGAACACATATCCCCTGTCTTGGTACATCTTCATTGGCCCCCTATTAGTTTTTGTGCTCAATTTACTGTAAGGTGCTGGTCATAACCTATAAAGCTCTTAATGGTTTAAGACCTCAATATTTGGCAGATGGTCTCAAAGGAGCTGCCCATCCTATATGCTCTTGACAGTTCTTGATGTTTAGGAATTGTAACATCCATGGAGACCAAAAAAGCCAGCACGAGGAACCAAGCTATCTCAGTTGTGGCTTCTTTTCTCTGGAACAAGCTTTCTACAGAGGTTCACCAGGCACCATTCCTCTGTTTTTAAGAAGCTAATTAAGACCAAATTATACAAAGCTGCCTTGTACTACTGTAAATTTGTCCTGAGATGTTTAAATGGGCTTTAATTAGAGATGGGGGCATTCATATTCGTATACGAATACGAAACCTCCCCCACAGCTGGACATAACAAGGGTCCTCCCACGCATCTGCTGCCACTCCTGGATCCACTCTTCTTTCCAATCACTCCAGAGGGCCCGATTGGCTATCCGCTCGTCAGCCTGGTGGGGAGACTCATCTTCCCTCCTTCTGTCAGGAGTGGCTAGCCAACTGGGAGCTCTGGAGGGAATGGAAGGGGAGAGTGGAGCTGGCAGCAGTGAACATGTGAGTGGACACTCATTACATTCAGCTGTGCGGGGGTATTCGTATATGAATACAAATACCCCCATCTCTAGTTTTAATTTGTGCATTTTTTATTAGAAGTAGTTTCAGCTAATGACAGTGCTCATTGTATTTTATTGTATTCATTATATAGTGTTTGTCATGTTTTCTTGTGTATTGTAAAGTGCCCAAAGAGTGGCAATAGAAATGAAAATAAGTAAAGCAAAATAATTAAGACTTATTGGTGGGTTCAGTTGTCACTCACCTTCTCCTTTGCTGCCAATACTGTAGATTAGTCTGCTACATTATTTTTGGTGTCATGTTTCCTTAATTAAAATAACTCATCTCCCGCCCCCTTTATGAATGGAATGGAATCAGAAGAATCTGCTGCAGTGTTGGTCTGCCCTGGGACTGAAGAGTAGCTTGTTGTTCCACCCTAATGAAGCTCCACATATACAGAATTACCTTGGTTTAATTCTCTCCTTTTCTACCTTTGTCCAATGACAATACACATCTCTAATTTTGATCCTAACAGAGGAACTGTGAACAGAATGGCAATTCTTTGACATGCATTTCCTCTTTGGAGTCTGTTGAAATTTCTTGTTGAAGCAAGAATACTTGTCGGTTTGCTGTTGATCTGTAAGTTAATGAAACATTTTTTTTCTTTCTGCTACTAATGTCTCCGAGTGAATTGTTGAGACCATAAATGACAGTTAATAAGAAAAGGGGTGGACTACCTCTGGGGAACTTGAAGCTATTCTGATCTGTAAATTTCTGCACATCTGCTGCACTGCTAAAGGAATTTAATAAAAAAAATTCAAAACTCCGATGCTTTTATTTTTCCTTTCCACCTAACTTCAAAGATATTATTCCATCAGAATTGTTGATCAAGCATATTATATTCTACAAAGCCCATGATATGTCACTCATGCCTGTGCACCAGCATTTGGTGACAGCCAAAATTAAGATGTGGCTATGAAGAACTGGTACAATAGTGTTCTGTTAGTGTGTAGCAGAAAGGAGTGTTCAGAAAGCCAGATACAAAAGTTGTGATCACAGGCATAACACAGAAGTCACAGTTGTGAATCATGAATGTTTCAGAAGTAAATGATCTCTTCCACTCTAATTCAAAAGATTGTGAAAGTTGCACAATTCACTGAGTTTCAGTCAGTGAAAACCTTCAGTGGAAAAGAAGACTATATTGATTATGATGTTTGAAAGTTAAGAGGTCTTTGATCTGTTCATGTATGTTGGGAATGATGTCATATTATCGGAATCAAGCCACCTCGAAAATGAAAAATATGTACACAATCTGTATGAGAAAATTTCAAAAGCTGTAAGTCATGTCTGATATAAACTTTTCTGATTGCCTGAGGAAAACTTTGTCACCAAAGCCCCAAATAGGAAAGCTCATGCTAGGTTCTTTGAAAAAGTATTGTCTTGTTCACAGGAATCTTTGGATGCCATTACTGGCATTTAAGGGGAAAACGTGTCTTTAATATTTTGATAACCAGATGCCCAGAGTCTAATTATAATATGGAAAGCAACGCTCCATTCCTGCAAATGTATGAGCTGTCAAGGATGAAAGTGTTCCTGTTGTGTTGTACATGCTCATATGCACGCACGAGGTGTAAAACTGGTTTCCAGAAAAACAATCCCCAAATGTGTACCTCTTAACTCGGAACGAAACGTATCTAAAAAAACAACAGTAACTTTGAAATAACAGGCCACTTTGATTTTTGGAACTGGAAAATTATAACATGCTTAATCCTAATTACTAACTAAGATTTATAAGCACTGATCAGATTGTGAATACCATAGACAATTACTTTTTTCCTGCTTTGCTTGTTCTTATTTTTTTTTATAAATTAAAATAAGCTTCCATTTAGACTCTTAAAAAAACCCATGGAAACAGTAGTGTTTTTGTATGCAAAGGCTGTTTCGCTTACCTTTACAAAATATTTCCCTGTAAAGTTCATGAGAAGAAATTCCTCCTTCACATCTTCTCCCCAAAGCCCCTATGCCCTACTTACATTGGTCAAAAACCCCTCCCAAGAGGGATGGGGTGAGAGGCTCCTATTTTTCTGCAACATACAGAAAAGGACAGAGAATTTTCCTTCTATTATCTTAGGTTAGCTTAAGTTTCCATTGGCATCCACGTCTGCATTCTCACAGTCTAATCCCAACTAAGCTCTCCAGCAGCTGCTATTTATGATTTTAAAAATTATAGAAGCAATAGCACCTTATGCATTTGATAACACACACTGGTTGCAATTATGTTACTTAGCATCATCAGTACTAACACTACAGTAGGCCCACTGAGTCAATAGACCTCAGAGGAGTTGGCTCATCAGATCGCCACCAATTCAATAGTCCTACTCTAATTGCAACTAAACAATAGGGTTTCAGCCATAGTTTGCTTTGGTTTTGAAATGAGACTGTGTGTTCACCTGGATTGGAAGCAGCCAACCTTTCAGCAGGCATGCTATCACTGAATTTTGGCTTTGAATTTTTATCTGAATTTGAATTTTTATTTGAATTTAATTGCACCTGCTCTAAGCTGAAATGTTTAAATTGTACTTGAATACAATTGGATATAAATTGTATTTGAATACAATAAACATTAGAAGAGTGAATGATATCTATTATTTTACTTGAAGTTATTTATGGCTTGGAAGCACAACCACTGCTAAGAGGTTAGGATGATGAGATACTTTTGCACAATATCTATGATTAGGCAATCATAACAAGTAAGGTTCATATATGTGAAACATGTCTTGAGTCTCACATCCATCCCATTGCCAAGGTTTCGAAGATATTCAGAATCATGTCATTCTCTTCAACCACCAACCTGCAGCACCAACCTGCACCTCAGAAATTGCAACATATTAGTCATCGTTTTCTTTTAGGCATAGCTGTGTAATCATATAAAAGGTGAAAATAATATATAGAAATTAAAGGACAGAGATCTGTATGGAATGGTAAATAAAATTAAAGATATTGATGTCATGCTTGAGGAGGTAGTTGGTCATTTTTGGTCAATTTTATTTTTGTAACTCTTTTTGCCGAAAGCTTTAAACATTTTTGCATCTCTTTTATATTTTATCTTTGATTCTCTTCCTGTTGAAATTCTAGTTTCTAAGATGATTTTTGTGTGTCGCTTACGCATTTTCAACTACCAGATCACAGTTAACATTTTTATTCATTCTTCATGTTTTCCACCAGCTTTCTCCCCCTAATTTGGCTGAGGTGTAATTAAGTATGCATTAATCTTTTGTTTTCAACTAGCTCATTTGATTGGTGGGCTTCTGAAGAATTTGTTTCCATGGTAACTAAGGCCTGAAGGAAGAAGACTCTGTAAGTGCGTGATTTAGGTTGTTGCCGCTGTGCTTAATTGTATGTAAAATGTAGTAAAGTTTGGGCAATTTAGAATGGTAAGATTTTAGATGGCTGAAAGAAACATGGTGCAAATTCTTCCCTTATTACTGCCATGAAGTCAATAAAACACTGACTCCTTTCCACCCTTGCTTTTTAGTGACTGAAACAAAATGCAGTATTTGATAGTTGTTATGCAAAGTGGTATTCAATTACAAGCACCTGATAACAGTGTTAATCAGTCCTAATTCTGTATGTGGATTATTTTTTTAGCTACATTAAAAAAAAAAAGAACATGTTTCATATTGATTCATTCAAAGAGTGGAAGTTCTGAAGAAATAGGAAGAGGGGGTGAGCTGCTGTTTTAGGAATGTGACTTGCAGGTTTTAATGAAAGGGAAAAAATACAGAAGAGACTATTTCCTCCATTTTCATGTTCTTTCACTAATTCCTGAAAAAGAGTGTCTAAAACATGAATGATTTCTGTTAATTGAAAGAAAAGAACATGAAAATGTTGTGTTCCTTTCAGTTTCCCTCTTTTGTGTAAACTTTTTGTTACCCTTTATATGTCAAACCTTCCATTCACCTTTTAACCCACCTTTAACCTTTTGTATATCAAACAGTTCTTTTGCCCTTTGCCCTTTCACCCCTTGTATGTCAAACTGCCTGATACATTTTTCATTGAACAGTGTTGCAAATGCAATTGCAGAGGCATGGTGATGTGACCAAATGAGGGCTATCAGCAGCCAATCAGAACATCTGGAGGAAGGGGGATGTTGCTCTGTGTATGTGTGCACTTTGTGGGATAGGACATTAGATTTATGCAGGACATTAGGTTTGCACAGACTGTTTGTGCAAGTTATGGAGATCCTTAGAGGAAAGCACTCCATGTCTCTTTCTTTCTTGCAGGCAAGGAATCGTGTTAGTGTTGAAAAATCCTCATCATGGTGATTCATCAAACTGAAACAGTCTAAATCAACAAGAATGAAGAACTGAGTGAGTATTTACACCCCACTCAAGATCCTTCTGACAAAGTCAATTACAAAAGAAGTGTGAGAGCAGTGACAGGACATGACATAAATGTTGCTGTCAAGCAATGCCATTGTTAGTCAGATAGGCATTTTGGGCAATCTGTTGCTGAGATATGTTTTAATGTGGTGGATGTTGGTGTTTCCTCCTGTTATTTGTATTTACATTTGATGTGCTTTTAATGTTCTAAATAAAAATTTGTTGTTACAGTGGTGCCTCGCTTGACGAGGATAATCCGTTCCATTCAAATCGCTGTTAAGCAAAATCCTTGTCAAGCGAAATGAAAAAGCCAATTGAAACGCATTGAAAACCGCTCAATGCATTCCAATGGGCGAAATACCCCAGCATACAGCGAAGATCCTCCATAGGGCAGACATTTTCTGGTGCCTGTAATGCGAGGAATCTGTCCTAAGCACAGCGGGGAGCCATTTCAAACAGCGGGCGGCCATTTTGAAACCAGACAATCAGCTGTTTTCTGATCGTCGTAAAGCGAAAAATCTTTTCCTGAAGCAGGGAACTGATAATCGTGAAGCGATTTTTCCCATTAAAAACATCGTTTTGCGATCGCAAAAGCGATAGCAAAAACTTCATTGTTAAGCAATTTTCTCGTCTGACAAGGTAACTGTCAAGTGGGGCACCACTGTACCTTTATATTTTATTGATAGCTGCCTTGAGCGTGCCTTTAGTTAAAAGGGAGGATCTAAATTAATACATAAACAAACTTATTAAGGAAAAGGGAAAGAATAAAGTAAACAGTATCCCCTGTTTTATTTCAGGAAACTGAGTTCACAGTTTTGTCACCTGCAGAAATCCATTTATAGCTTCCTTCGTTTCAGCTTCCTAATTTAGTCCGAGGGGAGATTTACTGTTGCTATGGTGAATCAACTGGGAGATGGAAATCCAGAAATCTACCAGCAGATCCTAATTTACTTTCTAGCTACCCTTTTTATAAAATACAAAGTAGCTAGATGAGAAACTTATTATTATTATTATTATTATTATTATTATTATTATTATTATTATTATTATTATTATTATTATTATTATTATTATTATTATTATTATTATTATTATTATTATTATTATTATTATTATTTATTTGATTTATACCCCACCTATCTGGACCGATGGACCACTCTAGGCGGCTCTTGATGCAATTGCTCCACATAACTACACTGTAGTGTAATGAGATTAATAAATGTATAGTACTCAGTATAGTACTCAGTGTTGTGTAGGTAAAAAACTGGTAAAGCCACTCCTTAAAGATCTCACTTACTTTGAAAACCCTACCAGGGTTGGTGTAAATTGGTTCTAAGTTGACGGCACAGAACAGCAAAATGGGCACCTTCTAGATGTTGTTCAACTGCAGCTGCCAGCGTTATGCGCCTATGCTGGCTTAGGCTGATGTTGCAGCACAACAACTGCTAGAGAGCTACACTTTACCCTATTGGTCCCCAGTGAGGGTCAGTTGCTTTCCAAGCTCTCCCAATCCTCCCTGGAGATGCCAGGGATTGAACCTGCAATGGATGTGCTACCATTCATCCTTTTAGATAGAAGGAAAAGAGGAAGTGCACACTTACACACCAGAGCGCCTGTCAT
This sequence comes from Pogona vitticeps, assembly GCF_051106095.1. Classification (NCBI taxonomy): domain Eukaryota; kingdom Metazoa; phylum Chordata; class Lepidosauria; order Squamata; family Agamidae; genus Pogona; species Pogona vitticeps. Next base: position 251,692,895 of record NC_135784.1, on the reverse strand, counting down.
TTATTTCTCCATAACATGGTCTTCTTTAACCTGATGATTTAAAGACATATTGAACAATTCCTATTATCCCCAACCAGCAAGATTTATGATGGAGATTTTTGTCCAACCCATTTGGAGGCTATCAAGTTTGGGAAGATGAGAATAAGGAAAAATCGGAGTGTCGATTCATGTAACTTGCTAAAGGATTTTGGGAATGAAAAGTACTACAAACACGAACATTAAAGGTCAGATTTTGAAAATCTGGAGAAGGTATCACTTCAGAGCTTTCCTATGGCTTCATATTTTCTATTCTGTTGGAGCCCCACTGACTGCAGGACAGATGCCTTGAAATCTGCATCTTTTGGCTTAACTAGCATTTGGCATAAAAATGGGGGAGCACCTAGTTTTTGGTCTGCATCTTCCACAACCAGCATGCCCACCATGTCTGGATGATTCTGACAACTGTATACCTCAAAAATGAATGTTTCCAAGCATTGTCAGACACACGCACACATGAAAACATACATTAAAAACACTCCTATCTGGTTTGACATTAAAACAAAAAAGCAAAGTGTCCATTTGGACAAATGTTGGTTATATAGCTGGAGTGCAACCATGAGGAAGGGACAGGAGCAGTGAAAAGCCAAGCAGAGAATAAATCCCTTGAATATTTTGCAGTTGGGTCACACAAAAGATTAGTTGATGGAGGTTAACTCTGACATGCTGTAATACAAAGTGAAATGTCATGAATGTTTAATGGGTTTATTTTTCTGTCTGAGCCAGAACTCTCAGCCACATTCATTTTAATTCACCTGAAACCTTTCAGTCCCAAGATGTTGCACCTGCCAGCACAATAGCAGGTTGGGGTTTTGCTATTTCTGGAAAAGGAAGATGCCATACAAGGAAATAAGCTGTGTTTGTGTTAACCATGTTCAGTGCTTGAGGAAAAACAACAACGAATTAATGGAAACAAAGGTGCATGCTAGTTTCTTGCACAACTGAATGTCAGCATCATATTTCGGTTAAGTGGCAGGAATCCTATAAACATGAATCCATGAATTAAGGCAAACACAGGGGAAAAAAATCTTTAAAAATATATCTTCACTTTCTTCCAAGCACTTCAGAGGCACACATTCCCAACGTTTCTTCATCATAACAACTCTGTGAAGGAAATGGACACTAAGGGTGGGCAAAATATAGCATGTGGACTACGTACAGGTCCTCAAGGGTCCAAATGAGCTTCCTATGAATCTTTGGGCAACTCACATATCTTTTTTTAATTAAAAAATGTGAGGCGTTTCAGTGTCATCTTGTTGGCTATACAGGCATGGGGAGTTATTTTCTTATGTTTTGAGGGTTCTCCAGCATCCCAGCCCCCATACCTCAGGTTTCAATTTTTTAAATTTGGGGAGCCAAAATTTGAATCATCAAGTCACATCCAATTTATGGTGACCCTGATAGGGTTTTCAAGGTACAGTATGTGTCATGTTTAAGCAGTGGTTTTACCAGCGGCACCCTCTCTAGTGGGTTTTCGTGGTGAACTAGGGATTTTAACTCAATTATTCTGTTAGTTTGCAGCAACTGAATCTGTGAAGACTGTCTGTCTCTGTGTTACACTGGCAGATGGTGAATTGCCTAAGATCACTCAGCAAGCTTCATGAGTGAGCAGCACATTTGTGAATCTGAGTCAGCCCAGACCTAGACTGATACTCTGATCATTATTTCACATTTACTTTTAATCACATGATATTCACATCACCAAAGGGTTTTTTGTTTTTATTTGTATTTACTAATGTTTTTGTTTTTATTTGTATTTATGTTTGTGTTCCTGTTGTTTAGGTTAATATGATGATATATTGCAGTTTTGATTTTGATATTTGTATAGCTGTTCTGTGTTTTTTTTATAGTGTTGGTGTTATTGTTTAATTGTTTGGTTTTATTATATCATAAACCACCCAGAGTGGCCTTGCAGCCAGATGGGCAGTACTGTATAAAAGTCAAACAAATGCCCATCCACCTGACCGAACAAAGAAATGAACAAACATTTGTGCAGGCTAAATGAAACCACACTTATTTCCAAAAAAGCAGCAACAACAGAGATAGCCATGTAGTCTGTTACACAATCCAGATGTAGAAGAGGTGATACCTTTATTTAGACCACTGAAAACCAAACATGCAGCACAGGCTTTAATGAATAAAATTCACTTCCTTGGGCACAGGGTAGAAAAATTATGAATGAAAGTTCCAAATGATCATGGCAAAACTGCCAGACATGTTGCTTAAGTGAGCTGAGAACTGGTTTCAATCAGTTCTATCCACTGTGCTATATTATCTCTTCCCCCGCTTTGTCTTAAAATTACAGCTATAGAGACTGCATAGCTTAGAAACAATTATTTTTTTGGACTCTGGTTTCCAAAATCCCCAACCAGCATGGTTATTTTACACAAAAATAAGTTCTCCAAACTCTGACTTTAATCAGTATATTCAGCCTCTCCCTTGAGCCAGTCATTTGTCACATCCTGCCTTCTGAAAATATTTGGAACTTCCCTACAACTGTGTGCATATTTCATAGATCATTGATGGCATTGGTTCATTCTGGAAACTGCTGTGACAGACTCTGGGTTTTTCCAGGTAGGGAAAAACTTTACTCCAGTTGGTTATAGGTCACTGCTAGTTCCATATACGAGCAGAGCTTAACAAGATAAGAATCCAAGCCATTTCCTGATCAACATGAAATAATTAAAATCTTTGTAAAGATAGATAGATAGATAGATAGATAGATAGATAGATAGATAGATAGATAGATAGATAGATAGATAGATAGATAGATAGATAGATAGATAGATAGACAGACAGATAGATAGATAGATAGATAGATAGATAGATAGATAGATAGATAGATAGATAGATAGATAGATAGATAGATAGATAGATAGATAGATAGATAGATAGATAGATAGAATATGCTTAAAAGCTAAAATGTTTTTTATTTTCATATATTTTCATTTTTAAGAACTTTCATATCTTAAGAAACATATACACTGCTTTTTTATTTTGCCTTTTGATGCTATAAGCCCCTTTTTAAGAGCATAATTAAAACATTCCTTTGGGCATTTTTACTGTACCTGTTCTGCTCCTGCATTTTTAATTGAAATATATTTTCTGACTTAAGTTTTTTCTGCAACTTAAGTTTAGTCTTAATATACTGCATTTTAAGCATTTGTGCCTTCAGTTTTTTCATAGCTGTAAAAATCTGGAATATTCTATGTAATTTTAAATATTTGTACCAACAGCTTTGTTCATAGTTGTAAGATTGGATTCTGTATAATTGAAGTAAGAGTGCCTGTAACTTCCGAAAAGTTTCATTTCATTTCATTTAGTCGTTTAGTCGTGTCCGACTCTTCGTGACCCCATGGACCAGAGCACGCCAGGCCCTCCTATCTTCTACTGCCTCCCGGAGTTGTGTCAAATTCATGTTGGTTGCTTCGCAGACACTGTCCAGCCATCTCATCCTTGGTCATCCCCTTCTCCTCTTGCCATCACACTTTCCCAACATCAGGGTCTTTTCCAGGGAGTCTTTTCTTCTCATTAGATGGCCAAAGTACTGGAGCCTCAGCTTCAGGATCTGTCCTTCCAGTGAGCACTCAGGGTTGATTTCCTTTAGAATTGATAGGTTTGTTCTCCTTGCAGTCCAGGGGATTCTCAAGAGTCTCTTCCAGCACCACAATTCAAAGGCATCAATTCGTCGGCGGTCTGCTTTCTTTATGGTCCAGCTCTCACTTCCATACATCACGACAGGAAAAACCATAGCTTTGACTATTCGGACTTTTGTTGGCAAGGTGATGTCTCTGCTTTTTAACATGCTGTCAAGATTTGTCATCGCTTTCCTCCCAAGAAGCAGGCGTCTTTTAATTTCGTGGCTGCTGTCTCCATCTGCAGTGATCATGGAGCCCAGGAAAATAAAATCTGTCACTGCCTCCATATCTTCCCCTTCTATTTCCCAGGAGGTGATGGGACCAGTGGCCATGATCTTAGTTTTTTTGATGTTGAGTTTCAGACCATTTTTTGCACTCTCTTCTTTCACCCTCATTACAAGGTTCTTTAATTCCTCCTCACTTTCTGCCATCAGAGTGGTGTCATCTGCATATCGGAGGTTGTTGATATTTCTTACGGCAATCTTAATTCCGGCTTGGGATTCCTCCAGTCCAGCCTTCCGCATGATTTTATTTTATTTATTTGATTTATTTGATTTTTACCCCGCCCCTCTATGTATTCTGCATATAAATTGAATAAGCAGTGGGACAATATACAGCCTTGTCGTACTCCTTTCCCAATTTTGAACCACTCAGTTGTTCCATGACCAGTTCTAACTGTTGCTTCCTGTCCCACATATAGGTTTCTCAGTAGATAGATAAGGTGGTCAGGCACTCCCATTTCTTTAAGAACTTGCCATAGTTTGTTGTGGTCCGAAAAGTTACAAATTTTCAATAACCTTTGGACTTCTATGCATAGAAGCAATTTAGATGAATAAAGCTGATAGAATTAGTCATGCTGATAGCATACATGTGGATGTTCAAAATATATACTTCACCATGAGTGAAACAATGGGAAAAAATGCATCTTTATACCCAGATTAACACTGATATGATTGGGATAGATAGATAGACAGACAGACAGACAGACAGACAGACAGACATTCTTAGAAGTTAATTCCTGTGCTGGAACATTTTCACATGTGCATATGTGCTAATTGAAAAGGTAGTTGAAAGCTTCTGGCCTGATTGCCTCTCTGCCCTAAGAACTGCTTCTGGCTTTGTTTATCAGAAGCAAGCAGCAAAATCTTGCCTCAGGCATTTGGAACTATAGAACTACAGAACCCACGATGCCTTGGCACAGCGGCATACTGGCTAAGAAATGCTGCAGTGCAAATTGCTATAACTCAGTATTCATTTCCAAGAACAAATTAAAACAAAATAGCCCATGTGTTGCAAGGGGACAAAAGAAGAAGTGCCCTGAAAAGTCATGGAAAGTGAGGGAAATTGTTAATGAACTAACTAACCAGGTTAAGGGTAATGTGATCTGTATAGTAGTTAAAAAAAACCAGCATAGAATATATATAGGGGAACAAGACCCCATCTGGATAAAGACTTATTCAGGTACTTAGTCATATGTAAATACATAGGACCAGGTGAATTCTTCCTACCCTGCTCTCCCTTCTCTGTGTATGTACTTTTTAATGAACTATATATCTGAGGGAAAAAAGAAAGAGGCTTTTAGAGAAGGAGTGCTTCTCCTTACCTTCTAAATTGAGAAATATGAAATGCATTAAGAGTTCCTCTTTGGGAATAGCTAGTGAATGATAAGTTCACAGAACTTCATCTATCTAAAGACCTGGATTTGTTTCCCTGTATGACTGTATTAGTCCCTGGGGTTTAAAAGAAGCCCATGGTGACAGAGGTGCTTAAAACAGTGTGATGAGATTTACTGCAAGTAGCTTTCCTGCTACATGTCGACGCACAACAGCAGTGTCACTGCACATTTCACTATCCGCTGACTGTCGTACATTATTAGAGGCAAGGACACATAAAATGAAGTCACTGGCCCTTAAATGGTTGTGTCGAGGAAATTATGCAGGAAGAAAACAGATGTCTCCTTAGACCCCTGGAATGATTAACCTTGGAAGCTCACCAGGTTAGTATTACATGCTTACCTGAGCTTTTTCCATGAAGCACAGAAGAGCTATGAATTTCTTACTTTTGACTGACATGATAGTGTGTTCAAAAGAGGCAGTAGCTACTGTGGGGCTACAAAAGTGCTTTAGATCAACAGTAATGGGAACTTTTTTTGTTAAGGGAAGTCCTCAGCTACAGACTTTCCTTTTTGAGTGAATGACATAGGCACACATTGGAACCCATGTGAAATTCACTGTACCGTTTGATCCTCATGGTTTTCTCTAAGTAACTGCTACAGCAACAGCGCACAGTAGCAAGCATAACGTTGGAAAGTAACCTTTTACAATCAGTTAGTTATAAGTTTGAAGCCAAATCCTATAGCTTAGCGTAATAAATTTCACTACAGTAGGTTCATTGTATCAATGGAAATTCATTTGGGACCTGTCCACATTTCTCAAAAAACCCACAGTGTAGTGTTTTAATTTTAGCTGACTCAAGTCATATGGTTTTTCAGTCATTTCCCACGTTTCTACTTAGTAATCGAAATGTGTATCATCTTCTGTTAATGTATCAATTTCGGAGGCTACATCTTTTCAGCTTGTGTTCTTAAATTAGCTACACATGAAGAGGCTCCCTATTAAAATTGGCTGTAAGGTTCACAATGGGCTTAAGCTGATTAAGAAAACAGTGTGCTAAAATAAATGGCCCTCTACTGGCCATTTAATTTAACTCACTTCCTAAGAACATAAAACAAGTCAGGAGAAAATAAATATGCACTTTGGAATTCATTGTGTGAATGTGAAACTCTGCAGTTTTTAACACAGTCAAATCACAGGTTTTTTGGCTGTGTGAACATTCCCTGAGTCAACTCAAATGGGCCTACTCTAGCTGTGACTTAATATGCTAAAGTAGGTCCCAGTTAGAGTAGGCCCACTTGAATCAATGGAATTTACACAGCTGTTAACTCACCAAATTCCCATTGGTTTAATGGGCCTACTGTAGTGCTATTGACTATGCTAAGCGCCAGTATTTTGGCCTAAGATTCCAAAAGAAGCAGATTACTACTATAGTTGTCCTTTTAAAATACTAACTCTGTATTTCTAACCTATCTCTGGATGCAAAAATGTTGAAACTGTCCTACTTTGGGCACTTTGTGATATGGCAGGATTCTCTAGAAAAGAATAATGCTAGGAGAGGTGAAAGGTAGTAGGAAAAGAGGAAAACTAAATACAAGATGGACTGACCCTCTAAAGCAGTGGTGTCGAACTGTGGCCCTCCAGATGTTCTTGGCCTTCAACTCCCAGAAATCCTGGCCAGCAGAGGTGGTGGTGAAGGCTTCTGGGAGTTGAAGTCCAAGAACATCTGGAGGGCCACAGTTCGACACCACTGCTCTAAAGGAAGCCACATGCTTGAGTTTACAAAAGCTGAGGAGGTCAGCTGAGGGCAGTTGAGGACAAGAGATCACTCATTCATAGGGTTGCCATGAATCAGAAGCGACTTAAAGGCACATAGCAACAACAACAAAAATAGCCCACATACTTGTTAGAAGTTACTTTTAAAGAGTACAGAAATGTTTTTCACTCAGAATGCAAGACACAACACAAACCATATGTTTCCTCTTTACAGTTATATTGAAACATAAAATGTTTCTTGTCTAGCACTTAGTGAGAGAATACCCCCATAACTTGAAAGTTACAATTGCATTGCAAAAAGAGTGACATTATCCCTTCTTAAATTACAGTTGAAATGTAATGTGATTATCCTAATTACTGGAAGCAGGAACAAATTACAAGTGACTGGATATTTGGAACTGTTTGTTTGTGTACTGCATTTCTATGCCTTTTTTCTCCTGGTAGTGGGGCTCAAGATAGCTAGTTGTCTTTAAACACAAATAGGCTACATCATTAGAGTTTTTTTGTATCTTAGTTCTTATTCTCTACCGGCAATGATTTTACAAAGTGTAAAATCAAGCATACATGTAGTTCATACTTTCAAACTTTTTTTAAAAAAACCCTTTTCTTTTGTATGTAATTTTAGTGCTCTAAATATCCTATCAACTGCCTTTTCCTGTTAGTTTGCAAGGTTAATTGTTCACCTCAATAAAGAGAGCAAAAGATTACTATTTAAAAAGCAACAACCAATTTCTGCATGCTGCTGCTGTGTCTTTGGCTTTTTAATGTTGAACAGTTGTGTGGAGCATTTGGTAAGAATTAGAAATGAAGTCATTTCCTTTTATTTTAGCTTTTTCCAAGGAAGTACATATGCCTTTGTGAAAGCATCCTGGCTGTCAGAAGGTATTGATACTCACTTTGAAGTACCTTCCTATCTAAAGATACATGAAAAACTATTTTGTTTAGAACTGGTTTGGAAGGGAGCCTTGCAGAATGCACTTAAAGATGACTATTTTCTGCATGATAGGCTAGAAAAATTTGGTACCCACCGAATGTAGAAGCTGTAATTTTTTAAAAGCCCCAACAACTTTAGTAATAATTACACGTCCACCTCTGAATAAAAAGTTATAAATTATATTAAAATAAAGATTAATGGTGCCAGTCAGCCAATGACTCTGTGCAAACAGGGTAGATGTTACAAAATTCAGATTCTTTTAAAAAAAAGGTTCTATGTCATTCTTTGTAGATGAACTGAATCCCATCTGGATATTAGATGTCCTGATGATCTCTCAAGCCATCTCCTCTGTATTGAACTATACATAAGGCTATAGAATTCAAGCTCTACTTGTGTAGTCTTCATTGATTTTATTTGGACTTTTTGTGTGTTTGTATGATTGCTATCTTCTCTTATTTGCACGTTCATATTTCTCTCCCCATATCAATGCCTACTGTATATTTGGATATTTGGTTATGATGATGTTTATAAAGGAAGTTCTCACTAAGCACTTGCCTGTGTGGCGGTCTCTGTGATTGCGAATCACCACCTCTCAAAAGGCTTCCAAAATATCCTGTGGTTTTCTGTGACATAGGATCAAGAAAATCCAATGTAATATCCTAGCTTTTCTTTGGGTTGTGTGGAACCAAGGTTCTTAGACAGAATGCTTCCATTTTGAAAACTGAACCATTTTGATGGTTTAGGAAGCAGTTCATTTTGATTGCTTATAAGGTATCCTATCAATCTAGACTGGTTGCTGACAATGTCAGGTTACTAAACCATCTGTTGCATATATAAAATTTGTAATTAGATTTGGATGATGCTTTTCCTTATCTTCTAAGTGTGTGTTGTAAGAGAGTGTGTGTAGTCATCCAGCATGGTGCCATCCCAGTGTCCTTCCTTGCTGATGGTTTTATTTGTTTATTTATTTTGTTTGGTGGCATATACATGATCTAAGCATGTTTACATTGAACCAATGTACAGTGGTGCCTCGACTTATAGACGTCCCCACTTATGAAAATTTTGAGTTACGGAAAGCTCCAGTCGCAAAATTTTGCTTCTACTTGCGGCCGGAGCTTCCGCTTTCGAAAGGAAAAAAGCAGGGGGAAAGGGTGGGAAATTTAAATTTACAGTACTAACTGTTGGTGGTGAAGAGGCTGCCTCTTTGTAGCTCTTTCGCCCCAATGGTTAGGGAAAGCGATGCAGTGGAGGTGGTCCAGAGCCAGGAGACTTGACCCTCCTGGGTGCTCTGGCGGGGGCGGCGGAGACAGCAGTCGCCTAGCGCTGGGAGGCTGGAGCTGGCCAGGTTCCTTCGGCTGCTTGCCTCCCAGCTCGCTTCCCGCTTGCTCTGTGCCACCCTTTGTCATTTGCATTTCCCACCATGGGCCCACAGAGGGTGGCGTGGAGCGAGCAGGAGGCGAGCCGGAAGGCAAGCGGCCAAAGAAACCTGGCCAGCTCAAGCCTCCCAGCGCTGGGCGACCGCAGCCAGGGGCAAGCATCCGAAGCACCCCGGCCAGTTTCAAGCCTCTGGGCAGCTTGAACCGGTCAGTGGAGCCAGGGCCAGGAAGAAGCACTGGTGGTAAGGTGCTGCTTTTAACTTTTTACTGTTTTGGATGGCTTTTGCAGGGTGGGATTGGGCTGGTGGGGTTATGTTTTTAGATTTTTTTTTTTGCACGCCCAGGGGCTTGCAGTGTTTTATTTTTAGTTTGGGGGGGGGTATTTTTTCCTTCGGCCGGAATGGATTAAATGGTTTTCAGTGCATTCCTATGGGAAATGGTGCTTCGACTTACGGAAATTTCGACCTACGGCCACTGTTCCAATACGGATTAATTCCATAAGTCGAGGCACCACTGTACACTTATGGCAGTTGGGAATCAAGAGTTATTTTCCTCCAGTACCACACACAATGGTTCAGATCCTGTGTGGAGATTATGCTTTTATTCTTCCCTTTGAATCCCACACTACTAGAATACATAAAGGAACAATGGGCTCAAGAAATAATAGTTTCCCAGCACGTACAACAGATAAATCATTCTATAAGGTGCTCTGAATTTTAAACAAATCATTCTCAACATCATTTGTCCTACCATGATTTCTTTTTAAAACAAACTCAATGATTTGATGTGTTCCAAACGGCCTTGAGCTGAGATTGGAGAATTCAGTCTGTTGGTGTACTGTCTCCATTCGTCTGATTCGAAACGTATTGTCTGTATTGAATTAGGAAGTGAGTCTTGCCTCCTTGGGTGACTTTTCCTGAATTGTATGTTGTTATGAGATAGCCAATAATTATGTTTTTAATCAGTGTACTGGAAGCAGCACACATTTTGACAGTATTAATGTTGCAGCTTAATTCAATAAGAACGGTGGGGGGAGTGCACTTTTCCTGCTTCAATGGTTAATGCCATTGGTTTTTAATTATGTTAGATTTAAAAAGGTCAAGAGCTGCTTCCAAAACATTTATATTTGAATTGGATGAAAGACCACCTTTGCTTCTCCAATTCAAATATAAATCATAGGGAGGGGATCATCTTGGAGCCCTCCTGAATATTTTGATTTTTAATATCAGACCTCTGCCCTTGTTTTAGCAGTGTTTGAAAGTGGGGTTTATGAAGTAAGCTCCTCCAGAGTGCAAACGGATCATTGCACCAATTTATTTACCACAATATAAACCTCAAACAGTTTTCCTTCTTAATACGAAATATCAGATGCCTGTGCATTTAAGACTGAATTTTACAAATTTGTTGGGGTTAAAATACAGTATAAGACTTCCCATGCCTTACTATGTAAGGCAGAGTGTTCTACATACTATTAGTTTAACTGGTAAAACCAGGGAATGACCAGGAAAAAAAATTCTAATAGGAATGACAGAGATGAAATGACTATCTTATATGGTGAAACTTAAATGTGGCCAAAGAGTCTGGGGGTGAGGAATGGGGTTCCTGGTTTGTGTAAAGCAGTTCATTGAAGCTGCCTTCCTTGTGTCTTATTGCCCATTCAAATGTTCCTCCAAATTTTAGCTTGGCTGAGGCAGAAAACGCAGAGCCAAACTGGACGTTAGAGACGATCTGTCATTAGAAGTAAAATTAGAGCTGTAATCAGAGCATGCTTCACTCCTCAGAGACCACCCACACCCACCCACACAAGAGAAAGTTACATGCCAAGATATGTGAGATAAGAAGAGCTGCTGGTGTGACATTCATATACTTTATACAGTTGATGAATTCCATCTTCTCACAGCAGATAATCCAGAGATAACCTGCATTGTGCTTGTGTCTTTTCCATCACACATCTGACCACAGTTTCAGGGGAGTGTTTGAGATCCAAAGTACATGATATGAGAATTAGGGAGTTTGGACCTCATACTGGAGAAAATGTTAAGCACACGCTTCTTTGTGCCATTTTCCTGGCCCAAATCAGAATCCTTTGTATAAAAAATAACAATTTGTGCCTGCATTTCAGTGTGTTTGCTTGCTTTTTTACAATGAGGAAACATAGGCCCTTATTTGATGAGGCGCTGATTCCACATCTAGAAGTGGTGCGTCCCCGAAAAAACTGTTCATTCTAACACAAACTACCTCAACCTGCATTTGGCATGTTACAATCAGTGTAAATATTGGTGGCAAATTACAAGAATTTAAGAAGCTATTGTGGGCATTTGCTGTTGTGCACAGGTTTGTATGACTGGGCCTGCAACAACAAATGCCTACTCTGGCTTCTTAACTTGTGGCAATTCTCAGATAAATTTTATGCTGATTATATCAAACTGGTCGCATAACTAATAGGATTTTGGCTTCTGTTTCATAACTGATCATTTGGGAAACGCATATCTGATGTCTGAAAGTTTTGGCTGCTGGGGAGCATAAAGTTGTAAGAGGAAGAAATATACGTTTACTATAACTTGTGGCCTTGCTCCAAAATAGTGCTTCTTGGGGATGCTGCTAAAGACAGGCTAAGTTTGTCCTTTGATAACATTCAGTGACACTTACTCTATGTCCGGACAGCTGCTTTATGTCATCCATTGTGTTTTTCTATGCCTCCATCAGTAAAAAAGTAATGGTGCTGACTGAGGATGGAGAAGAGTAGAGCTTGTTCAGAGACCAATATCTTGATGTGAAAATGTAGCCACATGAACAGATGTGCCACAGGTTAGCTATATGGAACAGGGTCAGATCAAAACATGTGTCCCTGCCTAATTGCATTAGAGAGCCATTAGGTCCATATCATCCCATCCAGGCTTCTGCTGAATTTGAAACAAGGAGACCTGCATTCATGTGTTCTGCCTTAAGACATTAATGCATAGAATTTTTCCCTGGTGCACATCTATTAAAATCTGTATTGAAAAATGTGTGATTGCCATGCACTTCTCGCATTGACGGAAAAACAAACATTCTCTGCAGGCACTTACTAATATTTAATGGACTTTTTCTGACAGAGAAGATAATGGAAGGGTTGGAGTGGGAGAGATTCACATGAATGAACAGTACTGCAGAAGTCATGAAGCCAGCGTTGCATGGAGAGCAAAGTTTATAAAAACAACCAAGGTATCTCAATGGCCCATGACAAATCTGTTTGAAAGAGATAGCTAATTCTCTCCCCCCACCGCCCCAATTTACTCCTCACCACATGCTTCAAAAAAGCCTCCTGGATATACTTACTTAGCTCCTCTGACAAAAAATTGTCAATCTCCTGCTTAAGTGACTTTTTTGCACTTACACAGTTGTCCTGGCATATCTTCCCATATGTTGTCAATGTGTATATAAGCACAAAACATTTGTAGTACCGTTTTCTCCTTTCGCATCAGCCATAAAGACCTCTTGTTTTCAAATTAATTACTCCTTTGAGCAATTTATTGGCTTGGTTCCATTCCCCATCATCTCCTCCATAAACTCTTGTTTGCTTGCGGCTTTTTCCTTGCTATTTGAATGCCAAGTTTGTGAGTTGTGTTCTCTTTCTGGGACTTGTAACCTCAAAAGTCCTGTCACATAATTATGGCTGCCCTTGGCTCTTTTTGAAATGACTAGTTTGTAATGCTTACACAAAGGCACCCCCATAATAACACTATTCAACTTTGCACACTTTTTGCCCATGTGACAGATTCATCTTAAAACCACTTTTTTTAAAAAAAAAAGTCGGTCTCTTTATTTAGTTTAAACAAGGAAGCTTTGGGTCTCTAAATGTCGTAGTAAAACGTCCAGCTGTGTACAAATGGCGTCTTGAAATTATCTACCCTATTGCTGGAAAGAGAAATAGGGAGGCATCATTTCACTAAATTTCTTCAGGGGAAGGACAGATTCCTCAATAATTTCTCAGAAGTGGCACTTAGCACTCTGCCATGGTTGTAGCACAGCTTTATTCCCCCCTCCCCCAAGTATTTCTGGTTTTGCATAACACATGTTGGCAGTCTGACCATTATTTTGCTTTATAGGGATGTGTGAGTTATTTTCCCTGACCCAATCTGGATCTGGATCTTGTCAGGACCAACCCATTCTAAGGGGTTTTGTGGGCATCCTGAACTGATTTGTTTTGGTGGTCCATGCCTATATTTGTATGTCTTTGGATCAGCGTTAAAAACAAACAACCAAACTGTAGGAAAACCCTTTGGAGGTGATCCTTCAATTTTGGGAATGTGGCAGACCTGAAATAGAGGGTTTAGTGTGCTCACATTTCAGATAGCCATCTTTTTTTTTTTTCAAGTGTGGATAAAAATTGCCTCAAGAGTAGTTTTTTCAACAAGAAAGGAATGATCTCTCAGACCACTCTAAATGCAAAGCCAGCAGCAATGATTTGCAGAGAATCCCCAGACAGATTTGTTTTGTAGATGATTCTCCCATCTGCTATCCTACCTTCGAGAAATATGTCCAGACAACACATTCAAATGAATTTTTCACTTATTGAAGATAAAATGGCCTACAAGTCTAAAAGAAAACGAAAGGCTGAGTTTGACCAAGAAATACTTGATTCTGCTTGATTCTTCCAACAGACTACAAGAGAAACAGGCATTGGCATTTCTTTTCACCAACAAGGAGAAAAGAAAAACGGAAAACATAGAAAAGAGGTATCAGCATGTATGACAAATAATGACCTCAGAGCACTATAAAACTTGATAACATTCTTTGGTAGTTTGAAGTCTGTGGTGACTCATCACAGCTGACATTTATCCCTGAAAGGGTTAATTCTAGTGTGAAATCAGATAAACTTTCCCAATCATATCAGTGTCCATCTGGGTATGAAGATGCATTTTGTTCCATTGTTTCACTCATGGTGAAGTATATATTTTGAACATCCACATGTATGCTATCAGCATGACTAATTCTATCAGCTTTATTCATCTAAATTGCTTCTATGCATAGAAGTCCAAAGGTTATTGAAAATTCGTAACATTTTGGAAGTTACAGGCACTCTTACTTCAATTATACAGAATCCAATCTTACAACTATGAACAAAGCTGTGGGTACAAATATTTAAATTTACATAAAACATTCCAGATTTTTACAGCTATGAAAAAACTGTAGGCACAAATGCATAAAAGGCAGTATATTAAGACTAAACTTAAGTTGCAGGAAAATACTTAAGTCAGAAAAAATATTTCAATTCAAAATGCAGGAGCAGAACAGGTACAGTAAAAATGCCCAAAGGAATGTTTTAATTATGCTCTTAAAAAAGGGCTTATAGCATCAAAAGGCTAAATAAAAAAGCAAAGTGTATGATTCTTAAAATATGAAAGTTCTTAAAAATGAATATCTATGAAAGTAAAAAACATTTTAGCTTTTAAGCATATCTTCCTTCCTTCCTTCCTTCCTTCCTTCCTTCCTTCCTTCCTTCCTTCCTTCCTTCCTTCCTTCCTTCCTTCCTTCCTTCCTTCCTTCCTTCCTTCCTTCCTTCCTTCCTTCCTGTCTGTCTGTCTGTCTGTCTGTCTGTCTGTCTGTCTGTCCCTCAAGATCTCCTCTCAAAGGGATAGGAAGCCTGCCTGCCTGCCTGCCTGCCTGCCTGCCTGCCTGCCTGCCTGCCTGCCTGCCTGCCTGCCTGTCTGTCTTCTCATGGCTACCCAAATGTCCTAATGTGCAAAAGCCTTGTGAAAGGAATTACCTTATGACATCCTCCCTGCAGTTTAACTGCAGTGCGGGAAACTGATGTGTGTGCTTGTGCAATATGCCACAGGCATATTTGTGCAGTGAAAGATAGAACATGCACGTATCTGTCACTTTTGAACCTCATCCACGAGAGTCTCTAAAATTATACCTCCTGTTAAATTCTTTTCGACGGTAATTTCTTTTCTTTTCTTTGGATCAAAATGATTAAGAGTGGCTAAATTTCTCATGGGATATAAAAAATTTTGCACAGCACTAGTAAAAGCTGAATCTTTGCTAAAAATGTTGAAATGGAATTTAATAATCAAGTACCATTTGCCAGAACTTGGAAAATTTGCAAATGATACCAAATTGGGTGGAATACCTAATACCCTAGAAGACAGAAACAAAATGCAAAATGACCTTGATAGGATGGAGCACTGGGCTGAAAGCAACAGAATGAAATTCAACAGGGATAAGTGCAAAGTACTGCACCTCAGAAAAAGAAACCAATTGCACAGTTACAAGATGGGGGATACCTGGCTCAGCAAAACTGCGAGTGAGAAGGATCTTGGAATTGTCGTAGATCACAAGCTAAATATAAGCCAACAGTGTGATGTGGCTACAAAAAAAGGCAAATGCTATTTTTTGTTGTTTAGTCGTTAAGTTGTGTCTGACTCTTTGTGACCCCATGGACCAGAGCACGCCAGGCCCTCCTGTCTTCCACTACCTCCCGGAGTTTGGTCAAATTCATGTTGGTAGCTTCAATGACACTGTCCAGCCATCTCGTCCTCTGTCATCCCCTTCTCCTCTTGCCCTCACACTTCCCCAACATCAGGGTCTTTTCCAGGGAGTCTTCTCTTCTCATGAGATGGCCAAAGTATTGGAGCCTCAGCTTCAGGATCTGTCCTTCCAGTGAGTACTCAGGGTTGATTTCCTTCGAAATGGATAGGTTTGTTCTCTTTGCAGTCCAGGGGACTTTCAAATGCTATTTTAGGCTGGAGACTTCACAGTCTGTTTCCTGTATTACCTTTGTCAGAAGGGCAGCAATGAAGGGACTGTGTGTGTGTTTAGTCATTTAGTCATGTCCGACTCTTCGTGACCCCATGGACCAGAGCACGCCAGGCCCTCCTGTCTTCTACTGCCTCCCAGAGTTGTGTCAGGTTCATGTTGGTTGCTTCGCAGACACTGTCCAGCCATCTCATCCTCGGTCGTCCCCTTCTCCTCTTGCCATGAAGGGACTAGATAAGATCGTCAAGTGTATGTGTCACTGGAGACCAAGATCACACACAACACTTGTATTTCTGATCACCATGTATGGGTGTGAAAACTGGACAGTTAAGAAAGCTGACAGGAAAAAAATGATTCATTTGAAATGTGGTGCTGGAGAAAAGCTTTGCAGATATCTTGGACTGCCAGAAAGACAAATAAAGGGGTCATAAATCAAGTCAAACCTGAACTATCTCTGGAGGCACAAATGACAAAATGAGGCTGTCCTAATTTGGGCACATCATGAGAAAGCGGGATTCTCTGGAAAAAACAATAATGCTGGGAAAGATGGAAGGCAGCAGGAAAAGAGGAAAACACAAAATGGATTGACTCCCTAAAGGAAACCATAGGCTTCAGTTTACAATAACTGAGCAGAGTTGTTGAGGACACAGCATTTGGGAGATCACTCATTCATAAGTCAGAGGTGACTCGATGACACATAACAACAATTACTACTACTTAGTTAAAAGTCAACATTTTATTCGTTCACTTATTTACACTGTTTCTCCTCTAAGATTTCAGGGTGGGGTTATAGAAGCAAATTAGAACTACAGTATTTAAACTTGCATTCTACATGGTATCTTATTTTTTATGTGTATACATCTCTGTGCTTGTACACTGGAGACCAGATACATCTTCATGTTGCAAGGGAGACCTGTCCCAGACTGGGATTCTGGTGTCAGGCATGAGAGATTTTATTTTTGTGCTGACTACTGTGATCCTGGTACAGGATCCTGTGATCCTTGCTCTGCTGCAAAGGGGAGGAAACCATCCATAGCTATGTACATGCTGCTTATTAGAAGTAACATTTAACTTGGTGATGATGAATGAGAGGTAAATATATCTTGCAGTACAAAGTTTTAGTTTGAGCTGGTAGAGATTGTGTGTGGACCCTGAGGAATTATAGGTTTAAGTAACCAACCAATAGGAACAAAGACAATATTTCTACAAGGCAAATGCAAACAAAATATTTATAAGGGGTTGGGGATAGATAATAGGGCTGGCCATGGTAAACAGGAACAGCTGTCAAATATACAGTTGACTATATGTAGTAAAGTCCACGTGTTTCCCAGATTAGGTTTTTCCAAAATGTCCCTGGGTGATATCCTCTGCCTTCATTTGCAAACAAATGGTTCGTCTGGATTGTAATAGAGAAGCAAGAATGCACTGCCCTTCCCTACACTGTTTATTTTCTAAATTTTGTCCTGGTTCAATAAATTACACATTTCTTTATTTTAGTGGGTTAAATAATACCAAACAAACCAATGGACCAGAGTTCTTTTTCATGTATAAAATGGTTTTATTGAGGCTTTCATAATACCCTTCAGTTTCTGTGTTAAATTGATGTTTAAATTGGAATAAAAGTAAAAACCCTGGCAGTTTAGAATTCACTTCATCTGGTGGCCAGCTATGTTAACAATCACATCATATGCCAGCACTTACATGAGATGAAAGGAGTCCCTGGGGCACTGAAGCTGCATTTTAGAAGCAGAGTGAAAATATAGTTAAAAGTCTGTTTCATCATTCTATTCTGCAAAATGAAAAATTATTTTAACTGGAATCTGAAAGGTTATGTTGCGGGTTATTTAGGGCAGATTAATTTTGGAAAACTGAATGTCAATTGTTGATCAGTATTCTGGACAGGAAGTGTTCGGCACAATGTCAGCAAATTTTCTTTTATTCCAGCCTATTGAACACTTGGAGGAAATGGCATATTGTTAGCATATGAATAACATCAAAGCCTCACATTGCAAGATAGAATTCAGCCTCCTGAGATAAAATACAAGGACTTCACTCTGTGGATTTAAGTGCCTCCCTTGTCTGCTGGAATTCAAAAAGTCCCCTCACACCCAAATACCACTGTAGCACAGGCTACTCAAATCTCTGCCCTAGACTCACCTCCTCCCATATTTTTTGACAGCAAACCATATTTTCTTACAAGAAATGCAGCGACTTATTTGATTTAATAATTGGTTTGCATACAGTAGAACAGGCAAGGAGCAAGTGATTTTTTCAACCCCTGGATTCTGACATGAGGGGGAAAGCTGTACACAATATGTGCAGGATATGTTTAAAATGGGGAGCACAATGGGAGCATCATAGCTTCATCTGGAGAAAAAACCAAGCTATAATTCAGCATCATTAAACTGAGTCTAGGCAAGTCTAAGGCTCAGCATTCCCCCTTTCCTGTTGTCCTTGCATGTTGTACAAAGATTCAGAGACGGCAGGTAACAGCAGTGAGTCGAAAATGGATGTGAAAGCTTTCTAGGTGTCCTCCCTGTGGTTCTGCCAAAGGCTTGTGCCTATAATCTTAACTAGAGGTAACCATGGAGCAAAGAACAACATTTGGCTCAGATGCTGAATTGTTCTCAGGACAGGATTTTGGGTGCTGCGTGCTAAACTTTTAGCATTAGATGTGAACCAGCCAACATGTGTATTTCTAAAATTTGCACAGCAGTTTTGCAAATAGAAGATGAATAAATTTGACCTCATTTACTTGAATTGCACAAAACTAGAAATTTGATCTAATGAAGTACTATCAATATCATGCTTTTAGGTAGTGATGGCTTCATGATGTAGGATAACGAATAGAAATACTATGAAAAATGTATAGCAATTGGAATCTTTGTTTGAATTTTCTTTTTGTCTTCTAAGTTTATCCAGTTTTTCCCATTGGGGGTTAGATCCAGACCAAGAGAGAAGAGGCCCACTGAAACCAAGAGAAATTAAGTTAGCTGACTCTGAGCTCGGGTGGGCTATCTCCACAGACCAAACACCCATCCCAGACAGCTTAGAAGGCTGTGCACACTCCTGTGGTCCTTATCCAATTTGTTCTTAAAATTCTTTTAAAACTGAAGCAGCCCTTTGCTCCCTCTAGTGGCCAGAAAATTATTTTTTTTAATTGGGGGGATTGGGAACCAGGGTTGTGGCCAAACATGGCAAAATTGCTTCAACACCCCCAGAGGGCACAAAGGAACTTTTTGAGCCCAACTTTTTTTTTAAGGGTATACAATAGCTGGTGATGGGAAGCTGCATTTGGGCACCTGGGAAGGCTGCATTTTGCTCACCCCTGGTCTAAGCCATATTAGTTTTGGATTTGACTGATAGCAAACCCCTATTCAGGTATTCAGAAAAGGGTTAGTTTGAACATGTGAGGAAGGAGGGAGGGCTAGTGCCTCCCCCTCCATTCTTTCTCTTTTCATATGGAGTATCCTAGTCCGAAGAGAGAAGTCTGCTGTTCACCTGGGGAATTTCCAGGTTTGTTATCTCTGATTTTTTCCAGGTCCGCCGAAGTGTAAAGAGATTCCATAAGACTGTTCAGTCAAAATTATTAACATGCTTAGCCTAAACATGTTTTGAAAAGAGAGCTTAACAACCCCAATGTTGCTTTCTCCACGTGGCTGATAATGTATCTAAGAGAGGAGATGTTGCTGCTCACATGGTTGTTATTCATGGTTAAATCCTTCTGTAGATGCAACATGCTCCATGTGGTACATCTGACAATGGAGAGGAGAGAAGGTAGCTGCTCCTTTCTAACTGTGATGAAGGATCTGTTTCAGTGATGACTATTCTGGCCTCATGTGCAGACAGATGATTAGGCACACCGGCAACAATGTACAATAGTTTGCTGTTGTGAAATATCAAATTAGAAACTGCTCGCCTATGCTTTGTACCTGAGAAACTGGGGCCAAGAGAGGAGTCACTTGCCAAAGGCCACTTTATTAAAGGTAAGGTATGACTGAAGAGAGATAAAGGTTGTTGTTGTTTTGACTTATATACAGTCGTGTCTCGACTTATGACTGTCCCGACATACGACCATTTTGAATTCTGACCAGCTCCGGGTTCAAAATTTTGCTTCGACTTGCAGCCAGAGCTTTGAGTTACGATCAAAAGAGGCAGGGGGAAAAAGCAGGGAATTCAAATTAGAGGGCTAACTGTTGGTCGGGGAAGAGCTTCTTTGTAGCTCTTTCACCCGAACGGTTAGAGTGTGTGCGTCAGAGGAGGCTTGGGACTGCCTGGTGTTGCTTTATGGTTCTGAGTAAGTACATTTACAGGGTTTTGCAGGGTGGGTTTGGGCTGGGGGGGTTATGTTTCTGTGCTGTGATTTTTGTGTGTGTTTTGGTGTGTTTATTTTTTCAGCCCCAGTGCCTTCTGATGGGGGCTTGCTGGGCTGTTTATTTTTTATTTTTTTAAGCCCCAGCGCCTTCCGACAGAACTGCTGGGTGCTTTTTTTGTTTTGGTTTTTTTTTAAAGCCCTAGCGCCTTCCGATGGGGCTGCTGTGTGCTTTATTTTTGGTTTGTTTTTCTTAAAACCCCAGCGCCTTCCAACGGGGCTGCTGTGTGCTTTTTTTTTTTTTTTTCCGGAACGGATTAATTGCATTCCAATGCATTTCAATGGGAAATGGTGCTTCAACTTACAACCATTTCGAGTTACGTCTATCTTCTGGAATGGATTATGGTCGTAAGTTGAGGCACCACTGCACCACCCCATGATGTTAAAGCACTCTCTGGGCAGTTTGCAACATAATTGTGCAAACAACACTTTGCTCCCCAGTGAGCTCATTTTACCAACCTCAGAAGGATAGAAGGCTCAGCCAACTTTTTGCTGGCTACCCGAATCTGTTGAGATCAAACTCATGAGCAGAGGCTTAACTACAGTACTGTAGTTTAACCATTGTGCTATGGGGCCCTTCTGCTAAATGGTTTTCAATTACCTATGTGGCCTTGCATCACACAATTGTGTAAGAGTGATTGTGTAAGGCTCTCAGCCTTGTACTGGTTGTAAGACTGGTTGCTCAACTATTGCATGAGCTTCTGCATGATGGGGCTATGTTGGAATAGAATAAAGCTTACACAGTTTTCTTTATGTTCCAAGCAGAATACCGGCCCATGTGACAGATCGGTCGAAATGTGTAAGAATATTCTTAAGCTAGTTATGAACAGTTTCTAGTAGGAGATGGGAAGAAATGCATAAGAATAGCAAATTAATAGCAGAAAAGATACTGTCACCGGCTTCCTTTATATTTATATTACACCCCCCCCATTTAAAAAAATCCTTCTTCTCTTTCTAAGTATTTCTCCACTTCTTAAGTTATAGGAAGATTTAGAATCCATTCTTCTGTTTCAAAGCACACCTGGGAGAAACAATTCCCAGAGACAAATCTATATAATTAAAGGCTAGATCTGCCAATAACATGCCTGATCATTTGGGAGTACTATTGGCCCGGCTGCACTTAAGCATGTGGTGAAGATTTAAAGACATCTCAGGTGGTCTGAAAGTCTTGCCACCCAGACTGGTTTAAGTTCTTAGTATACTATAAATACAAGTCAGAAGCTATACACTATTGTTAAAAAGCCCCATGGACGTTCTTTAACTTGCAATAAGTCAGCAAAGAATGGTGAATTTAAAGCCCATGATTGGAAGTGAAACTGGGAGACTGATGGCTTTTAAAGTCATCCATCTAACAGCTTCATTTCAAATCAGGGACTTCAACCAGAATACTCTTCCCTGCTGATCTACCAGTGCTCCAGGTGGATCCTTTCCTATTTTGGGAGGTGTGCAGGATAGGGAACACTATGATTCTGCCACACATATACTCCAATATCCTTAAGAATCTAAAAAAAATATATCCCCATTAATTTATTTAAAATATTTATGCCCAGCCCTGCTTTTCTGTTGCTGGAACACAGAGCAGCTATCCAGGGCTAGCTCTATCATTAGTCAAAGTGAGGCAGTCACTTCAGCTGGCAGGGTGCCAGGGGTGGTAAGTTTGCTGTTGCTCTTCCACACCAAGTAGGCCTCCACTACATTTTCTCAGAGCAGCTATTTCCTTAATATGCTCCAAGAGGTACTTGAGAAGTAAGGCATTGTGATAGGACTTACAAGGAAAATGGCTTCTATCAAGGACCACATAGACGGAGACACTGAAGGAATGGCCAACTGCAGGTAGACCAGGTCCTCCTAGTAGATAGAGAAAGATGGGATTCCTCTGGTGCTTCAGTTCCCAAACAGCACACAGCCACCCAAGTCAACAAGCAGAAGGGCATTTGACAGGTCTTCAGGAGAGGGTCTTCTCAAAGAGTCACTAAGGTTGCTGCCTTCTCCGCCTAGAGTGGTTGGGGTATGTATGTGTGTGGTTTTGTTGGAGCATCAGCAGGAGCTTTGATGAGTGTCTTCTGTGAGTGTTCACAAGCATGGTGTGTAGGAGGCAGAGCTTAGCTTTCAAACTCAAATGGTGATAGAACCTGGGCCACCTCTGCAGCAACCATCAACAATGAAAAACCAACAACCCAATAATAATTTTTAAAAGAAAATAAAATTAAGATAGAGAACACCATATAACATTTCAAAATGAAATGATTTAAATATACCACCAGGCACCTCAGAAGTTAATCATGCCGAAGTTTCACTCAAATGCATGCATTTGGCATGGAAACGTCAAAAAGAGGCCAGAAGTAAAACTTCCCCAAACCAGTGGTAATGGTGGCTGGAAGGTTTCAGAGGAGTTGTAGCCTCCAAATGTGTGCATGCTGAGGTGGAATGAAATAGTCTTAATTTTCCAGCAGTTCCAAACTGTGGTGCAGAGCTTAATGTGAGACTGCATTTAACACCAGGGAACTCTCCAAAATGTCAAGTTTTATTCCTGCCAGACATATTAATGAAGGTTAAAAGGACAACTTGTGTCTTTGAGAAACTTCCTATAATCTCTGTTTCCCTGAAAATAAGACCTGACCTGAAGATAAGCCCTAGTATGATTTTTCAGGATGCTCGTAATATAAGCCCTACTCCCCAAAATAAGCCCTGTCCTCCACCACTGTGCAGCAACCAGAAGATGACATGACTGTATCTGAATAAACGTAGATTGTTGTGCATGAAAAAATAAAGTACCCCCTGAAAATAAGCCCTACTGCTTTTTTGGAGCAAAAATTAATATAAGACCCTGTCTTATTTTCGGGGAAACACAGTATTTATTTTCAAAGTAAGATTCTTCTGGAATATATCTCATACACATAAACATTAATGTTTCATCTTCCCCATGTCATAAAATGATCAAGTCATGACTCTAATAGATATCCAGTGTGCTGTAGAGGACAGAGTGAGTGATGGACTAGAGACCTGGGTTCAAATCTTCACTCAGCCATGGGTGAATATCTCACATACCTAGAAAGCTCTATTAGTGTTGCTATAAGTCGATTCTGACTTAATAGCACAGAGGACACACATGACTATAGCACACCAGTGAAATATGTCTACTGTTGACCAGCTTATATGGAGTTGCTGCATTGATTTCCTCCCTACTGTGGTTAACAAATAAGGAGCCAGTCTCAGAAATCAGCAGCCCTCCCTTTTCTTTAGTAATGTTTCCTTGACCCATCTTCTTTTAAAGGGCAGTCACAAATCCTGGCTGAAGGAAAAAAGATGGTTAGCAGAGTTACAGAAAATGGTGGTGCTGCCAGTGGAGGATTAAGAGGAGACTTTGCATCAGAAACAGCAGGACTTAAGCGCTGGGGGTGGGTGTTCCTGAGCTAGCTAGCTAGCTAGCTAGCTAGCTTGCTTGCTTGCTTGCTTGCTTGCTTGCTTGCTTGCTTGCTTGCTTGCTTTATTTATTTATTTATTTATTTATTTATTTATTTATTTATTTATTTATTTATTTATTTATTTATCTATTTCTACCTACCTACCTACCTACCTACCTACCTACCTACCTACCTACCTACCCTTCTCATCTAGTGTCTGAGCACTATTCTGGGTGGCAGTTAAAAACACAAATACTCATCCCCGCCCACAAAGACATAAAGAAAACCAGAAAGCGTTAATGACCCAGGATATCCAAAAAGAAAGAAACTTGGACCTCAAACCAAAATCAATGATCAATTTAGCCATTGGATTGCTCCTCCTTATGGCTAATGTTAGTAAGCAGGGGACAGAACATGAAAACAATTTTTTTTTTCCAACTACAGCTCACAGCTTCTGAGATCAACAGTCTATAAAAGCAATTTTTCCACTGTTACGTCAGCAACAACTCAGTGTATCATTTGATACATGATTGGTTTTCTGCCTTACTGTTACTTCCAATCATCACGCCTTCCCCTACAAGATGGGAGAACAAGGGAGAAAAGGGTTATAAAATGCCAGCTTTCTCTTGATGCACAAACGAGCTCAGAAAATAAGGGCTTTCTTTTAATCCCCCTCTGACAGTGAGAAAACTCTCTCCCTGTTGGGAGCTGTTTCAATGCCGAGCAGACATCTGCTTGGACAGGTGCCCCTGCAAACACCCTAGAGCTCTGAATCTGTTATGGCCGGGCCTTCGTAGGCAGAGCCATTCTCTCTATTGGCTCTTATTATTTGAGCCCAGCAGGAGATGGCAGAGGACAAGATTGCAGTTCACGGATGTGTTGAGAAAGCCACCGTCCTGTCAATGGTCCTCCCTGCTGACATGATGAATGGAACCAAGAGGAGAAAGCAGTGGAATGGCAAATAACTGCATGAGACCCTTAAGCCAAGATTGCTGCTATTCTACAACTACCCATGGAAAGTTACTTGAAGTGGCCCTTACACTGGGGGGTTTGCTAGAAGATACTGTTTGTCTTCTTTCTTTCCAAAGTACGTGTAAGGAAAGGCCCCATCTGGAGCTTGGGTCTCAATTTCCCTGTCAGGATCTAACCACCTGCTGCATGATAGCAGAGATTCCTCCCATTAAGATACTGTTCCTGGGAAAATCCAGCCTTTCCTCAACTACTGTGAGGACTGCGGCTGAACTTTGACAGAAGTACCGTAGAAAGTTGTGGAGGAGGGACAGAGAACGTTGTCCTTGCCAATCAAAAAAATCCAAGTGTTTTTCCCCCTGTGAGTACTGGCTCTGCTACAACAAGGGAATGTGTATCCGGCAGAAGGCAGAAGCAATTAATAAGACTACTGCAGGAGGAAACAGTTGCTCCTGGATTCTTTTGCAAGCTGCTTCTGTAGGAACTTCATCCTTCACCAGGCAAAGTGACTGTAACATCTCATCAGCTTATTTGACTCCCCAGCTATCCCTGTCACATGGAATGCACATGCTGTCCATTTCCTAAAACGGAACCTTCAGCTATAGACTTGCTTCAAAAACTAAATGGACTTGATAACTGTGCGGCATTCTAAATAATGCAGGCGTTTAGTATTTTCTGAAAATGTATTTTGTTCCCGAGGAAAGCTTTGTTTTACTGGCTTTTTTCCACTATCCAGGGAGGTTTTGTTCCTGTAAAAGGTTTATAAATCAGAACTAAGAAGTAAATAACAAGAATCAAAAACTGTTACTTTTTGGGACAACAAGTCTCAGAATCTCCCTACTAGCTTTATCAATAGTGCATGGCAGGTAATTCCATATAGGACACAAAACTACAGTGGTGCCTCGCTTGACGACGTTAATTCGTTCCAGCGAAATTGCTGTAGAGCGAAAACGTCGTAAAGCAAAATAAAAAAGCCCATTGGAATGCATTGAAAACCGTTCAATGCGTTCCAATGGGCTGAATACCTGCTTGTCCAGCGAAGATCCTCCATACGGCGGCCATTTTCGGGTGCCTGTCTTGCGAAAAATGCCTCCTAAAAACAGCGGGGAGCCATTTTGAGTAGCTGGCGGCCATTTTGAAAACCCGACGATCAGCTGTTTTGATCGTCGTAATGCGAAGAATCAGTTCCCGAAGCAGGGAACCGATCGTTACAAAACAAAAAAAACCCATTAAAATATCGCAAAATTCATCGTGGATTCATCGTTATACGGGGTAATCATTAAGCGGGGCACGACTGTATCAGCATATTTCCCCTACTCTGGCTGTCTTGCATTGGCTGCCTGTTTGTTTCCACATTGATTTTAAAGTGTTAATGATGACATATAAAGCCCTAAGCGGTTTAGGATGTCGATATCCAGCAAAACGCCTCCTCCCACCTAGATCTACCCAAATCACTCATTATAGCCAGGAAGGGCAGCTGAGGGGCCTAATGCTGAGGGAGGCCCAGAGAGAAAGAACAAGAAACCGGGCCTTCTCGGCAGTGGCCCCTTGCCTTTGGAACAGTCTGCCCCCAGAGATCTGTCTGGTTCCCTCGCTGGGTGTTTTTAAGAGCAAACTTAAGACCTGGCTCTTTAGGCAGGCTTTCCCTCCTGTCATCACTTGAATATTTTCCACCTATCATGAACTGTATTACTATTGTTGTTTTTTTATTTTATTAAATTGTTTTTAATTTATTTTTTATTGTTAGCTGCCCAGAGTAGACTTCTGTCTAGATATATTTAATAAACCAAATAAATAAATTCTGATGTGAGTTAATGACCTCCAAAATATCCTATCATTAACAGCTCTGCTCAGATTTTGCAAATCAATAGTATCTCGTGTTATTCTCTTTTCCTGATGCCTCAGCTTCCTAGCAAAATTGTCTTTTCCAGTAAATTCTCCTCAGATCTTAAAAACTAACAGCTGTGGTTTCCTTTATTAGGACAATCTGTCTCATGTTAGATATTCCTGTCTTTCTGCCCTCCCCTTTTTTCAGAAATATTATCTTTTCTGGTCAGAGCTCTATTAATATTACACATGCAGGGTAGGATACACTCAGTTTACTCGTTTTTGCTATAGTGAATGTTCAGGATTGACTTGATTGAGCACTCATTTTAAATGTGAACATTAGAAATGAGGGTATTCATATTCATATATGAATATCCCTGTGCAGCTGGACTTAATGAGGGTCTGGCCCCCAAGGCTGTACCATCCACTCAGGTGTCGGTGCTGCAGCACCAGTCCCACTCATCCTTCCAATCATGCCTGGAGCCCTGCTCTCTTCCTGCTTGGCTGGCCACTCCAGGCAGGGGGTGGGAGGATGAGTCTCTCTGCACAGCTGCTGAGTGACCAGCTGAGTAGGGAGAGAGTGGTGCTCTGGGCAGAGTTGGAAGGATGAGCATGACTGGCACCACAGCAGGATGCATGAATGGACGGGCAGCCCTCGGGGATGAACCCTTGTTAAGTCCAACATGTTGGGGATATTCGTATATGAATATGAATACTCCCATCTCTAGTGAATATGTTTTTCAACTGTTTATGTTGCACTTACCCACACCTTTGCTTCACCATTTCATTATGTCCAAAACAGCCCTTCAAAATATTTTGGTAGAGAAGGAGTACAGGAGAATCCCAGCAGTTCTTGCTGCTGTCCTCTGAGCAACCCATAGTACAGGTCATGTGCTCATCTTCTGGGATCCTTTAGTTCTGGATAATTCTATATGAGGGAAATTTCAGTTGGAATTTGTGTGTAGGGTATATATATATATATTTAAACTTCCGTTTTAAAAACCAGGAAATTCACAATTCACAAAGAGACACCAAGCAAGAGAAAATCATAGACGCTGACTCCCCTTTTTTTCATCAGCTAGACACTTTTCACCCAAACATAAAGCAATTGTCATGCTATTTTTCAACAGGTGTGAATAGTTCTAAGTACAAGAGGGTATCCTGTAGACCATCTTGACTGCTGCCATTGTCAACATTCAGGCTGCCCTTTGTTATGTAAAGTTTGGCATCCCTTTTCCTGCTGGCAACATGTGCATGATATTGTGCAGCAACATTGGGCCATTTCCTGGTGTCTTGAATTGTGGATACAGAAGCACAATATTCCACATTCATAACCTGGAGGTTTTTTGAAGAACTGATTCCCCCCCCCCCCCTTTACGTAGGGTGCAGCTACAGCTCCACACATCTACAGTATGTGTCTTAAGGGAATAGAAAATGGAAGTGAGAAAAAACCAACTAAGAAAGGAAAACAGGACGGAGGGGGTGTGTGTCAAGGGCAGGCACAGGGCATAGTCTCCACTGACAGCCAGTTTTAAAAGAGAAATATACAGTGGGGTCTTGATTTGAGAACTTAATCCATATTGGAAGGCGGTTCTCAAGTCAAAAAGTCTGTAAGTCAAGTCTCCATTGACCTACAGTGCATTGAAAACCGATTAATCCCGTAACAGGCCATTTTTGTTCCATTTTGTTTTTTTCCTGGTCTGTAAGTCAATTCTCAGTCTGCAAGTCAAACCTAAATTTTGCGGCCAGAGAAGTCTGTAACTCAAAAACTCTGTAAGTCAAGCCGTCTGTAAGTCAAGGGTCCACTGTAGAAGCTCCTAATTTTTCCAACTGTATGATCTTTCATTTAGCCAGCAGGGTTTGCCTATGTAACTGAGAGATACAGTAGCCTGAAAGTTCCATTTGGCAGGAATATAGAGACACACCAAACGAAAAGATGCACTGTGACATTGGTTTATAAAACTTTGGATAAAATTCAACTATCTAATAATCTGCGGCATCTAGGACTCCTGGGTGGGTGTTTATGGCAAGAACTTCTTGTGTTTCATCAGTGTCTGTCTGAACAAAACAGGAATACAGCTGAAATACTGAATTAATTGTACACATATGGATATTTCTTGTTTAGTAAAGCGAAGGCAACAGAAAATACAAATTTTATTGCTAGCTCTCCCCAAACGCACTAAAGTGAAAATAGATGGCTTTTACATTATTATGAAAGAGAGGTAATACGATTCTCCTTTTTAAAAGCGTTTCCCCCACCCTGCTATCAAAACATCTAAACAACAAAAGGGATTTTTTTTACTACTAGCTTTCTCTAAGTATTTTCCATTAAGAACGTGATACCATGGCTCTCATTCTATGGTAAATTAGAGTCTTACTAAATCATTAGGGCTTTGTTCCACTGCTGCAATATTATTGATTCTTGTGTTAACAAGCAGAAAATGCTAATCAACATTATAATTTTTTTTATTGTTGCTGTTGGACAGTTACGGTATATTGTTTTCTTGTGTTGAGTATCAGCCAGTCAGGATACACTATGGTAGTGCCTTGGTATGGGCTTTTATTTCACTTTGAATTTCAGCACAGGAAGTTGTCTGTTGAGGATATAAGCAGATTCATGGAAGACCAACCCAAAACTCCCATCTAGTTCAGCATTACGTTGCCTGTAGGGATTAATAAAATAATGACAGAAAGCTCACAAACAAGACCTCAAGGCAACACCCTTTTATTTTCTTGTTACCATATCACCTAGTACACTTTGGCCAGTGGTGAGGAAAACATCCTTTAAAATACCCCGCCCAATATTTCCAGCAGCCTATTTTCTATCTATTTATTTAATCCCCCGCTAAGTCCATTGATGAAGGCAAGTGACAACTCAGCGTTGTGATCATTGATCACCCTGAAATTTTAAAACAGAAGGATGTTACACATGTCTTGTGACTGAGTGTGTAAATTTATTAATTAATCATGTAGCAAGCATGCAAGTGTGAACCAATCATAACTGTGGAACACATTACCTTCACGAATACACTTTCTCCAACTCAGATCAAAATATGCAGATACATATTTTCAGGAAAGACATTGCAGAGGGTGCTTGCTTGCCTTGGGAGGATAATTTATTCTGAAAGAAGCTTTAAAACTCATGAAACAGTCATACTAATGATGACCATTTAATGGCCAGAATCCTGCTGATGTTTGTCTAAGGTTTACATAACATGCTGCAGCTGGTTCCTGCCAATTGATGCGATGCGATGCTGGGGCCCAGTCATGCACCCAGTTGCACAACTGAGATGTGTCCTGGTACCTTGTTGGTTAATCACAAGTTGCAGCAGCAAGATATGCAAAATTTAGACAATTACCAGTAGGATTCTAGCCACTGAACATCACTAGAATCAGTAGTCAATCCTTGGCTACAAAATCATTTGATTGTTCATCTATTTAGGCATTAACCAAAGCCAAAGCAAACAAAAAAGTGGCTGGAAAGGGCTAGTTGCAAGGGGAAGCCAGTGGTACGCCCATTCTACCCATTGATTCTCCCCAGTGGATCCCAGCTGTCACACCCACAAAATGAACAGAATAGAAACAAATAGGTTGCCATAAATCTATTATTTGGCTGCACCTTCTATTTTCAGTCTTGGATTTGGACACCCTCTTTCCCCATTTTCCTCAGATCACATGATGCAGAAAAATCTGTCTTCCAGCCAGCAATTGCTGCTTCTGCTACTGCAGATATTCTGCATTACTTTGGATTGCCAATGGCTTTAACACTAATGTAGTACTACATTTGGTTGTGCCACAGAAACCTCTGCACAGCATTCTGGGAGCAGGAAAATATCATGGCCCATGACAGCTTCAGTCACTGATATCCATGCTAGCTGAAGCCATAGCAGGAGTAAAATCCTGCATCCATCTCAAATAAAATAAGGTTTTCTGTGGTATACCCAAATACATCTATCATACTTCTCATGGAGTGACAATGTGGTTAATGCTTGCATGGGTTAGGCCACCATATATATTGCCCATCCTTTAGGAAAGTCTTTGCTCCTGTTTATTTTCAGAATACATGTTTTGCTCTGTTCCAATCAACAAGATTAATTATGCATACAGAACTTAATTAGTTTTTGGAACTTGCTGCCACAGGAGGATATGATGACCATTAATTCCTCAGTCCGTGAGGTGTATTTTCTCAATTCTCCCATTTCTCTGCATATTCTGGGTCTTTCTTGAAGTGTCTTCCAGTCCTCAGGAGAAGGTATTCAGTGGCTTCAGTGAGGAGACTGCCGTGAGGAGAAGAAAGAGGTGGATAATTCCCCACCCATGAGTGTTTATGTATGGAGCATTAGGTGTCATTTGCTTAGCACTTTTCAGACAAGCCAGACTGCATATTTTCAGTGAGCATTGATGAAATGATGAGAGAAACCAACCAATATCATATACACATCTCAACAAACTCCTATGTTATTTTTCTTTTTTGTGTTCTGTGTGAACTGACTTACAGTGACCTTAACAGGATTTTCAAGAGAAGTTAGATACAGTGGTGCCTCGCTTAACGATAACCTCGTTAAATGACGAAACTGCTTGATGAAGAAGTTTTTGCAATTGCTTTTGCGATCGCAAAACGATGTTTTGATAGGGAAAAATCACTTACCGATGATCGGTTCCCTGCTTCGGGAACCGATTTTTTGCTAGACGACGATTTTAAAACAGCTGACCGGCAGCTCTAAAATGGCCGCCCACTGTGCAAAATGGCTCCCCGCTGTGTTTTAGGATGGATTCCTCGCTTTACAGGCACCGAAAATGGCCACCCTATGGAGGATCTTCACTGGATGCTGAGGTATTTAGCCCATTGGAACGCATTGAACCGGTTTTCAATGCATTTCAATGGGCTTTTTCGTTTTGCTTCACGAGGATTTTGCTTAACAGCGACTTCAACGGAACAAATTATCCTTGTCAAGCGAGGCACCACTGTATATAAGGAGTGTTTTTTTTAACCAGTTTCACATACCCACACCCCAATGTGCTTTCATGTCCAAGCATAATTTGAACTTGGGTCTCTTGTGTCCTATTCTGTTACTCTATTCACTACTTACACATTGCTTTAGCAAGTACAACTACATACCACATCAACACAATCTTTAAAAAAACAACAACACACCTTTGTATTCTAAGATGACAGGTATTTTGGGAACATAGGTTATACCATATCATGCCATTGGTCCATGTAGTTCAATATTGTTGGCACTGACTGGCAGCACCTCTTCAGAGTTTTCAGCAGGAATTTTTTTACCTATTTTCACCTGAAGGCACCAGACACTGAACCCTGAAGCCTTTTTCAAGCAAAGCAAATGCTCTGTTATTGATCTACAGCCCTTCTCAGAAAGGATGGGTCTTTTTCTTCTTCTTCCCTTTGGTCTCCATAAAATTCTTTGGCTTTTAGAATGACATTTTCCACAAATCAATAAACACTGGAAAGTCTGTTTGATGGCTTATTTTTGAAATTGTGTCTTAAGTGTTTTTGATGAAGTTCAGCGTAATGCCTACTAGAAGCTCGTAGAAATAGTTAAAATTAAGAGCCTGCCAGCATTTTCATTATGAAGCTTGGTTTCAAGGAGTTTATAACTATTGAAATTCACCAACATGAACCTTGGAGATACAACACAAACTGCTCTTGGCTTTCCCACATCCGACAAATCAGTTTTACTTTTAGATTCTGTTTTGCTCAAACTGTAAACTTCTTTTCTTTTAGAAATATATTTGATTTTATGGGCAATTGCTCCCATGTGTGGTGTTCCCCTCTTTTCCTGAAAAGCTTTCAATAAATGCTTCTAATGGAATTTTAATATGTATTTGCCAACAAGCATCTGCATCCGTTTAGAAATAATTCAATTGTGCTGGAAGAATATGCTTGTTATTTTTGATGAATGATAATCTTGGAAAAAAAGTCAACCCATTGTTCTGGGTTAGATTTGCGAGTAGCTGTTGTTTTTAAATAACAACAAAAATCAGCCACTAGAACTATTTGTTTCATCAGCTAATACTTTTTTTTCCTAGCCAGATTTTTCTGTAAACTTCGTAGTTCCCTAACCCCACAACGGCTCAGTAGGTATACATATGGTATAACTTTGGTCTGTCACTTGGAATTGATTGACATCATTGCTGTCAGCCTTGTGTACAAACGTTTTCTATGAGGGGTACGAAAATGTACAGTGGGAGTTGTGCGGTGTGTTCTTTTGTTGATGCTGAATTGTGAACTTTTGAACATTACAATGTTGTGACAGAAAAATGGATACTGGAGTGCTCTTTTTACCAGAAGAATTTTTGTTCAAAAAGGAAAGCCGTACATCTTCCCAAGTGGTGATACCCAAT
This sequence comes from Pogona vitticeps, assembly GCF_051106095.1. Lineage (NCBI taxonomy): Eukaryota > Metazoa > Chordata > Lepidosauria > Squamata > Agamidae > Pogona > Pogona vitticeps. The sequence goes on along the minus strand of NC_135784.1, from coordinate 251,659,843 downwards.
GCTGGCTATTTTTGCGAGTCCTGGCTAGCAACTGCAGCCCATTGTGCTATGTTCCATATTGTTCTAGAGGATTTCGTAATGTAATCCCTAGGAAATATTGGTTCAAGCCAAAAGGGTGGGACAAAGAAAGAGAAGGGCTGTTAGGTCTGAATAGCAAAAGGAGTGGGAGCGCTGAAGAAGCTGCAACTGCTGTTGCCAGTTGGACTGTTAAGGCCCTTGCCAACTTGGGTATAATTTTTATGTTTGTGTAGGATGGGTGAATCTACATAGTGAATTCATAAATTGCTTACAATTGTATCAATATCTTATTTTAGGGTTTTGATGATTCTCCTGTGTTACGGATACCCAACCCAGTTGAGGAAGACGTCTTGGAATTTTGCCTGGTTTGAAATCAAAGGGACATTTGAGCTTTGCAAATTCTATAAGCAACTTCTGTATTGGTGCTGTTGCCAAGGACTTGGGTGCACAAATTGTAGCATTGTGTCATTGTCATAATTGTTCATGTTCTCTGTTAAATGAATGCAAATAAGCAAAGCAAAGTGTTTCTACAGTGCTTAAAGCACTCACTGGGGAGTTTAGAATTTATTTATGCAGGCTACATGTTGCCTCTCAGGTATTCATTTTATTGACTTTGCAAGGATGGAAGGCTGAGTCAACCTTGAGTCAGTTATCCGAATCCGCTCGAATCAAAGCAGGTTGTGAGCAGAGTTTTCACTGCTGTACAGCAGTTTAACCACTGTGCCAAGAAACTTGTTTTGTGAAACTTAATTTGAAAGATTCATCAATAGTAATCAAAGAACCTCACAGAACTTAAAAGAGTGCCATTAACCCACAGCAGTAGGTCTTCAGGTCATGCAAGAAGTTTGAGTAGGTAGGTAGGATTGGCAAAACTGGATTATCTGGATTTCTTACCCCCTCCCCCGCCCCATGGGAAAAAGCAACAAGCCTGTGTTTGTAGATAGCTCTGATCCTAGAGGACAAGTTTTGATCTTGGATCCTCTTGAAGAAAGACCCATTCCCTTCACTCCTCTGATGTCAGAGCTCTGACATCATGGAGGCAGAAAAGAGGCAATGTCAGAGATTTGATGTGAGGAAAAAGGGGGACGATTCTGGATGTGCAGGACCTGAAGCCCTTCTACACATTAACCATTCTCCTGATTGGGTTGAAAATCCAGTACTAGAGCTGTATATTGTCCCCCAGCTTATTTAACTTATATGCAGAATACATCGTGCGAAAGGCTGGACTGGAGGAATCCCAAACCGGAATTAAGATTGCTGGAAGAAATATCAACAGCCTCAGATATGCAGATGATACCACTCTGATGGCAGAAAGTGAGGAGGAATTAAAGAACCTTGTAATGAGGATGAAAGAGGAGAGAGCAAAAAACGCTCTGAAACTCAACATCAAAAAAAACTAAGATCATGGCCACTGGTCCCATCACCTCCTGGGAAATAGAAGGGGAAGATATGGAGGCAGTGACAGATTTTACTTTCTTGGGCTCCATGATTACTGCAGATGGCGACAGCAGCCCCGAAATTAAAAGACGCCTGCTTCCTGGGAGGAAAGTAATGACAAACCTTGACAGCATCTTAAAAAGCAGAGACATCACCTTGCCAACAAAAGTCCAAATAGTCAAAGCTATGGTTTTTCCTGTCGTGATGTATGGAAGTGAGAGCTGAACCATAAAGAAAGCTGACCGCCAAAGAACTGATGCCTTTGAATTGTGGTGCTGGAGGAGGCTTTTGAGAGTCCCCTGGACTGCAAGGAGAACAAACCTATCAATTCTGAAGGAAATCAAACCTGAGTGCTCACTGGAAGGACAGATCCTGAAGCTGAGGCTCCAATACTTTGGCCATCTGATGAGAAGAGAAGACTCCTTGGAAAAGACCGTGATGTTAGGAAAGTGTGAGGGCAAGAGGAGAAGGGGACGACAGAGGATGAGATGGTTGGATAGTGTCATTGAAGCAACCAACATGAATTTGACACAACTCCAGGAGGCAGTGGAAGATAGGAGGGCCTGGCATGCTCTAGTCCATGGGGTCAAGAAGAGTCGGACATGACTAAACGATGACGAGAGCTGGAATAAATTAATTCCCTCCCACTGCTCTCAGTAGGAGGAAAACTGCTTTAAAAATCAATAATCTGGACTACAGTTAGACCTCTGAGCACCCCAACATTGTCCATAGGATAACCCTGTACTTGTGCTATATAGGGATGCAATATGTGAGTCGGTGATGAGGTGTGAATATGATCTGAGAATGAAGCACATAGTGACAGAAGGAGACTCAAGTTTGTAGATATCAACAGATGCCATCTGTTCAATAGTAAAATCTAATAAAATACATTTTCATAGACCCTTGGGGAATTCAGTTATTCCCCATAAGAAAAAAGAGTACACTATTAAATAAACCCCCTGTCCCATTTTTATGTCAGTTGAGAGACGTTTTTGACTAGTACTTGGGAAGGGAGAGAGTAAAGTTTTATGCCCCCTCCTCCTTCCAGAGCCGAGAACAGATGGCCCCAGTAAAACTTCAGTATCTCCGTTCTGTCCAGAAACCAGGTTGCAGGGGGTGGGGTGGAAAGAAATGGTGGGATATTTACAGACATACTGGAAATCCAGCAGTAGTTGATGGCACTGGAAATATTCAGATATGAATTGGAAAGAGAAAGCCACAAATTGAATTCAGGCAAATCAGTTCTAATTTATAAGACAAATAACTTGGGCTGAATTGAAACAGCTGGTATTTGCACATAAGAAGCAATTATTTTATCAACAATGCAGGTATTTCAACACCATAAATTCAAATACATGTTTTGCTTTGTCCCTAATACCTGTCGTGCTCTTTCTCCTTTATTTATTTGGCATAAAATTAATATTCAAAAATAGTCTAACTTTTTAGTGAGAAAGTGAGACAGAAGAAAATTCTGGCCAAGATAGTTACAGATGAGTAACTACCTTGGTTAGGATTTTCTTCTGTCTGTTCCTTGGACAGGACCCAGAACAACAGAAAACAGAAGTGGCACTTTAAGACTAGCTAGTTTTATTTTTCATAAGTTTACATGTGTCCAAACTTGCCTGGACACATGAAAGCTTATGAGAAATGAAAACTAGTTAGTCTTAAAATATGCTACAAGATCTGCGGTTTCTCTTGTGCTAGAACAGGCTAAGGGAGTGAGCAGACAAAGATATAGCTTGGTATTTGGTGCACATTTGGTGTTATTGGGTTCACCCTACGGGTTGACCACCACATGTGTAAGAGCAATCTATCCCACCCCTTTGGTGAGCTCCTTCTGGCACCACGTTAGGGCTGTAGTTTACTTGGTAAGATTGGGAGCGCTTCTGATTATCCAGTTCTGCAGTCTGTGTGGTTGCTTAAATTGCTCCGGAATAAAGCTGCGGGCAGGTTTCTCTTTGGTGACAACAGTAGAAAGGCTGGTAGAGTAATCCTTTCCTCTATTTTCCTTTTCTCACATATACTGGGAAAAAAATGCTCTTAAGTGACACAGTATTACTTCAGATATAAGGGAGTATTCATACTAGGTCAATGTATTATAGTACTGTTATGCCACTTAATAAACTAAGCTAAAAGAGGAGGGGGAGGGAGTTGTCACAGCCTGCCGAATGAGAGCCACAACAAAAGGTGAGGAAAGGGGGTGGTGGCATCTATAATCAAAAGGGGGAGATACTGGAATGATCTGAAGTGATATTGATATCTTTCGCATGGGATAAGCAATGTCTCCAGTAATGGCTGGATCATTCAAGTGTGAGATAAAAGAGATCACACTGAAGATAAGAGGCTTTTAGATGTGAGCCTTGTACCCAAATCACTACGAAGCTCACAGTTTTCTGGACATACGAACTTGCAGTGTTACCATACAGGGACAATTTCTCAAGGCATGTTTTCATGTCTCGATCCCGTTAACACTTGTGGAGGCATTACCGTTAAAATCATACAGCACACTTGTGCCATAAGCGTCTTGCCTCCTTTCTCATTAGAAAAAAGGAAATAAATGAATGAGCTTTTTTCTCTCTCGTTGAGTAATGCATTCCCACCTGTGTGGGAGAGTACTAAGCCTGAAGGTTCTATATATAACATTTGATTTCCATTATCTTATATTATGTTGGCCTTTTGAAGTTTTGTGGGACTAGTAAAGTTCTTTGGAGAAAATGTCATTGTTTCTAAGATCCCATTATAGTTCTTCAACATACATCGTTCCACCTCCTAGAAACAAAAACTCTTTAAGCCCTGAGCTTTCTTTACACATATCAAATTATCAGTCTATACAGGCCTTGATACATTGCTGAAACATGTATATACATGTTTATCCAATGACAATCTGCCAGCTGGTTATCAGGAGCTTTTAATAATGCAATAGACTCCAGCCCAAAGAGGAAATTTAATACAACCCAGCTGAATATTTCTTACAGCCTATTACATCTGGTATACTGTGGATTTTTTTTGTTAACTCCTCAGGGGAATTGGGCTTTAGAATGAACTCCTTGCCACATACTATAGAAAAACACTCACTATTGAAGAGTGAGGAAACATTTTGTGTTCAAAGGATTTATTAATGGCAAACATCTCTCAACATTATGAAAACTTAAGGATTTATGAAGTCCATTTGTTAAGTGTGGTTGTAAATGAATACCACATGTTTATCTGAAGTTGGCCTGGAAGCTCCCCCCCCCCCTTCTAACCTGGCGAAGTTGGAACTGGGTTGCTTACAGCAGTCTGGGGAAAAAAACCCAACAACCCTCAAACCAGAGCTATGCAAAAACACTTGCCACAATCCTCTAGTTGCTCATTAAGTAGAGGTATCACTACAGATTACAGTCGTGGAACTGAGAATGGCTAGAAGCTAGTCTAAATTACCTTTTTTGGATGTAAAAAGCAGTCAGCATATGTTAAGAACATCTGTTGTGGCTGCTTATTTTTTTAAAAAATACCAAATTAGGGCAGTGGTTCCCAACCTTGTACAACCCAGATGTTCTTGGACTAAAACTCCCAGAAGCCTTCACCACTAGCTATGGTATTGTAGTCCAAGAACACCTGGGTTACCCAAGGTTGTGAGCCACTGAACTGGGGCCTCTTGTCTTTGCAGTAAAAGGGGTTGTGTCTTTAACCTGCACATTGGCCAGTTCAACTGTTTATACTTACCACTAGTAACTCAGAATACAGGGTCAACGTGTTTACTAGAAATATTGACAAATATTCACTAAAGAATAAGCACCAGGTAATGGCAGCAGTGGCCAAAATGCCTTAAATAGGTCCTCTGTCCTTCCAATGACCTGTTAGGGCATGCTTTGCATATTCTATAAGAGCAGTGCTCAAAATGGTTACAAGATGCTTTGAATATTCTAAGTATAAAGTAATATACAAAAAGGGTTTAGGATATAGCTCTTTATTTCCTTGGCTATATATTTTGTTTGGGAATTCAAACAAAGCTATACAGAATCTTCTCTCCCAATGTAATCTGTAGGCTGTCTCAATATTTTTGTCTCCTTATATTCTGAGCCAGGAAGACAGCTGTTTTCTCCGCCAGCATAAAGTAGTAGATACACGTTAAAACTCTAGTTTCTGGCTGCTATCCAGAAAAATAAAGAAGTGTACACCTGTCAACTCTTGGCAAGCAACGTTAGTTTTTCTTTTTTAAAATTGTGAAGTTTGTTTCCACAGAATTCTTTCCCTGATAAATAAACCTCTGGCTTTCTTTCTTTCTTTCCATCACTCCTCAAAAGGCTTAGATTTTCCCCTTGAGGCATAGAAGAATTAAGCAATTTTACTACTGCTTTTCATAAATAGCTTATTTCTAGAGAAGATTAGATTTCATGCTAGGCTTGCTTTATCACTCCTTTTCTTCAAGAGCTATCCCTACCCCCACCTCAATATTTTGCTTCAGAAAACATTTGTTTCATACAGTTCCTTGCATTCGTAAAGGCAATCCAGAAACTCCCTTAAAATATGGCTTACTTAACAAGCAGCTTGTCAAAAAACGCTTGTTCCCCCTCTTCTTCAGGTAGTACTGTGTTTCACAGGTAATACTCTTGTGAATACTCTCTCTCTCTCTCTCTCTCTCTCTCATAGTTCAATATAGATTTTTCAACAGGCACTCTTGTTTAGTCTGACCCATTTGAAAATGTGTGTTGCCACAACATGTTTCATATCGGTATTCCATTCCAAGCACATGAAATGTGAATAAATGGAGATGAAACTTTATCCTTCTTTCCTGTTCCACTTGTGATGTGAATGAAGCACAGGACTGTGGTTGATTTGTATTGTTGGCTTGCCAAGATCATGACACCAAAGGGGAACCTGAGGACAGAATTACAGCCCCAGCTCTGCATTTCTTGGCTCACAACCAGATTATTAATACTATGTAAATAAAGTGCATTGAAGGGTAAGAAGTTCAACAAAAGGAGAGAGTTTAAAGCATTTTCTGTACCAGGTGATCTGATTCCTTTCCTCTTTCCATCTTGAAAGATGACCTTGCTCAAATTAAAAGCACTGATTAGAAATGCCAGTGCAACAAATCTTTTACCAGGCTTTCTAGAAACTTTGAAGACATTAATCAGAAATGACCTGTTGGAGACATAGATAAAAGGAGCTGAAGCCATCATTAATGACTTTCTTCAGCTAAAGCCAGAACAGAATTACTAACTGAGCAGTTGGAGATTGTCTGACTTTGTTTTTTTTTACATGATGATGATGATACCAACAAAACAACTTATGGTGACCATTGTTGATGATTTCTATACCCTTTTCTGTAAATGTTCTAGGACTCTACAGCTTCCTCGAGACTACACAAGCAGGCTTCTTCTTCCAAGAAGGAGAATTGAACTCCCAGACTCTGGCTCCACAGCCATTTACTCCAAGATATTAAATACCTTGAGATTCAGTATGATACAGTGGGTTGAGTGTTAGATTAGATTCAGGAGACATAGAAATCCATCTCTCTCTCTCTCTCTCTCTCTCTCTCTCTCTCTCTCTCTGTGTGTGTGTGTAGAAAGGGTAAATAACTCACTGAACATCACATGTACCTTGAAAACCACAGGGTTGCCATAAATTAGAAGCAACCTGATGACTCATAATAACAACAAATTGAGCATTTTCCATTAGCATGTGTTTTTGAGTACCATTTAACAGGATGTAAAAAAAACCCTCCTCACATGCTCATTCCCTTTGATTTTTTTCTGATATGAGGTTGTGCTTCTGAATGTTTTGGATAACAGAATAATGGAGATGCCCTCACCATGGATATCAAGAAAGCTTCTCAGACAATTCAAATGGTCTGAACCTGATTATAAGAACTGTAAGGTGGTGCAAAGGCAAAAATAATAATGGTCATGTTAGTAGTCCATTCTTAATCAGATTACCAGGGTTACAAGTGCCACGTGTGAATAAATGAGGTTCTGTAGTGGTACACTGCATACCAACTTTAATAGCTGTCAGGTTAGATGGATTCAGTTCCATACAGATGAAATGTCACTGCAATGTATACATTGTAGGATTGTGATGCGTGATAGCCATGGTTAGATCTACTGTACTGTGAAATGAAGCTTCACGGGCCCCAATTCCAGAGGTACCCAAGAATACTTCAGTCCACATTAAAAAAAATGTGGTGATCTTCAATGAAGAAGATAATAGTGGTTACCCAGATCTTGTTACTGGCTGTGAAGGGCCTCAGGGCCCCAAAATGTAGATCTGCCATTCGTGACAGGGGAACAACAGAGTTATGTTATTCTAGCTCCCTCAATGAAATGGTTGTATTTTAAAAATGCATGCTGCTTATATACTGCCCCATAGCGCTTAAAACATGCTCTGGGCAGTTTACAAGTTAATTATGCAGGCTACACATTGCCCCCACCCCCCACCCCCAGCGAGCTGGGTACTCATTTTACCGATCTCAGAAGGGTAGAAAGCTGAGTTAATCTTGAGCTGGCTACCTGGGATTGAACCTTAGGTCGTGAGCACAGTTTTGGCTGCAGTACAGCACTATAACCACTGTGCCATGATATGTTTTGTATAGAGATATGCTTTAGACAAAATATATTTGCATCCACAGTGAGAACGCCTTGTGCTAAAATGTTGTAAAAGAGGAAAATAGCGTTGCCAGATCTCAGGGCTTTACTGATCTTGTACACATCTGCAGGTGAGGAAACAAATTGCAGGGTGAGCAGTTTCAATGGATGAGAAAGTTTTATTTTTATATGTGAGGTAGTTTTAAAGCCTGGATGTTTTATGTGAATATCAGTGTATCCTGATGTACTTGAAAACAAGTTTGTATTAATTAACTTCTGGAGATGTCTGCAAAGTATGAATTTGAAACTATGTTTTATAGAAATAAAGCTAGTTTTAAAGAAACAAATGGAATGTTTCATGCCGGGTTCATAAATATGAAAAACACATGCTTAGAACAAATATGTTCAACCCACTTCCAAAGCAGCTTGAGGTAAGTTAGTCCCAATTTGTACAACAAATATTTTGGTATAGATTGGATCAAGAGGCATTTTTTATTTACTGAAAAATGCCGTTTCCCCTAAATTATATTATAAACCCCATTCATGGAGGTTCCAACATTAGCCATTCTCCCTTTCTGAATAAAAAGGTTTTGGGCCTGAGAGGATCCTGACAGTGCCTGGATATCGGACAAAATAACAGATTACATCTGGTCCACAGGCCAAGTATTTTCCACTTCTAGTCCAGCATGTACACATTTCACCACGGTTGCCCTAAGCAATGGAGAATCCTTTCAAGGATACATCTGATTTATAAACAGATATTGGCAGAAAATTACTGTTGCTTAGTGTAGTCAGTCATACTAGAGTAGACCCACTAAATCAGTGGGGATTTGTTGAGTCAGCTCCTCTGCAAATTCAATTGATTTAAATGGGCCTACTTCAGTTGCATCTTACTACATCAGCAACAGGTTTTCAGCCACTGTGTTCTTGCATTTCTCTCTCTAGCTCTCAAACTAAAGGTTAAGAGGAATAAACACTTTCTGTCATTAACACCTTTCCTATTCTACAGGTTTTCTCAGAGATACATGCCTCAGCAATCAGACTTACAAATTAGGACTATGTTTACCTTCCAATGGCCAACCACAAAACAAAGCACTCTAAATGCAAGATGTGAGTGTGAAGAAAATCAAGTGATATGAGAAATGGACGTCTTTCACCACTTGAGGGAGTACCTCTTCTAGAGATGTGCTAAGCTTATCCTTTAGTTTGACCTGCTGTGCCTATTAGATTTCTTTAAAAAATTGTGTGTGTGATCCAGCCTCAAATAAAACATGGTGACTGATAGTCCTGGCTGCCAGCCTGTTTCTTTTCCAAGTTATTCTTGTGGAAATGAACTGACAGGCAATATATTTTTTACCAAAGAAAGAATGCTAATTTATCCTAGATCTGTGGAACTCAGATATGGCTTGGGGGAATGCAAGGGATTTAGTTTGATTCTTGAGCTTTCTTTGTGAGGCACAGTCTATTTTGACTGAATCAATACAATGACATTTGAGAACGTAAACCATACAAGTTGAAATCTCCTGTGGGGAGTGTGTGTGTGTAAGAGAGAGAGAGAGAGAGAGAGAAATGGCATAAAAACCAGAACAAAATGTGAAAAGCTTTTAAGAGGGTGGGAGTGGGGGTGGGGGTGGATCTGAGCAACGGCCAATCCGAGATGCTTGTACAGCTCTGTCACATTCTGCAGAACAAACAGCTATTAAAAATCCAAGCACACAAAGCATTTACAGAGCTTAGTACTGACAAGCAGTGTCAACACCCTATAATTAACAAAGGGTCGTATAATTTATAAAGAATGTACTATGTGGTGTCATTCCAGCGCCAAGGAAGAGGAGGAGGCTAAATTGTTAGTTTAGGAGGCTCAAAAGCAGCCCTTATCTCCAGATGTAAACATCATATCTCCACCCCATTATGCACATAGCCACACATACACACTTCTTTACTTCCCCTGCATTTTCTTTGCTTGAAACAAAAGGCTTCTGTTTCTCTTTCCCCACCTCCTTTTTTTTTAATCCAGTGATGGGGGCCATTCCAAGCAACAGGGATCATGAGGGATAACCTTTGCTCTGTGTGCCTCTATATTAATCTGAAAGGGCCAGTCCTGGCAGATTGCTTTCCCTGTGAATAATTAAGCGATTCTGAATGTTCTGTGAGACTTGAATGGGGATGGCTTTAGAGCCTGGTAATATGACAATTAATGGGATGAGACTTTCACTTATTCTGGAATCAGACCAAAGGCTTTTTGCTTTCATGCTAAGGGCAAGCTGATGTACATTCATTAATAATTACCCAACCAACAAGAAAGAGTCTTTTTGCGCTTCTCCCTTTTGTGGCTGCTTCCCACACAATGAGCTTTTTCTATATTATTCTTTTCCAGTGACTGCTGCACATTCTGAGGTTTGCCTTCATAGCTGGCAGGGGAACACACCTCCCAATGAAACCACAGGACTATGGAGGGTAATTTGACCTCCTTTGTCTGTCTTTCTGGTAAAGAGAGGATGGACTGGCCCTGAATTTTTTAATGATAAATTGCAAGTCATGACAAGAATCAGATACTTATAAAAATGTGAATGTCTCAAATGAGGAAATAATAGTGAGGAAGTGTTTTTCATGTAATTCTGTTTTTGAACACATATACCTATTTACTGTATTGTACAAGGGTGAAAATGTTAGTGTAGCTGCTGATTCTAAGCAACCCCCACCCCCAGCTTTACATTTATGGATATGTACGGGCAGAATGAATTGCAGCATGCTTTAAATGTTCCTTCAGATTCTACCTATCATCCTCCTTTTTAAAAAAAATTGTGCAACATACATCTTTCTGTCTTCAGGATGGGGTGCAATTTGGCCAAGTTTTTTGACCCCGATACTTTAGACCCATCAATATTAGAAACATCCTTCAGGTTGGCCTCAAAGTGGCCTGTGGGACTTTAACAGGGCCATAGAGAGGAGCTTAACTACTTTGATTTCCACTAAGTTCCTAACCAAGTCCTTTGTGGCTGTGATTTTTATTACCAAAAAGTAATTTATTTGCTTTGATAAATTATTTTCTGTCAATAAAAAGGTAGGTGTTTTCGTGCAACACAGACTATACTGCAGTGGAGGGCTAAGCATTAATATCTGCTTTCTCCCAATCTGGAAGTGGGGGGGGGAGGAGACATTTCAAAATCAACATTGACTAGTTTGACTTCAAATGAGACCCTGAGCTTAACATTCCAGGTTTTGCTTCCAGGCTTGTGATTCTTGGTATTACCCAGTCGTTGCTCTTCTGCTGGATGGCACATGCAAGATAACTTACTTTCCACACTCAGTGAGGATGGTGGTATAGTGCTTTTTGTGGCACTGTACATAGTGTAGTGGTCTGCCAAGACTATCGGGTTTGTTAGCAAACCTTTCACCAGGGATGTCAATTTTATTAGAACAAATTTAAAGCTGAGATTAATTACTTTCTCATGCAGGTATGCTTGCTCAAATAGTTAAAAACTTTTAAAACAAAATGTGTAGGGTAAAGCGTTTTTAGCATACTTTAAAAGATCCACAATCCCACCTCTACCATTAATTTGATGCTAAACCAGCACTTCCCTGCTGATTTTCATTGAACTGCATTTGAAGTGGAGACCAAATGGGACTTTCTTTGCTTTTCCTTCCGCAACACTTTGTGGTGCCCAGAAAATGACTCCAAAATATTTCCCAGTCATCTGAAGTTGATTTTGAGATTGCATGGGGAAGGGGAGAGGGAGCACTTTCATCAGCCAAATGCTCTGCTGGAACTTGCTGTTGTGTTCCACAGATATGGGTGAAAATGCAGTTTACTGCAACTTAAATAAAATTTGATTTAATATGAACAGCTGATAAAACAGTGCAGATGGGAAACATAATAATGAACACATGCTGAAGAATATGCTTCGTAGGTTGACCTAGCACAGTGGTTCTCAGCTTTGGGTAATCCAAAAGCCTTCAACACCAGCTGTGCTGGCTGGGGTTTCTGGGAATTGCAGTTCAAGAAGGTCTGGGTTACCCAAGGTTGGGAGCCACTGACTTAGCAGATCATTATAAAAACATCAAAAACTTTTTTTTTTAAAAAAAAATGGAAACATATGTGCAAAGGTGATATATACTCATTACTCATTAGGCTGCTGTTTCATTCGTTTCCAAAAGTCAGATTTTCTCCCTTTTGAAAGAGACAGTCCCACAAGAAAACACAAGGAGAATATGTATTCTCGAAGGCTTTCACTGCCGGGATCTGATGGTCGTTGTGGGTTTTTCAGGTTCTTTGGCCATGTTCTGAAGGTTGTTCTTCCTAACGTTTTGCCAGTCTCTATGGCCGGCATCTTCAGAGGACTGGAGTAGGAACTCTGTCCATGCTCTGTTGCTGTTTGTTGGATAGTTGAGTATTTATAGTTGTGGGAACAGCTTTTGTCTTTTTTCAGGAGATAGGGTGATCAGCATGTTTTTGTTGGGATGAGTATATTCCACTGCAGGAGTATACTGGATACCTTGCAGTTGTGCCCAGGTATATATTGGAACCACAAAATGCAGCATTCACACCAGAATCAAAGAACATGAGAGACACTGCAGACTAAAACAACAGGAAAAATCAGCAGTAGCTGAACATGCCCTAAAACAAGCTGGACATGAAATTCTATTTCAAAATACTGAAGTACTGGACAACACCAGCAATCTGTATGTTAGACTGCACAGGGAAGCCATTGACATCCATAAACATAAACAGAACTTCAACAAAAGGAAGAAGGCCTAAAACTAAACAAACCCTGGCTTTTAATACTGAATAATATAGCCTGCAAAAGGTCAACGAACTCTACCCAGCCACAAGGGCCAGGAATCATTGCACAAAAAAGGCCAGCTAACAACACCCATTAATCACAGTGACAGATAACTCCTTATCACAACAAAAACATGCTGATCACCCTATCTCCTGAAAAAAGACGAAAGCTGTTCCCACAGCTATAAATACTCAACTATCCAACAAACAGCAACAGAGCATGGTCAGAGTTCCTACTCCAGTCCTCTGAACATGCCGGCCACAGAGACTGGCGAAATGTCAGGAAGAACAACCTTCAGAACACGGCCAAAGAACCTGAAAAACTCACAACAACCACAAGGAGAATAGTTTAATGACAGTGTTGAAATCCTGTTGCTTAGTATAGTAAGTCACATTAGAGTAAGCCCATTGAATCAGTGGGGATTTGGAGAGTACACCCATCTGTATATTCCTTTGATTCCAATAGGCCTAATCTAGTTGTGACTCACTATGCTAACCAACAGGATTTTACCCAATGTTAGACAGATGCCTCATAAAAAGTGAAGGAAAAGAGCATGGCTGTTCCAGAATAAAAAGGTACTGTGGTGCCTTGCATTACGACGTTAATTCGTTCCAGCGAAATCGCTGTAGAACGAAAATGTAATGCGAAAATAAAAAGCCCATTGAAACGCACTGAAACCCCTTCAATGCGTTCCAATGGGCTGGAAACTCACCATCCAGCGAGGATCCCCCATAGGGCAGCCATTTTCAGTGCCTGTGCAGCCGTCCCAGAAAACAGCGGGGAGCCATTTTATTTACCCGGTGGCCATTTTGAAACCACCGATCAGCTGTAGGAAAATCGTCATTTTGCGAAGAATCAGTTCCCGAAGCAGGGAACCAATCATCGCAAGGCGAAAAACCCCTATTCAAACCATCGTTTTGCGATTGCAATTGCAATCGCAAAAAAATCATCGTAATGCGGTTTTGTTGTAATGTGGGGCAATCATAAAGCGAGGCACGACTGTAGATGTAGCCCAACTTAAAGTTGTGTGTCTTGGCCAGCAGTTTCTTAACTATTAATCTTTCTTAGTTGGCAAGCCGGTGAATACAGTGAGTGTTTATTAAACAGATGGTAGAAATTTCTAGGGAAAGTATCACTGCAAGATACAAAAAATTAAGACAAATGAAGATGTTAGTGAGATGATAATGGGCCATAGAAAGATCAAGAAGTGAGGTAGAATTTGATGATAAACAGTAACTATACAATGAGTGACTGAACTGACTAAATAAATTGTTAGAAACTAAGTGTCACAATGTCAATTTTTGTGTATATAGAGTGCTAAAATAATAAAGGGAGTGTAGAAAATGCAGTCATGAACATGCACTTTGTGTTTTAGAATGAGATTTGAACAGCAGTTTACTAAAAGTCACTGAAATTCAGCCAGCTGTCCAGCTGAGTCTGAAACCTAGGTCAATGTACAATAACATTGCCTTGCAAAAGAATCTCTTTCATGGTTGACTGCTGAACATGTAAAGAAGTGATAAGAAATAGGAAAAGAATTGAGGGAGGGGGAACCTCTTGGAGCCCTAAAATGAGGATAGAGCAAATTGGTACCTGACTGAGTCCACCAGTACTTTACACCCATAGCATTTGCCTACCCAGTAAAATGCTACCCAAGCAACTTACTATTCCTGCAAGTGTAGGCACCCATTTAGTCAAAATAACAGCTATTATCTGCTATAGAGGCAACTTGCCAATCTTGTAAGTTATAAGAGTCATATTTCGCCATCTTGGTAAAAGCAACAGATTTCTGTTGAAAAAATTCTGACCTATTCTAGGGATCAGGGATAAAGATGGGGTATCCCTGGGGATACAAATACAGATTATCAGTACCTCAGGTGCCTGAGGAAACCAGACCCTACTCCCAGAACCGGCCAGTTCATTTACCTCTTGCTGCACGGTGTACCAGGTTTGTTGTCATTCATATTGCCAAATTGCACAAGTAGCCTTACTGGTTCTTCCCCACCTCCTCGTGCAACTATCCTCATCCCACCTCCTCACCAGAGTGGTCAGCTGTGTGGGGAGATAGGGAAGTACTGGCCAGGTTGCTTCAGAGATTGGCGCGACATGAATGACAACGCTGCATGGCAAGAGATAAGAGGACCAGCCGATTCTCTCTCTCTCTCTCTCTCTCTCTGTGTTTGATTTCTCCAGACACCTGTGGTACTGATATTCATATTTGTATCCTTGGGGATATAAATGCAAATATCCCATCTCTAATCAGGAACTTACTGCACCAGCAAAATTATTTACAGTTGAAGGGAAATGTAAACTTCTGAGAGAAATGTAAATACAAGCAAGCAAAGAGACACACAAGAATATAGCATATCACCAACACACACATACACAAGATACGAACAACACAGATACTGGGCACGAGACATTGAAGAGCAGGAGGCATGTTACAGTGTACCAGGCTTCATTTTCAAAAAACCAACCGTATAAATATAATCACTTTCCCTGCATAGATGCAGATTTGCACATGGTTGGCATGGCTGGGGAAGAACATTATTTCATCATTGTCTCTGTGTGCACTTGTACTATGCTTAAGAATTGTATATTACTTTATCTA